>NC_140924.1:9089622-9500133 GCF_045865225.1 Trachurus japonicus
GTAAGGAGAGTAAGGAAACGCTGGTCGGGTCGCCCAGCACTTCCACCATTAATTAAAATAACATAATAACGATAGAGACAAAACGATATATTTATCGAAAATGGAGCCATTAACTCATTGAGTGCCAGACCTTTTATAAAATGGTCAGTGCCATGTGCCAGCGTTCTGGGGCATTTTGAGTAATGGTAAATGGTCTGTATTTATATAGCGCTTTTCCATCTCAACGATACCCAAAGCGCTTCACAGTACATCACATTCACCCATTCACACACACATTCAGACACTGATGGCGGAAGCTGCCATGCAAGGCGCGAACCACGACCCATCAGGAGCAAGGCGGGTAAGGCGTCTTGCCCAAGGACACTACGGCAGCAACCGGGACAGAGCGGGATTCGAACCGCCAACCCTCTGATCATTGGACGAGCCGCTCTACCACCTGAGCCACTGCCGCCCCTAGTAATATGTCAAGACCCAGAGAATATTTTGTACTATGACTCTGAAAACACCAAATAGCTCAAAGGAAAGAGGAGACTCTCTATTTAACTAGGGAAAAAACCATTTGTTTGTACCTTGTTCCATTCTTGATATATCTTAAGTTGAATAGAGCCTGGTTGCACCAAAAAGACCACTTTTTTTTCTAGAAAGCTGAGAAAAATGCATTTTTGTGAAAGAGAGTCTCTCAAGAAAAATAGTGATTTATCCGTTTTAATTTTGGCTTCAAAAACATGTAAGACATCTGAAAGTTTCATTTCACATGTTTTTTCATTGACCCCCCCCCCCAAAAAAACAAAAAAACAAAACAACAACAACAACTAAAATACAACAAGTACAAGCGGTTGCTGCCCCCTCAGCCTCTCCTACGCCCCCCTCCCCTCCCTCCCCTCCCTCTCCCTCCCCCCTCCCCTCCCCTCTCCTCTCCTCCTTCTCCTCCTGCTGCCCCTCGTCTCTGAAGTAGGGAGGGAGACGTCGTGGCGTCTTCAGCCTCTGTGCTGGACGCGGCCGCGGCGACTCACTGCGCTGATCTCTCGGTTCGTCGTCACGTCGGTCACTGACTCCGCGATCCGCCTCCGCTTTCGCTTCAGCATTTCGGTGCTGATCATCTAGATGAGTTGACCTTTCCTGCCTCCTCTGATCACTTCATGCTGGAGCTATGCTAATAGCACCGTGGCTGAGCTTCCTCCAGCTCCACGTTACACTTGTTCCAGGCTCTGCCCGTCGTTTTTCTCTAGAAATAGAAACTTTTTCCGACTTTGTTATCTCTGTACCGATCGCGCTCGTCTTCTCCTTCCTCTTCACTTCTTGCTCTGATCTACAGTCTTCTGCGTTCTACACATCCCAGAAGCCCCAAAATTACTCAGAGTGTGCGCGAGAGCATCCCCATTTACCAGCCGCAGAAAAGTGCATTTGACGTGTATGGACGTCAATGGCACTCGAGCGTTGGATTTTGATTGACGTCCATAGACGTCAATGGCACTCAATGAGTTAACAAGTGTGGGTAGCGTAGATTCATCCACATTAATGTGAGACTTTTTTATAACCAAATAGAAACTCCTCGTTGTCCCTTTAACAGAATTACTTGTTGATTCTCCCTCACTTATTCAACACCTGCTGTCGTCTTGTTACCAACTTTACTATATCCAACACAGCAGCTCACTGTCTGATCAATGATCAATATCGGTTACATGCTGTCATTCCGACATACCATCGTCCCACCATTCCGACAAGGCTTTCAATCAAAGGGAATGTGCGTTACTCAACAGGTGACTCTATCTATCTGTCCTGTCCAGCCTCTACCTGGTCTTTTTACAAAACTTAACCAACTCCTTTCATCATTGCCTAAGCCCAACCAGTGCAAAATCTTTTGGGGGAAACAATACTCTATTAAAGGAATTGTCGGAAAGTCAGGATGTTTAAAAAAAAGAAAAATCGTCATTCCGACCATAGGAGGCAAGAATTGTCAGAATATCAATATCAATATCTGATCACTGTTGACTTTGTTTGTGTCCCTTGTCGAACAAGACAAGGTGGTGAGCATAGACTGTATAAGACAGAGTGAGAAGGTGGTGAGAGCATGGATGCAGACTATTATATGAACTTATAATGCGGTCGATGTGAAAGGACTTGATGCACAAATTATTTGCACAAAAAATACCTCCCCAGTGTGAAAGGGCCTTTAGGATCGCATTCATTTCATCCCAACCTTGATGGGACACTAACCCTCATTCTCTGGAGTGTCAAGCTCCACCAGTGGCTTTTTTTCTTCAGGAGCAATGGAACGTCTCATGGTGTTTGTACGTGTGAGCTTGAAACTAGGTGTATGCTTGAAACTAGGTGTACGCTTGAAACTAGATGTACGCATGTGTGACTCAGACAATCTCCTCGGTTGGGCAGGATTTGGTTCACCCGAGGATGGCGCTGAAGAGATATCGGACGACGCAACATCATTATTGTCCAAAAGAGGAGGACTGCTGTCGTTAGCATGGTGTCCTCCGAATGGAGACGCTGGATTCTGTCCGGAGACACTGGGGTCTGAAGCTCTGATCTGGGAAACGCTGTGAGATGTTGGAAGGTCATTGTTGGGTGAACTGTTGTTGGGGTTTGTGGGATCTGAGGTGTTTGATGAGGACCCGGCAGGACCAGTTGATCTCCTGTTCTGTTGTTCATCTTCAGTGTTGTCCGGCTGGTTTCTCGAAGAGCAGCCTTCTGTGTTCAGATCGGGTGTGCCTGGGTTGGGCGTCTTCTTGGACTCTCTTGACTGTCCCTTCATGCACACTGTGTGAACAGAAGGAAATGCATTTGTGTTTGTACAACAGATTATATTTAAAGATATGTCCTGAACATCTATACTGACATAAACATACAGTAAATTGTGAAAACATTCTGTTATTTTAGCTTCTAAATTTAAAATCCTTTTGTTTCAGATTGCTGCTTCAGGGGAATTGTAAATATGATGTAATTTTTGACAATTTTGTAACATATTTAAGATCAAATGATCAGTGAGTAATTGCTCTACCAACCAAAATCAAAACAGGAAAAAGGGAATCCTTATTAACAATGAGATTACTAAGATCTTACATGGAAGGAGTTCTCATCACGCCAAAGTAATGTTGCCCTCATAACTTTAAAAAGATGCAGTAACAAAACATACACCTACGTATGCATGTCTAAGACTTTCAAAAAGGGAAAAAAAAAGGGAAATAAGAGGGTCACTCACCAAAGCTTCTGCATTTTGTGCCTAAAATAAACACTGCCACACATGCAACTATGGCCACAACAATAATGATCCAGTATTCAGAAGAGGAATGTGTGCATTTAGCTGAAATGAAAAAAACACAACACATGAACACAGGACCATTGGGATTCAGGTAACTCTGCTGGTACAGGTGAACTTGTAAAGCTCTGCTGAACCTGGGATGTTGATCTCTGCGTCTCTGGTCTGGTTGATCTGAGGCTGGTGAACTCTGCAAGTGACTCTGTGACACAATCACATCGCACAGAGTCATAGGTGAGATGAAGTCAGAGTGAAGCAAGTGGACCAACAAGTCATAATGTAAGGTATAATAATCATAATATTTTTTAAGCTGTTTTGTAGTGTTGTGACGTTCACGAACGAACCGATTCTATTGAACGGCTCGTTAACATGAACGATGGGAACCGAGTCACAGCTGGGAACCGTTCTTTTTTTTTTTTTTTTTTTACATCTCTGTGTGTTCATGACAGTCAATTGAAGCTGCTCCATTGGCTACGTAAGTGGCGTGCAAACTCAGATATTAGTGGGATATCTAATTTTGTATTATTTTGTTCCAAATCTCACCCCATTATTTCCAAGATAAAATGAGTTACCACCAGGCTGGCTTCTTAAAACTTAATAAATATTTAAAAAATCAGTCAAATGAGCCAGTTTTTTGAACGGCTCTTTGAAAGGAACGGCTCACCAAGATCCGGCTCCCCTCAAAGAGCCATAAATCCCATCTCTACTGTTTTGTTGCCTTTCCTTGAACTGATACTGGGATAAGCCCATTACAGGAACTGCAGTTCAAACTGTAACTAAATAGCTATGAAGAGTTCAATGGAAAGATGGTCAAGGAATCATCATGTGATCCCCCCTTCCTAAATGTTTGATCCATTTCAAGGATTGGAGCTCTTGTGCACTACTTGAAAACCTCCTCTGCTAAAGGTAAATTCAGGAAAGTCTGACCTCTTTGTATCAGTCTGCAGAGTCACGTTCCTCTTGACGTTGAAACACAAATTATGGGAATCCTGGTCTCTCATTGGCTTATGAGCAGGAATCTCTTTTCCCTGATCATCGAGAAATGTAATGTTGGGCGCAGGGAACCAGCAGTTGGACTTGCACTGCAGAACCGTTCTGTCACCTTCACTTGGAACAACTGAGAGTCTCGGCTCAGAAGCAGCACCTTAAAGAACAAGGGTTATACAGAGTGAGACCTTTGGACGTTTCTGGTAAAAATGTGTAAACTGATCTCTTCAACACATAAATTGGACTGGACGTACCCACAGAGAGCTCAACCGTTCCAACAACCTTGGGCCCCGTCCCAGGTTTTATAAACTTGCATTGGTATTCTCCTTGATCGGAGAGCCGCAGCTCAGAAATCCTCAGAGACATGTTTCCGTTAATCAGTTTGTTCATGAAGAGGCTCGTCCTGAACTGGAAAACGGGATTCTTTGCATCAGAGTACTCATAGCCGTCACGAAAGACGAAGGCAAATTGCGAGGGATTACCCATCTTGACCCAATCCAGTGTTGGGATGTCATTGTGAACGGTGATGTTGCAGGGTAGGACGACTGTTTCGCCCATGTAGGCCTGGATCTTCTTGGGCGCACTGTCCGAGGCTTTGGGAATTGGAATTAGAATTAGAAAAGACATGAAACAAGGTGGCACTGTCCCACAAAGAGACAAAGACCATCAATGAATGATCCCCTACTTGTAGAAACTTGACGTTTTGACGGTTTTCTGAAGACCTTTAACCCTACACACAGGCCAAATATTAACAATAACAACAGTACCAATTTCCATAACTACTGTATTGAAGGATTACTTTTTTCAAACATTCATGGTGCCCAGAGGATGAATCTTGATTACTTTGGCGATCCTTGAACTTTTCCAGTCAAGTACGTTTGTCTTTCTGCCTGGACTTAATTATTTGACCTGCAAAACATGGTTTGGGGTTTAGAGCTAATTAGCCAATGTTAGCATGCACCACTGTGAACATAACATTTTTTTCAAGTTTCAATTTTTTGGGCTTTAATGGATAGGACAGTAGAAAGACAGGAATGAGAGGGAGGGGGATAAAGGTCATTTTCTAGTGGTTTACTAGAATCCTAACGCAATGACAGCCTCACACTGCTTCTGAGTGGTACTTGGTTACCGGAAATTTAACATATATGGAGGACTGAAAGTGCCAAAACCAAGAATAAATAAATAAATGAATTAATATAACATTAAAGGTTAATCTCCTCATTTTCTCTCCTTTTTAAATTGTTACATAATTATTTAATATGTCCATATAATATGGCAGTTTCCATTTTCCAACCATAGGGATGTACATCTTATTGTGAAATATACACTCCTCACCAAAAGTTAGCGATATTCAACTTCTGGCGCCAGTGGGAAAGGCTCGTCAACCTGCATCTAACGACTCTGCTATCGACACGGGTTGAAATCGGCTTGGCTCCGATTGGCTTGCAGTAGGGGTCAGACTCAGGTCAACCCGCTAATTTAAGTGAAGTTGTGCCAGTCGTGACTTGTACAAGACGCTTTTCTCGCACTCAACAGTACTGACAAGACAGCGAGATAGGAGAGCTTCTGATGATCTGTGGGGAAGAGGAGGTTCAGCGCCAGGGAACGGAAAAAACACTGTCCACAGCTGTAGTGTGAGAGAGGGTCAAATTAAGGTCACCTTTAAAGGTCATTTTAGGTTGCACTCTGACATTTCATCCAAAAGTCCAACTTTCTGTCAGTAGTGTATCTTGTATCATGGTGCTTTATGTATAATCTCTCTCACAAATGAAAAAGCACATTCCTTCCTCAAATGCAGCTCCTGGCCCCCCCACCCACCACCCACCACCCACCACCCCCAGAGCACATGAGTTGGACAGAAAAACCACGGAGTAAATGTTTTTCATTGGACAAAGAACATGGGAAATCCCAAAGTGAGAGGTGTCAGAGGTGTCAATTAACTGGAAGTGTCGGCTCTTAAACACTCAGCTGACACAAGATCCTCATTCTACACTTTCATTCCAGGAAAATCTTGAGTTATTGATTATATTATATATCCTTCATTATATCATATTATTACACCACCCTAAGATATCATTTCTAGGTTACATGTATTGGCATTTTATTAAATATATAACGCACAGCACATAAATATGTTAAAATCAGCCTCACCTCAACCATCACAGAGCGACTCACATATTAATTTGTCTACAATAATAAACAAGTTTTGCAGAACATTTGCAGATTTCTGCATGAAGAGATTGTTTGTAGTTTTGACATATACTGCTAATATATAGTACTGCAAATAATACAGATCAACCAGGCATGTATCAACAGTGAGAATGAGTAATATGACTACTGTGGTATTACTCATACTCACTGTTGATCTCTAGCCGATGTGGTTCCAAATAGGCTAATATTTGGAACCACATCGGCTAGAGATACCAAAAACCTGTTTAACCACTTTCTGAGCTGGGATTCAGATTTAGTAGCAGTAGTAATTCCTCAAGCTTCACTGCCTTTGATATTTCACTTAAAAACATATTTATGCTTATTATCAATGTTGTTGAAGGCTACTGACACCACACACATACAATAAAACATCAAATTCGTCGTTCAGAAATCAAAACCAACTCTACCTGGATAAAAAAATAAAAAATAAAAGCCTAATAATAAATACTTTTCCGATCGTTGTGTTCACCTGAGACAATAATAAATGAGCTGTTACACACCTGCACAGGTCGACAGCAGAACAACAGCGGCCAGGGAGGAGACAGCGACCGAGGGAGAGACAGACATGATGATCTGACCTGAACCGGATCAGAACCAGAGCTGACGGACGTCGGACGGACGGACTGACTGCTGCGAGACTGCAAGAGAAGCTGAAAAGTCCCTAAGTAAAAAACAAAAAGCTAAATATAAACTGTTGCGTTCACGTCTCATTGACTAAAAGAAGTTTGTTAGAAGTCGTTCAGCTCTAAGACGGGCTGGTTCAGGATCCGCTTCTTACCGCTGCCGGTCCACTGACTCATCATCTACTTCTCCAACACGCCCACGACGAGTCTCAGCGCTTCAGACCTGTTGAAACTAGAAAGTCGCTTTTTTTTTTCCTTTCAATGAACTTTATTGATAAAGGTTGTACATACAAACAGCTGTACATAGACCAGCAGACAGGTGCTCCAATATTACATGCATCATCAAAAATAAATAAATAAATCACAATTAACTAAGGGTATTATTAGTAGCCTATTTACTTATAATTTTAAAAAGTAGGGAGGATAATAAATATATATACAGTATATATATATAAATAAATAAACAAATAAATAAAATGACATAGGGAGAAAAATAAATAAATAAAAACAAGGAAATAGAATGAGCATACATTATTATTCTTTGAAAAACCTATATATCTGTGGATGTGATACTTTTTTTAGTGTCAATTAGTGTAAGGGATTTCACGTACCTACGCTTTAAACTTTTTTTTTCTTGATTCCCCTTTTTTGTTGGCACCACGTCATTGCTGTGACAACACAATGTAAAAGAAAACCACAAAACAGAGGAACAAAGAAAGTCTGCATGTTGGAGTGGAACAGTTGAAGAGTTGGAGAATTTGAAGTCTGCAACTGAGGGACATGGAAATCCAGAAATCTCAACTACATTATCTTAATGTTGATATTATAAGAATATGGAAATAATTGATATAAGGATGTAATTTGAGTGTCTCAAATGTCTCAACAGAACCTGAGTCAAAGAACCCAGAGACAGAATCCAGCACTGTCTGTGGACCGTCTACTGTTGGAGACATAATTGATTTATGATCTATAATGTCTGTTCTTATATGTCACATAATGCTCATATTGTTGTGGTTTTGAGTTTAAATATAGATGTTATCATTCAGCAGCATCAACAGCTGATGTCAGTGGAAGTCATTTTTCCATTTGGTCTGAAAATTCTTCATTTGTGCTGTTGCTGCTTCATTTAACGCTACATTTCCCAGCTTTACACTTTTATTTTATTATGGCCTACTTTATTTTTTATAATGAAATTTACTTTATATTCATTCTTAATCCCCCTGTCTTTTGATATAACAGTCACAATGCACAATCCAGAGGAAGTAGCCTATATGATGTTAATATCCTGTAAATAAATCTTTATTTAGGCCTATCTGAATGATAAAGTCATTCATCTTTCAGTGTCAGACCCAGAAGTTTCTCAAAGACTCAACAACAATATACATAACAACAACAACATCCACCATCCCACGTGGCTCAATAAAGCAATAACAGGTCAGATAAGGAGCTGAGTGGACAGAGAGAAGCTGCTCAGTGGAGCTGTGAGGTGACTCCAGTGTGAGCAGCAGTGGCGCCATCTGGTGACACAAACACGTGACTGCAGCTCCTCAACTAGTTTTTTTTTCTTCCTCCAGCTGCTACAAGGTTAAAGGGATAGTTCACCCAAAATTGAAATTTCATTATTTTCACTCATTATCTACTCACCCTCATGTGGACTAAGGGCTGGGAGAAGTTTCAGAGTCCTCCGTGGCTTCTCGTCAAATGTGGACGAAGCGGGAAGAGGAGCTTCCACTACAAACAAGCTTGAAATATAGACTTATTTAATTTTTTTCGGGACAATTTCGCATTTCGGGGCTTCAATACAAGACGCACATTACATACGAGCAGCATGGAGGTATTTGGATGTTTTTTGGTGTGTCACGGAGGACTCTGAAACTTCTCCCAGCCCTTAGTCCACATGAGGGTGAGTAGATAATGAGATTTTGGGTGAATTATCCCTTTAATAAAGACAGAGACATGGAAGAGTGACGTCAGGAGACAGAAAGACACTTCAGGTGTAAGTGTGATGTCAAAGGACACGTAGAGACGTTATTACTGATCAGCCAGAAGCCGAGGAGAAAAAAGATCCAGTATTCAGGAGGTATTGAGCTTGAACATTGAAGCCACGCCCCCTTTACAGTGGACATGTCTCTGTGGCGCTTTGGCGAGACATGTGTACAGCTCTTACTTCTGACAAACCTGAAAATCTGACTGTTACATCTACCTTTTCTGGCCCTCCTACTGGTCAGTAATAATGTCCCTCCATGTCCTTTGACTTCACAGAGAAACATAAAGTTCTGCGTCAGGATTGATTGAGTCATGACGATTGGATTAGATGTAGGCCTAACAGCTGAATTACTGCATTGATTGTGTGTATGTGTCGATTACAGTCCCAGAGTGAATAAAACAATACACAACCCTCTGTGAGCTCCTAACCCTAAACCAATGTTTGTTATTGATCGTCCACAGTGGAGCTGGTGGTACTGCCTTGGTTTCTGTGTGGTTGACTGGGAGATTTAGGGGATAATAATGTAATTCTGTGATAAAACACTGATAACTCGCAAAACTGGATAAATGGATGTGAAACGTTTATTCACAGAAGTTACAAAGTATTATATCAATTTTTAAAAAGTACAAAAGTTGGAAACACGTTAGCAAGTAGCATTTGCTATAGCATCAAACATTTTAAAACATAATGCATTTTAACGATAGCTTGGATTGGACAGATTTCATCAGCATCTATGCTTTGTTTTTACAGTGAAGGGTCTTAAATAAAACGTAAGACCTAAACTCTATAACATGTAAAAATCTGTTATTTACAAGGTTGTGACGATGACAGACTGATTGAGACTTAGACATGAATTAGGATCAGATTCATTTCATCTCAACCTCTATGTGTCCAAATTAAAAGAAATGGGCGACATCATCATATTTCAGTCATTCTCTGGAACGGCCTCAGTCTCCACCAGTGGCTCTGAGCCTTCAGTGGAGCTCTTTGACATGGTGAACGTACGTGAGATCCTGCAACTATTTCTTCGATTGCGTGACTCCGGTGGCCTCAAATGGACAACGCTTTGTTCACTGCCGCTACCATGGTGTCCTTTGACTGGAGACGCTGAATCTCTGGTCTGGGAAAAGCTGTGAGATTTTGGAAGGCTGTTGTTGGGTGAACTGTTGGGTGGGTCGATGGGATCTGGGATGTCTGCTGACAGACTGGATGATCTGCTGTCCAGTTGTTCACTCAGCTGCTGATTGATCTTCTCTTTCGCCTCCAGCTTTCTCAAACGTTCAGCGGCGACACCTTCAGTGTTGTCAAGTGTTGTGCCTTGGTCGGAGGACTTTTCGGACACTGGTTGTTTCTTCATGTACGCTGCGTTAACTGAAAGAAAATGTCACTTGTCTTTTGTACAATTCTTTCTCAAACAGATCACAATTCTTATATCTAATGTTTATATATTTTGTATTACTTAAAGTGTAGGCCTATATTGTTGGTTTATGTCTTTTGATGAAAGAGGTGCCAATCTGTTGGGACAATAAAGTTTATCCTGGTCCTGATCTTGAACATTAGCAGCTCCTCCCGGACCAAAAACCATCACACTTTATTGGTAACGTCATATATGTATTTATGTATTTAGACCTCCTTTGTCAAACAGTAGCTACAAGTAGATCATTTGGAGAGGAATCAATGATGCAACTATGTGTTTTAAATGACCAGTGTAAACTCATCACCCCGTTAGCCACCAAGCTAACGTGGCTGCACTTTATTCAATTTGGCACATTGTAAGTGAAACAGTGCGTGATGGTGGTGATAGAGAAAATACAACAGTGAGATGCTCTTGTTCTTGACCCAACTATTACCAGAGTGGCTAGTAGTGCATTAGCAGTTAGCTGACTTAGGTAACTAGCCTTTCAAGCAGAAAATATATCAACAAGTTTCTCAATACATAGAAACATCTTGTGAATTGTGAATTTTGTTACATATTTAAGATGGAATGATTGAGTGAATTATTGCTCTACAAACCAAAATGAAAAATGTCCTCATAAGCTTCCATATTGCTCAGGAAATACTAACTAATGGGGTTAATAAGAACCTATATGGTAGAGGCTCTCAGACTTTTGCACATGCCATCATAACTGTTGATATAAGTTCAAAAAGATGCAATAACAAAAAATCCACATACGTCATTTTCATTTTCATTTTCTGTGACTTTTAAAAAAAAAGGGAAATAAGAGTGTCACTCACCACAGCTGCTGCATCTTTTGTGTAAAAAACACGTTGCCACACAGGAGATGACGCATACAATTACGGCCACAACACCAATCATCCAGTTTGCAGAAGAGGGGCATGTGCATTTGGCTGAAATGATAATAAACACAACTCATGAACACGGGAACATTGGGATTCAGGTAATTCAGTTGGTACAAGTGAACTCTGCTCTGCTGTACCTGGGATGTTGATCTCTGCGTCTCTGTTCTTGTTGATCTGAGGCTGGTGAACTCTGCAAGTGACCCTGTGACACAATCACATCACACAGAGTCATAGGTGAGATGAGGTGCTATAAGTGGACCAACAAGTCGTTTGAGAAACGGTATAATGTCATGTAAACAGTGTAATTTAAGGTATAATGACATAATAATTCCTATGTTAAGAAGCTATTTTCTTTGTTTTATTTCCTTGAATTGATACCTAAGACAATTATATGAACTTTTATGTTGTCATACATCATATTAATGGCCAAAACTCCAGAATCTATTCGCAGAAAATGAAAATAAATAGCTAAATGTTTGATCCGTTTTCTGGAAGCGGATTGGACTTTTCTGACCTCTTTGTATCAGTCTGCAGAGTCACGTTCCTCTTGACGTTGAAACACAAATTATGGGAATCCTGGTCTCTCATTGGCTTATCAGCAGGAATCTCTTTTCCCTGATCATCAAAAAATGTAACCGTGGGCACAGGGAACCAGCAGTTGGACTCACACTGCAGAACCGTTCTGTCACCTTCACTTGGAACAACTGAGAGTCTCGGCTCAGAAGCAGCACCTTAAAGAACAAGGGTTATACAGAGTGAGATCTTTGGACGTTTCTGGTAAAAATGTATAAACTAATGTCTTCTCTACATAAATTGGACTGGACGTACCCACAGAGAGCTCAACCGTTCCAACAACCTTGGGCTTTGTCCGTGGTTCAATAATCTTGCATTGGTATTCTCCTTGATCGGAGAGCCGTAGCTCAGAAATCCTCAGAGACATGTTGCCGTTGTTCAGTTTGCCCATGAAGATGTTTGTCCTGAACTGAAAGACTGGACTCTTCATCTCGAAGGTCTCACAGCCGTCACGATAGAGGAAGGCCATTTCTGCGGGAGGGCCCTTTCTGGACCACTCCAGTGTTGGGATGTCATTGCGGGCGGCGATGCTGCAGGGTAGGACGACTGTATCGCCCACGCTGGCCTGGATCTTCTTGGGCACACTGTCCAAGGCTTTGCCTAAGAATTAGAAAAAGACATAAAACGAGTTGATGCTGTCCCACAAAGAGACAAATACCATCGATGAATGATCTCCTACTTACATAAACTTGATGTTTTTTAGTTTTCTTTTTACTTTACCTTTAACCCTAAGTCAAACACTAAACTGCGTATCAATAGTTCGATAAGGACTCCCATGGTTACTAATTCTGTAATTCTGTTGCATTTAGCGCTAATTAGCAAATGTTAGCATGAACCGCTAAAAACATAACAACAGCATTTTTAATGCAGACTTTTACACTATGTTTCTCTTCTGAGTGGTACTGGATGATTGTCTCCTCTGTATTTACCCCCTTTTTTAAGTGTTTTGTAGGCTAACTAGTCATTTTTTGATTTTTGCAGTTTCCCTTCCCCAACCAATGACGCTCATCTTATTGTGAAATGTATCTTGTATCAAGGTGCTTTAAGTAAAATTTCTCTCACAAATAAAGAAGTATTCCTTCCTCAAATGCAATTCCCGATCCCCGCCACCCCCAGAGTAAATGTGCAGATATTTAGGAACCTGGGAAATCCCAATTGGCTACGAGGAAAACATATGAGAGAGAACTGGAAGTGTTGACTCAGACACAAAGCTGTGCGTCACTGATCACATGACAGAGGATCCTAATTCTACAGTGTCATCCCAGGAAATCTTGTCTTATATATGATTTATTATCATATTATTACACTACACTAACAGATATCATTTCAACTTAAAAGTTTACATCAGCATTTCAAATACATAACCCACACAGCACATTAAGTTGTTAAAATCAGCCTCATTTCAACTGTAGCATCACAGAGCAGCTCACATATTTAATTGTCAGCATTAATAAGAAAGTTCTGCATATTTCTGCACAATAAGTTCAGGAGCTATTGTTTTTAATACTACTGATTACATTTATGTTGTGCAGCCCATGGTCAACTGAGGTTGTTTCAAATGTGCTATACAAATAACGTTGAGTTGAGTTGAGTTGAGTTGAGTTGAGTTGAGTTGAGTTGAGTTGAGTTGAGTAGACCAACTGTAAGTAACATAGATCACTTGTTTGTTTTTCTATATGTTTAACCACTTCCTGAGATGAGGGATGAAAGTGCCTCAGATTTATTAGGGCCACATTGAGGGGGAAAAAAATCCCCCAACTTCGAGAATAAAGTCGTAAATTTACAAGAATGAAGTAGATTCAATTTACGACTTTATTCTCGTAATTTGTGACTTTATTCTCGAAGTTTGTGAAAAGAAATACGTCTCAATGTGGCCCTACTCAGTCGTGCCTGAAGTCTCACTGCCTATAAATTTTACATAAGTTCATAATTGTTGTACTGACATCCACCTACACAAGTAACCACACATAGGGCCCAGCACAGCCATAACCACATCCTCTGCAAAACGTGTGCCACACACAGTCAAACAGGCAACATGTAAAAGTTGAAAATGACAGGGGGGGGAAAAAAGAAAAGAAAAGAATACACCTGCAGGCCAGTTACGATCAGGGTGATTGTGATTTGATCTCTTCCCGGCTGTTCAACTAGTTTGAATGCAGGTGTAGACAGCTTAGATCATTAACACGTCATTTCAAGAGTGTTTAACCCAAAAGGGTTAAATTAAACTGCAAATCAAAGTGAAACTTGAAACTACGCTCGAGCCGCTCATCATCGAAACCAACTGGATAAAGGTTTAGATCTTTATAGAAAACCTCAGAAAAAGCGCTCCTGTTTTTATGATTGTTGCATTCACCTGAGATATAATGAATGAAATGTTGCAGTACATACCTTTACAGGACGACAGCAGAGCAGCCGTCAGGGCGAAGAGAGCAGCCGAGGAAAAGCCAGACATCATCCACCGGTGGGTAGATCTAGAGTGCTCTCTGTCTGCTGCTTTTTCTTCTTTTTCTACTTAGTCCTGACCATATTTGGTGTTGGTTTCCTGGAGTAATTTTGTCTCTAGATGTAGGCTGCTTGCATGCTGCTTGCAAGTAAATTCACTTATCTTATCTTATCTTATCTTATCTTATCTTATCTTATCTTATCTTATCTTATCTTATCTTATTTTAACAGAACCACAGATACACAGTATTGTTGCAGTGGTGCAGTGTTTAACACTAATTTCTGTTGCATTTACTGTAGGCTAAGTATTTTACCCGTTTTACCCCACCTCACATAAGAAAAGCTGTGTGGCCAGTGACAGATGTGTGGACATGCACAGCTCCACAACATTACACCAGGTCTGATCGTCTACCACAGGGGTTGGCAACCTCTGTGACATGGAGTGCTGGTTTGAAATTTTTTTGTCAATGAGTGTGCCAAACAGTCCACATTTAAATTTTGGACTTGAAGTATCAACAAGTATATATTTTTTTATGTCTTTTGCGGTAGCTGAACCAGAACCAGAGAGTCAGGGAAAGACTGGCTTCTACATGGGACTGACAATAGCACTTTTTATACTTCCCGGTTTGATCGCTTGTATTATCCACTGTCATATATATAATCAGACAGAAGAGACAACGCAAGATCTGAACCACCATCCGACAACAGATCATGAGACAAAGAACCAAGAGACAGAATCCAGGTGTCTCTGGATCAGCTACTGATGGAGACACATTTGTCACATATGTCTTGAAAAACAGTCGTATTGTGTGTTCATCAAAGTGAAAGTTCATTAACATTGCATAAGTGTGACATAAGTGTATTACTGCACCAAAACTATTAAAGAGGATGTATTTGTGAGTGTCTCCTGTGACAGGGAGAAGATGATGTGCTGCTTCCTGCTGCTCCTCACACTGACCTCCTGTGTCTGTGGTGAGTTTACTCCTTCACTTTATTCTCTACAAACTGATACAAGTCCTCAGTTAGTCTGCTCCTCACTTTCCCTCTGTCTCCTCAGAAGCAACATTTGTAGTGAAGGTGACACAGAGCTCCTATCAGGCAGAGGAGAACCACAACATCACACTGGAGTGGACCTTCACCAACACTCAGGGCTCAGCAGACTCACTCATCGTCTACGGTCAAATGTTCACTGATGAAAAACCATTAGTCCTGTATCATCTATACGAGGGTGATGAAGTCTCAGAGCATCAGGATAAACAGTTTTCAGGACGAGTCCAGTGTGACAGAGACGTCCTCAGAGAAGGACGAGTCAGACTTCATGTGTCCAGACTCAGGACTGAAGACTCAGGACTTTACTGGTGTGAAGTTGTCACTAAACATGGGAGGAGCTATGCTGAATGTCACCTGAACGTAACTGGTGAGTAGAGTCAGTAGAGTCAGTAGAAGTGAGCAGAAGCTCTGTTGATGGAGTGTCTATGGATATTCTTATTCATCCTGGTCATCGTTATCTACTCTGGACAACAAATTGAAACGAAGGCAACTGGACTAGTATTTGTATGTCTTTTTAAGGGGCTTCCAGAGGTTAAATTCCTGGGTCTTATTCCACTGTTTGTCAGACTAGTGAGAACTAGTCAGACCGATGTGTTGTGAACTGATGAAGCCCCTTGGATTAGAGGCGAAACGTCTTCCTCGACAAATACTAGTCCAGTTCCCTTCGATTCAATTTGTTGCCCAGAGATCTGGTGATGGAGGGTTACCACCAGTGTTGTTCAGACTCTGTTGCTGAACTAGAACTCTAGATTATTTACTAAGACTGTCATTAATGAACACAACATAGAATAAACTGCACATGGAAACAAACATCAGGAGCTTCAAACACAAACAGTCCACATCTGAACTTTGGACCTGAAGGACCAACAAGTGTTTTATGTCTTTTACAGAAGCTGTTGCTGAACCAGAACCAGAAACAGAACCAGAGATCCCAGAACTGGAGACACTAGAATCAGGGACTTGGGGTAGGCTACTATTCTTTTTGTTGGGGAACTGACGGTCGGAGCAATTTTACTGGTCCTCTGTCTGGCCTACTGTCCTGTCAAGCTTTACAGACAAAAAAAGAAAATATGTCAACACTGCTGCCAATACCCACAGTCTCCCTCAAATCCAGTCCACCTGGACTCTGAACCACCGTCCTCTGTCGTACCAACAGAACCAAGAGACAGAACCAGGACTGACTCTGGATCAGATACTGATGGAGACATGAACTGACTTGTGACTATAATTTGTATTCTTCTGTCTTACATAATGTTCATATTGTTTTGGTTTTGAGTTCACATGTAGATGACAGCATTCAGCAGCATGCTGATATCGGTGTAAATTAGTTTTCCATTTGATCTGAAAATTCATCACTTGCCTTGTTGCTTCATTTACTGTAAAGCTACACTGCCCAGATTTGCACTTTATATTTTTTAGAATAATAATTTATTTTTTGTCATGTAATTTACTTTATAATTATTTTACCCCCCCTAACTATTAATGAAACAGTCTAAATGTATAATCAACTGTCCTTGTGTAAAGTTTATAGTGTAAATATAATGTAAATAACCCTTTATTTATCAGAGTGAAGTTGTTCTGACCCTTCTGCGTCGTCAAAGGCAACAAAATACAAAAGCATCATCATCATATTTATTCTGATGTGAGAAGCATTGAGCTGCTACACTTGTCGTTAGCTCTTCTGTCCACTAGGTGGAGCCAGTGATCTGTGAGAAGATCTGAGAGCTCTGGAGTCTCACTGATCCTCCTGATCAATTATTACAAGATCAATAAGGACCAATAGCTTCCTGTGCTGACCAGTTACCAGAGATCTACTGAACTTAACATAGTAAGAAGTATCTGGTATCATGGTTTAGTCTAATGTTGATATGTTCACACACAGATTCATGTCAGTATCTGGTTTCAATGACATATCAACGTGTTTAGAAAAGGCAGCAACACAGAGTCAGTGTTGTCGTTGGGTTTGGTTTTTACAACAGTGATAAAGAGCTGCTGGTGTTGGACTTTGGACTTTTCCTTTAAGTTCCCCAGAGACTGAGAGAAACTCTGACACCAACAGCTTCATGTTGCTGCATTAGGTTGGTGACATGGAGGAGATGCCAGTCAGGACTCTGATCCTAAAGTCTGGTGTTTTTTGAGTCTTCACTGTCTGACTTGTATTGTCTGTCCAAAATCCTGTGGACTCATCTTCACAAATCTGGTAAGAGAATAAGGCTTTCCTCATTTACATATTCAGCAGGCTGGCTGACCAATCACTGTTCAGACTACGGTCAGTTCCCGCCCACTGCTCTCCCTCGTCATACCTTTTATATGAATCTTTAGTGGGTGTGTGGTATTGAAGTTTACTACGACGCCAGAAGAGACTGAAGGTAAAGTCCAGATACAAAGCTGATGTTGTTATATTTTGTGAGTCTGTTTAGTGTTTTCTTTTGATTGGTTGTGAGTTCTCATAGAGCCACAGTTTAATGTCAGAATATTAAAGCAGATAACAGCGGCACGGCCGTTTCGGCTAATGCTGTGTTCAAGGCAGGCTTTTGAAACCGTAAGTTACAGCTTCAAGTCACAACTACGACTTGGTAGCGTTCCAGGTAACCCGTAGCTCGTGTTTTTACCGTCCTGTTGTCTGTGAAAGTTCCCTATAACGGCCACTCGTAACTTCCGACCCGTGAACTCGTACCAGATCGAACTGGTATGACTTCACAGGAAGGAAAAACACAAAGTACGAGTTTCCTTGAACGCACCATGAGTTAGCAGCCCCCGCCCTTGTCAGGCATCAATTGGTCCTCGTGCTACGTCACCACATTCACGCGCATCCCTTGGCTGCACACACAGCCATTCATGCCGTTCTCTCCCCTCATTGGATAACACTTGTATCCCACAAGGAACATTTTCTCCTCGGGTTACAGCAGAGCAGAGTGACGGAGAGACTCGTGTTTAGGCTGAAATACTTCATGTAAGTGATTGCTGACGGAAAATAGGACTATTTAGGACTTATATTAACAAAAACATTCCACTGATATCTGCTTTAATAACTCGCTATAGATTTAAGACTTTTTTTTAAGGTTTAATGATGATTTAGAAACGTTTCTCATTGAATGACCTAACTCTACTCTAAACCGTGAGGAAATCTGCTGTGTTTGACTATGATGACTGTAAACTAAAGGCGGAAGTTGTACCGTGATAAACACAATAGTAGTAGGTCTAAGAAATGAAAAAAGAGAAAACTAACAGTCTCGTGTAGAAATAGGGGGCGTGTCCATCTCTTAAAGGGCCAGTCACAGTCACACAATAATATTGTGTAAGATGTACTCTACCACTCAAATGTTTCGACACACCTTCTCATTCAATGTTTTTTCTTTGTTTTTATTACTTTCTACATTGTAGATTCACACCGAAGACATCAAAACTATGAAGGAACACATATAGCAAACAAATACATGTTAAACAAAGCAGAATATGTTTTAAATTTTAGACTTTTTAAAGTAGGCCACCTTTTGCTGTTAATGACAGCGTTTTACACATGGTTTTACACACCTTTGATTCCGTCATCAGTTTTATGAGGTCATCACGTGGAGCAGTGTCCCAGTTCCCAGAGGAGCTGAGCACTTGTTGGTTGTTTTGCCTTCACTCTGTTGTCCAACTCATCCCAAACCATCTCAGTTGGGTTTAGGTCATGGTGACAGAAAACACTTTGGGTTTAATTTACACTTTTGTGTAAACTATGTGTTGTTTCATAGTTGCGATGTCTCCAGTTTGAATTTACAATGTAGAAAGTAATAAAAATAAAGAAAAACCACTGAATGAGAAGGTGTGCCCCAAACCTTTGAGCTTCAGTCTGTTGTTTTCCAGTCTGTGATCATTTTAGTGGCGCCACCTTGTGACATAAATATATTACTGCACCAAAACTACTGAAGAGGAAGAAGTGAGTGTAGATGTAGTTGTTGATGTGTTGTTGTCTCCTGTGACAGGGAGAAGATGATGTGCTGCTTCCTGCTGCTCCTCACACTGACCTCCTGTGTCTGTGGTGAGTTTACTCCTTCACTTTATTCTCTACAAACTGATACAAGTCCTCAGTTAGTCTGCTCCTCACTTTCCCTCTGTCTCCTCAGAACCAACATTTGTAGTGAAGGTGACACAGAGCTCCTATCAGGCAGAGGAGAACCACAACATCACACTGGAGTGGACCTTCACCACCACTCAGGGTTCAACAGACTCCATCGGTGTCAACTGTCAAATGTTCACTGATAGCCACAAGGAACCAAAAGTCCTGTATCATCTACGTGAAGGAGTTGAGGACACAAAGACTCAGGATAAACAGTTTATAGGACGAGTCCAGTGTGACAGAGACGTCCTCAGAGAAGGACGAGTCAGACTTCATGTGTCCAGACTCAGGACTGAAGACTCAGGACGGTACCAGTGTCATGTCCTCAATGAACTGGGGAGTGGCTCTGATGAATGTCGACTGAAAGTTACTGGTGAGTTGCTTCAGTAGAGTCAGTAGAAGCTCTGGTGATGGAGGGTTACCAGACTCTGTTCTCTATATTATTCACTAAGACTGTCATTAATGAATTTTACAGCAGCTGGTGATGAACCAGAAGAACCGGAGAGACCAGGACCAGAGGAAGAAGAACCACCGAGTTGGGGAATGATCGCAGCCTACGTTGCTCTGGCAGCAGCGGGTTTAGTCGTCATCGGTCGGCTCAGTTATTTCGTCTACCGTCACAGGATCTTAAAGAGAGAGAGGCGAGAAGCCCGCTTGGCTGCACGGCCTCAGGTTGTCTGAGAACCAGACCATCAGATCGAACTGGACTCTGTCTGGACCATCGTCTTTTGTCCTAACGCAGTGTGTTTGGAAGTATCTGGTGTGGAGCAGAGACTCTGGTCAATGTGTTGAGTTGTTTTCCTCGATGTAAGAGGCCGAGCTAAAGCAGCTAGAGTCTCTGTCCTCTGGCTACAGTTCAGGATCTGACAGCTTGAGTTTGGTCACAAACTGTTTTAGGTTTGACTTTAAACTGTGCTGCAGTTATTGTCGTGTAAATAAAGTTTCTACTTGTTATAACAAGGTGTTACTACGTCTTCATCTCCAGAGTGAACAGCAGATAAACTGAGTGAGAAGAGCAGGAAAAGAGAACAATGAAGAACAAGGAGACGGTGATTTTCTGCTCTGGCTCTTTTAATTAATTAATTAATTTAACAAACAAACATTTCATAAACATTTCCTTCACACTTAACGGGGTATTAAAAAAAATAGGAACTGTCCTTTAAGAAAATCACAATAATAGATAACCGTGGTAATGTGGTCACAATAATCATGATGTAATTACATCCCTAACACACGCACCTTCTGCGGTATTAATCCCTTTATGATACATGACACCACAAAGAACTACGACAGCAGGAAACAGGAGGAACAGGAGAAACCGGAAAGCCAACACAACCAGCCAAACCTTGACTCGGAGACGTCCTGTAACAACGAGATATTAATAAACAGTAAAACATTAAATCAACATTTTTGACCAATGCAGCACTACAGGTTTTAATTATACTTTGACCTGTGATACACACACATATACAAACCTTCTGTGTAAAGAGTTTCATCATGTAGTTTGCCACAGACTCGACAACCATTACACGGGGGGATCAGGAGAACCAGTAGAAACAGCAGACCCAGTAGACCACTGATCCAGGCTGGAGGAGGTTCTGTTGTTGACAAAAAACATCATGAGATTACACACACACACACACACACACACACACACACACACATATATATATACTGTATACAGGCCAAAAGTTTGGACACACCTTCTCATTCAATGTGTTTCCTTTATTCTCACTGAAGGCACCAAAACTATGAATGAACACATGTGGAATTAACAAAAAAAGTGTGAAATAACTGAAAACACGTCTTTTCTTCTTTGGCTTCTCTTTCTTCTTTTCTTCTTCCTCCTCCTCCTCTATCTCTGCCCCCACCAATTCTAGTTTCTTCAAAGTAGCCACCCTTTGCTCTGATTACTGCTTTGCACTCTTGGCATTCTCTTGATGAGCTTCAAGAGGTGAACCTGACCTGAACATGGTTTTCACTTCACAGGTTCACAGCCTTGTCAGGGTTCATTAGTGGAATTTCAGTGAGAATCTACAATGTAAATAGTCATGAGAATAAAGGAAATGCATTGAGTGTAACATACCCACTTGGTCCTTAATCCCTTTGTGAAGAATCAAACTGCTGACAGCAGCAGCAGCCATCAGGACAACCAGGGGAACGATGCCACAGACTGGAAGACATCCTGTACCTGTAGCGGAGAGACAGCGGAGACAAACAACATGAGATTCAAATATTAATGAACAATGAAACAACATTTCTGATCAATTCACTGCAGAGTTCACTTCTAAATGACCTGTGACCTCAGTCTACAGCTCTGACTTAGATTCTGCTCCTCGACAATTCAACAGTCCCAAGAACACACACACACACACACACACACACACACACCCTACCTCCTTCCTTCCTCATGCGTTTAAACATTTTGTAAACCAGCAGAGCAGCAGCAGCCAGTGAGAGCAGGAGACCAGTGACACCGATGAGAATGTAGTCCCAGTTTACAGGATGTTCTGTAGTCAACACAAACAACAACATGAGATTAAAATATCACTATAAACAATAATGTGAAACATTAAAACACATTTCTGATGAGTCCATGTCCTCTGACCTTTGACCTCCAGTGTAACTTGACTCTGCCTCTCCTCTTGCCCCGTCCCTCTGATGATGCAGGTGTAGCTGCCACTGTCTCTGGTGGTGGGTCTCCTCAGAGTGAGGCTGAGGTCTCCGGTCCTCAGAGCCTCAGTCCTCATGGACGTCCGTCCTCTGTAGTCCTGGTTCTGGTCTTTGAGGTCGTCTCCGTCCATCTGACGCTGGTGGATGGTTGAAGGACGGAGGTCGGAGCGGCTCCACACCACTGAAGCCTCGTCCAGGTCACTTGTAATAAAGTTACATGGCAGCAGGACAGACTCCTCCCCCTCATACACCTCCACAGCTGAGGCATGCTGGGAAACTGAGGACACAGACAGAGGTAAACCAGAAACCAGAAGATGATCAGACCCTCTGAAGAAGATCCACCAGAACTACAAACAGCCAATCTGGTGGCGGAGACTCTCGTTTCGAGGGAACGGTGCATGTTCAGTGATGCGTTCACTGACAGTCGGGGCTGAGGCTCCAGTTCACAAACGTACTGACACAGTGATTCACGTTCGCGCTGCCACTCACTTGTGAACCTACTGCACACACAGAGAACTGCTGCTGAGGACGCTGTTACTCATGTGACAGTGGTGGTCCTGTCACTATGCCTCCAATTGATCATGCACCTGGCTACTTGGCCAAGGGGATGTCCCTTTGGGTGACTGGCAAGCGCACATGACTCTTACCCAGGAGGTGTGGGTTCAATCCCCGCTCGGGCCCTCTTCACCTTGCCACAATCACTCACTGGTGATTCGCGAACCTGCACCAGAGAACTGCTGCTGCAGACGATTCAGGTTCACGTACTGTGCTGAATGTGGCGCTGTGTCACTCACTGCCTGGTGTACCGCATGCACAGAGCAGGGGACTTGATTCACGTTCAGTAACCGTACTGCTAAACTCAGCACCAGGGCCGGCCCTAGGATTTTGGTGGCCCCCTAAACAAGGTTTTTGTTTGTGGCCCTGCACTCTAAGCGCAAACACCAAATCACTGGTTAAAACTGAACACAGACGTGTTTATGCCCTCTGAGGTTTCAGGCCATTTTCTCGACTTTTACATATTTTCTTAAATGTATCTTTTTAAGATACTTGCAGATGTAACAATAAGTGTTTTATGTCTAAATATCAGAACCTCAGCTGTAAGCACGCTGAGGCCAGTTTGCCCTAGAACACTGTAGAAAGAAATAATTTAGGCCAAATGCTGGAAATTTGAGGTCTGCTTCTTGAAAAATTTCAAATCCCTTGTGAAAACACTCCTTCAGTCATGAGAATGAACTGTTTTGGTGCTTGAAATAGGATATGAATACAGTAATAGATGAGTGTAGAAAACAAGTCTAAAATGAAATTTTGTCAGATTGCTTTTTGAGCACAAATGTTGTCATTCTGCCATTCTATTTTCACCAAATGTCTCAAATGTGAGATAAAAGAAGCTGAATATTGACTTCACATTACATATAAAGCTCATAGCGTGCGTGCAGACCTCAGGACTCGCATTCACCGTGTAGTAATATGCTACTTCTCCCGCGAATGTCTGTGAATGCACCTCTTTTTCTTTTTTTGCACCGTTCCTCATTAAGTGCGGTGAATGTGTTACAGAGTGAATGTGAACCTCAGGGCTGAATCATGACCTGGTGACGGATCGTTTGGCTGTGTATCAGTTCAGGAAGTTGGAGAACAATGCGCTTTGCAGTCAGGGCTCCATAAGCACCGAGTGATTCGGTGAACACATTTTTTGAACGACTCATTTTAATGAACTGATTCTTTTTCAATTTAATCGCAAAAAAAAGCGCTTAAAATATCGCAACATGCAGCGCAACTTTTTCAAAATGTGGCCGCGAAATCAGGCATTTTTAGGCTGCAACAATGACAGGAAAAGGCCTGCAAAATCCTGTAGGGACTGAGTAATGAAAAGATTTCTTCCTAACTCTCAACATGTGTTTCAGAGACCTACAGTTAATCGGTTCAGTTCACTTCAGTTTTATATATTTCTGCAGGTTTGTTGAAAATGGCCGATATAATAGAACTTCAGACCTTAAAAATAATGTTTAAAGCAAATAACAGATCATTACCAGAACAATTACAACATTTGTTCAAACTGGAGGAAGGGGACAACAGACTGAAGCTTGATTTTAAACTTGATTTTAAACAAGGCTTAGCTTAAATCAAATGTGTATTTCTGTTGCAAACTATGGCATTCACAAATCAAGGAATTGAAAAGTTGTACAATGTCTCAGTTTAAGAAAATATTTTAAAAAGAAAAGATAAGCATCTACAAAAAGAAGGAGAAAGAGAAAAAAATAGATAGACGAGTGGTGTTTTGTTTGTTTTCTTGTCACAACTATCATCATCTTTAATATTTTGAAATAGTGTATAATATTGGTGTTGATAGTAAGCCAATGTAGGCTAATTATCACTATAGCGAGGGGCAGGTAGTATAAGTTTTCTTCATCCTGCTCCTTTTCATTCATGGTTGTGCAACCTTGTGAAGAATGTATACCATGAATGGAATAAATCAAAATGAAATGAAATATAATGTTAAATTGGGTTGCAGATCATAGAATCACATAAAAACATAAACACACGAGTACGACAATCCATAGCATGAAACATTATAAAGAGTCTGTGTGTATTTTTTTTAAATGGAGTTTGGTTAGGTTTTTCTTACCGTACAGCAGCGCCACAAACACCACAAACATCTTCATCTTCAGTCCCGTTAAAACGGCTTCTTCCTGGAGTAACGGTCAGAACAGCTGAACCCAGAAACCAACAAACTCTTACATTCATTTTCAAGAGGAAGTGAAGACAGACTGAATCCCACAGAGCGTCATCGACTGAAGACTGAGACTCACAAAGCTGTTGATGCATGTACCTGTTGTAGGTAGCCTATATGTATTCCTAATAGGAATGAATGAACTGCGACAGGATCACGTTGTTAAACGGATCCTGGACTGTCGTGATGTTTATAATGAGCGTAGTTTAACAGCAACTTCACGCTGTTTCCAAAACCACACCGACTTCAGCAGAGAAGTGAGTTTAGGTAGGTTTTTAGAGTTAGCCTACAGGTTTACAGTGGCTCCTGTCATTGCTTTATTTGCAAAATATCATGTTGCTGGCCCTACACTCACAAACAAAACCTATTTTAAATTGTGTATTTTTTTTAGGGTATTCTTGTATTAGAGGTTCAGAGGCTGTAGTCTGGACTGTGAGCAGAGAAAGCTGCCCAGCTTTAATATAACCTAAGCCTGATTGGCTATTTAAAAAATCATTTAAATATTATTTAATTTAAAGGAGCCACTGTAGCCTATAAGATCATGTGTAAGATTAAATTCAGTGTTAAAGGCGCCCAGCAGGGCCGGCTCTACGCAGGGGCCCACTCAAATCAAAATTTTAGAAGTTGAGAAAGCACATTTTTATATAGGCCTACTCAAAAAATGTGTACGTTACAAGTTGACAAAATTATCTGCAGTAGCACAAAAATCCGCCGAAAAAGGGACACAAAAAGGTGCTTCTGTACTGGACTGTACTGAACATTATATCTTATGCATAGTGTCAGGATGTGGGGGAAGACTGCAGACTGTTGCATTTCAGTAGAACGGCTGTGTTGTGAATTCTAGTTGGTTGATGGTGGGCTACATGTCATTGTTCACGTAGCCTAGACATTGAGGTGTGTGTAAGTCACGTATCACTTTGATGTGGGACTGTTTCAATTTTACTTAAAGAGGATGTGGTTTAGCTGCCTGATAGAGAACGGTGTCTATGGAAACAGCTGCCCCCAAGTTACCCAGGATTGTATTGTCCACCATCAGTTGATCAAAACCAACAGAGGAAACACCAACACAGCTGCAGAGGCTCAGAGTCTCTCTCTCTTGTGCTCTGTATTTTGTAGTATGCTACTGTCATGATGTAGTGTCATGCACTTGGTTTTATCTCATACTGTTGATAATATGCTCTGTATTTTTAGATTAGCCGCCTATGGACTGGTGTTGAAAATTAGCACTTGTGCTAAACACACTCAAGCAAAGCATCTGGTCTGTCCACTGGAACAGTCTTAATGTATTTGTGATGTCCATATCAAATAAATAAACATAACATAACATAAGCTTCAGTCCATCAGCTCTAACTGGACTTTGTCTGAACCACCGTCCTCTGTCGTATCAACACAACCTGAGTCAAAGAACAAAGAGACAGAATCCAGGACTGACTCTGGATCACAGCCATGTCTTTTAAAGGCATTGATTATTGACTTCATTTTTCTATTATTTCATGTTTTTCTTTTGTTTATTGATGAAACTGACAATGCACAATAAATTATCATCAGGAAACGATACCGTACCGTAAATATTCTATAAATAATAAACTTTATTATCCCCCTGAAGAGGCAATTTGTTTTGCTGCGAGCAGAACAACACAAAAACACAAACAAATCAAAAACAAAACAAGGACTGTGCATTTCAATCACATAGTGCGACATTAAAGGCCCCATGCTGTGCACTTTTCTCTGGGTTCATTTACCTGCTGATATCCCTAACAAGATGTATCATTGGTTTTGAGTATCTGTAATCTGCTTAATATCGTTTATACTGCCCCTTTCTGTTGCCTCTTTCTGGAGCTCTAGCAGGCACAGGTCATTTGGCCAATCAGAAGAGAGAATGAGAACCTCTCCTCTGATTGGCTGACTGTTTTTGAGTTGCATGTGGTCAGGCCAATCACAGGCAAGTAACTGAAACCTAAGCTTCATTCATAAAAATTGAAAAAAACAACAACTGGTCACGGTGGGCGGAGTTACCTTGTGTGTGACATCAGAGAAAGGAGGAAGTGCTATCAGCTCGTCTTAAAGAGACAGTTCCTACAAATGGGCGGTGTGTGTTTCTCCATTTATGACCAGTTTGATGCATGGGGCAGTATATACGTGGCCCAGAGACCTCCCCAAGCACGAAAAAATAACCAAAATCACATTTTTCATGCCATGGGGCCTTTAAGACTCCAGGCACCAGTGCCTCGGGCTGCAGGCTCACAGTGACTGATTTATGAGACCAATTGTAATTGGCACAAAAGTATTTTTGAATCTGTTCGTTCTGAGCCTAGGTACCATGTACCGGCGGCCAGACGGCAGGAGCCTACGTATATTGGGAGGCCAGCGGGTGAGCAGTAGAGATGGGATTTAGGGCTCTTTGAGGGGAGCCGGATCTTGGTGAGCCGTTCCTTTCAAAGAGCCGTTCAAAAAACTGGCTCATTTGACTGATTTTTATAGTTATTAGGTTAATCAGTTGAAGGTATGATGGGGTGAGACTTCGAACTAAATAATATAAATATCAGGATAAAAAAATCAACATTTAACTGAAATGACAAAAAGACTCACAAAGCTCATGATACATGGACCTGTTGCATGTATTTCTGTATAATCTACAGTGTTGTTTGTGTGTGTGTTGTGAACTGTTGTGAACTGTTATGAAGGATAAATGAGTTTCTTTCCTCACCACAGGAACCAACAGGACTGAAATGTTGAAATAAGATCAACATGAAAGAAAAACACAGACAGAGAAAGTTGATCTGTTAAAATGAAGGTGTGATGGAGGTGAAACGACAGTGAAGCTGCACGTGACATGTTGCTGTATTTCTAAGATCAGACAGGAGGCAGTGAAGCTCCGCCCCTCCTCAGCTCCACACCTGGACCAGCTCTGATGCTGAAGCTCAGGGAGGAACCTCCAGAAGATAATCAGACTTCTCCACCACAGGCCTGGGACCAGTTTCACTTTCACACTCACATGTTTATATGTTTATTTTCTGGTGAACAATAGTGAATCAAGAACGATACAATCCAACAATGACAATAGAAAAAATATAATTTATTGATAAAAATAAAAAATAGTTCTATATAAACTGAAATGATTGATACATAGTGTAAAATAAAAGTAACGGGTTATTATAACCCATAGCCGAGCTTTGTAGACAGGCGCCATCTAGTGGTCGTAGTGATTATGACAGGGTGGTGACTTGGTGAAGATCAACCTTCAGCCTTTAGCTGCAGGTTTAACACTATGGATGAAGACAGGAGGACTCAGTAACGTCTTCATCCATCGTCCATCAGCTCCTTCACCACCAATTCTAAAAATAATCAACAGACCAATCAGACTGATTGTTCAGTCATCAGAGGAGTTGGATCAGTGGAGTTGCTTCTGTTCTTCATGTCGACTTCAACCTGAGTTCTCTCTGTAGACGAGACAGAAGACAGTGAGACAGAGACAAACAACCAGAGACAAACAGCCAACCAGAGACGAACAAACAACTCTGACCTGTAAGAGAGAAGCAGAGAAACACTTTTGTCGCACTCAATAAGTCTCCGTCCTTGTTGTAGACTCTGCATCTGTATCTTCCTCTGTCTCTCACTCTGAGGTGTTTCAGGGTCAGACTGAGGTCTCCAGTCCTCAGCAGGTCTTCATTCATCTCTGTTCGGCCTCTGTAAACCTGGTCCTGTTCTTTAGAACCGTTCTCATACACATGGACCTTCCTGTCGTCTTCATCCGTCCACTCCACTCTGACGTCTTCAGACAGGTCAGCTGTGGTCTTGAAGGGCAGCTGGACAGACTCCGCCCCCTCCTCCACCTCCACCTGTTGGACTGAGAGACAACAAACCACATGATGATGTCATCAGACAGCAGCAACAGGTTTTAATCTCTGACCTGAATCTACGGCTCTGATTTCAACTGTTTCATCTTTGACATGAATTCTCTACAGAGGAGACAAAACCAGAGACAGAGACAAACAAATAACTCTGACCTGTAATCCAGAGAAACACTACTGTCCCTTCCAGTAAGTCTCCATCCTTGTTGTAAACACTGCAGGTGTATCTTCCTCTGTCTCTATATGTGGGGGGTTTCAGGGTCAGACTGAGGTCTCCAGTCCTCAGCAGGTCTTTATTCATCTCTGTTCGGCCTCTGTAAACCTCGTCCTGTTCTTTAGAACCGTTCTCATACACATGGACCTTCCTGTCTTTGTTGTCTCTCCACTCCACTCTGATGTCTTTAGACAGACCAGCTGTGGTCTTGAAGGACAGCTGGACAGACTCCACCCCCTCCTCCACCTTCACCTCTTGGACTGAGAGACAACAAACCACATGATGACGTCATCAGACAGCAGCATCAGGTTTTAATCTCTGACCTGAATCAACCTGAATTTCAACTGTTTCATCTTTGACATCAATTCTCTACAGAGACAAAGAAACAACTCTGACCTGTGACACAGAGAAACACTTCTGCCCCTCTCAGGAAGTGTCCGTCCTTGTTGTAAACTTTGCAGATGTATCGTCCTGCGTCTCTCACTCTGGGATGTTTCAGGGTCAGACTCAGGTCTCCAGTCCTCAGCAGGTCTTTATTCATCTCTGTTCGGCCTCTGTAGACCTGGTCCTGTTCTTTAAAACCGTTCTCATACACATGGACCTTCCTGTCGTTTGTGTCCGTCCACTCCACTCTGACGTCTTCAGACAGGTCAGCTATGGTCTTGAAGGGCAGCTGGACACACTCCGCCCCCTCCTCCACCTCCACCTCTTGGACTGAGAGACAACAAAGCACATGATGATGTCATCAGACAGCAGCATCAGGTTTAAATCTTTTCTCTTCACACAAACTTTTGCCACTTTTGCCACACTTGCCACATTTGCCACTTTTGCCACATTTGCCACTTTTGCCATATTAGCCACTTTTACCACTTTTGCCACATTTGCCACTTTTGCCATATTAGCCACTTTTACCACTTTTGCCACATTTGCCACTTTTACCACATTTGCCACTTTTACCACATTTACCACTTTTACCACATTTGCAACTTTTGCCACATTTGCAACTTTTGCCACTTATACCACATTCGCCACTTTTACCACATTTGCCACATTAACCACTTTTTCCACATTTACCACTTTTGCCACATTTGCCACTTGCCACATTTGCCATTTTTGCCACATTTATCACTTTTGCCACATTCACTACATTTACCACTTTTGCCATATTTGCCACTTTTGCCACATTTGCCACTTGCCACATTTGCCATTTTTGCCACATTTGCCACATTTATCAGTTTTGCCACATTTGCCACTTTTGCCACTTTTACCACATTTGCCACATTAACCACTTTTTCCACATTAGCCACTTTTACCACATTTTCCACTTTCACCACATTTGCCACTTTTGCCACATTTGCCACTTTTACTACATTAGCCACTTTTACCACATTAGCCAGATTTGCCACATTTACCACTTTTGCCAGTTTTACCACATTTGCCACTTTTGCCACATTTGCCAGTTTTGCCACATTCGCCACATTTAGCACTTTTGCCACATTTGCCACTTTTGCCACATTTGCTACTTTAGCCACATTTGCCACTTTTGCCACATTTACCACTTTTACCACATTCGCCAGATTTGCCACATTTACCACTTTTGCCAGTTTTACCACATTTGCCACTTTTGCCACATTTGCCACTTTTGCCACATTCGCCACATTTAGCACTTTTGCCACATTTGCCACATTTGCCTCTTTTGCCACATTTACCACTTTTGCCACATTTGCCACTTATACCACATTCGCCATTTTTGCCACATTCGCTACATTTGCCACATTTACCACTTTTGCCACATTTGCCACTTTTTCCACTTTTGCCACTTTTGCCACATTGGCCACATTTGCCACTTTTGCCACCTTTACCACTTTTGCCACATTTGCAACTTTAGCCACTTATACCACATTCGCCACTTTTGCCACATTCGCTACATTTGCCACTTTTACCACATTTACCACTTTTGCCACATTTGCCACTTATACCACATTTACCACTTTTGCCACATTTGCCACTTATACCACATTCGCCATGTTTGCCACATTCGCCACATTTAGCACTTTTGCCACATTTAGCACTTATACCACATTTACCACTTTTGCCACATTTGCCACTTTTGCCACATTTGCCACTTATACCACATTCGCCATGTTTGCCACATTCGCCACATTTAGCACTTTTACCACATTTGCCACTTTTACCACATTTACCACTTTTACCACATTTGCAACTTTTGCCACATTTGCAACTTTTGCCACTTATACCACATTCGCCACTTTTGCCACTTTTACCACATTTGCCACATTAACCACTTTTTCCACATTAGCCACTTTTACCACATTTGCCACTTTTGCCACATTTGCTACTTTAGCCACATTTGCCACTTTTGCCACATTTACCACTTTTACCACATTCGCCAGATTTGCCACATTTACCACTTTTGCCAGTTTTACCACATTTGCCACTTTTGCCACATTTGCCACTTTTGCCACATTCGCCACATTTAGCACTTTTGCCACATTTGCCACATTTGCCTCTTTTGCCACATTTACCACTTTTGCCACATTTGCCACTTATACCACATTCGCCATTTTTGCCACATTCGCTACATTTGCCACATTTACCACTTTTGCCACATTTGCCACTTTTTCCACTTTTGCCACTTTTGCCACATTGGCCACATTTGCCACTTTTGCCACCTTTACCACTTTTGCCACATTTGCAACTTTAGCCACTTATACCACATTCGCCACTTTTGCCACATTCGCTACATTTGCCACTTTTACCACATTTACCACTTTTGCCACATTTGCCACTTATACCACATTTACCACTTTTGCCACATTTGCCACTTATACCACATTCGCCATGTTTGCCACATTCGCCATGTTTGCCACATTCGCCACATTTAGCACTTTTGCCACATTTAGCACTTTTGCCACATTTAGCACTTTTGCCACATTTACCACTTTTGCCACATTCGCCACATTGGCCACTTTTGCCACTTTTGCCACATTTGCCACCTTTACCACATTTGCCACCTTTGCCACCTTTACCACATTTACCACTTTTGCCACATTTGCCACATTTGCCACATTTGCCACTTTTGCACTTTTGCAAGGTAACGTAGCTAACGCAGCATCCGAGACCGATCAGCTGTGCGCCAGTGCAGCCCCTGGGACACAGCTCGAGGGTCACAGCGAGACACACAAGCACCCACTCCACCCGAGCAGCAGCAGCGGTATGAATCCGACAGACAGACGGACTCCAATTATGACGCCTGAAACGCTAAACACAGAGCACTCGCTCTGGGTAAACACAGCTGATCGATCGGGAAAAAAAAAAAGACCGCTGGAGTGAATTTACCTACTTTCCGTCACTGAAAACAGGTTCTTGAATGTAACTCGGTCAAGATGCAGCATGATGATGATGGTAAAATTTACAGATAAAAATACGAGTTTTTTCATCAGCATCAGTCTACAGAAATGACGGTTAGAGGGGAAAAGGCTTTATGCACAGCTCCACAGCTCCACTGCTCCTGATTCCAGGTGTCTGACCATTGTTGTGACTACTGAGGTCAGAGTCACAGACACACCTGGATTAATCAGTTTATCCAATAATGCAAGACAGGAAATAAAGGAGCTGGTTTAAGTTCAGGAAGTAAGTGGAGCTGTGCATAAAGCCTATTCCATCAACCTTTATTTAGTGGGAGCATTGGAAAAAAACCACCAAAAAAAACGTTTTAAAGAAACGAAAAATTTACTTTCTCAGTAACGCATTACTTTTTGGTTTAAGTAACTCAGTTACTAACTGAGTTACTTTTTAAATGAAGTAACTAGTAACTGTAACTAGTTACTATTTTTCATTAACTTGCACAACACTGCTTATACCACATTAGCCACTTTTGCCACATTCGCTACATTTGCCACTTTTGCCACATTTACCACTTTTGCCACATTTGCCACTTATACCACATTCGCCATTTTTGCCACATTCGCCACATTTAGCACTTTTGCCACATTTACCACTTTTGCCACATTCGCAACATTTGCCATTTTTGCCACATTTGCCACATTTGCCACTTTTGCCACATTTGCCACTTATACCACATTCGCCATTTTTGCCACATTCGCTACATTTGCCACATTTACCACTTTTGCCACATTGGCCACATTTGCCACTTTTGCCACCTTTACCACTTTTGCCACATTCACCACTTTTGCCACATTTGTAACTTTAGCCACTTATACCACATTCGCCACTTTTGCCACATTCGCTACATTTGCCACTTTTGCCACATTTACCACTTTTGCCACATTTGCCACTTATACCACATTTACCACTTTTGCCACATTTGCCACTTATATCACATTCGCCATGTTTGCCACATTCGCCATTTTTGCCACATTCGCCACATTTAGCACTTTTGCCACATTTACCACTTTTGCCACATTCGCCACATTTGCCACATTGGCCACATTGGCCACTTTTGCCACATTGGCCACTTTTGCCACATTTGCCACCTTTACCACATTTGCCACTTTTGCCACATTTGCCACTTTCACCACATTTGCCACTTTAGCCACATTTGCCACTTGCCATTTTTGCCACATTTGCCACTTTTACCACATTTGCCACTTTTGCCACATTAGCCACTTTTACCACATTAGCCACTTTTACCACATTTGCCACTTTAGCCACATTTGCCACTTTTACCACATTTGCCACTCTTGCCACATTTGCAACTTTAGCCACTTTTGCCACATTTACCACTTTTACCATATTCGCCAGATTTGCCACATTTACCACTTTTGCCAGTTTTACCACATTTGCCACTTTTGCCACATTTGCCAGTTTTGCTACATTCGCCACATTTAGCACTTTTGCCACATTTGCCACATTTGCCTCTTTTGCCACATTTACCACTTTTGCCACATTTGCCACTTATACCACATTCGCCATTTTTGCCACATTCGTCACATTTAGCACTTTTGCCACATTTACCACTTTTGCCACATTCGCAACATTTGCCATTTTTGCCACATTTGCCACTTTTGCCACATTTGCCACTTTTGCCACATTTGCCACTTTTGCCACTTATACCACATTCGCCATTTTTGCCACATTCGCTACATTTGCCACATTTACCACTTTTGCCACCTTTACCACTTTTGCCACATTCACCACTTTTGCCACATTTGTAACTTTAGCCACTTATACCACATTCGCCACGTTTGCCACATTCGCTACATTTGCCACTTTTGCCACATTTACCACTTTTGCCACATTTGCCACTTATACCACATTTACCACTTTTGCCACATTTGCCACTTATATCACATTCGCCATTTTTGCCACATTCGCCACATTCAGCACTTTTGCCACATTTAGCACTTTTGCCACATTTACCACTTTTGCCACATTCGCCACATTTGCCACATTGGCCACTTTTGCCACATTGGCCACTTTTGCCACATTTGCCACCTTTACCACATTTGCCACTTTTGCCACATTTGCCACTTTAGCCACATTTGCCACTTTTACCACATTTGCCACTCTTGCCACATTTGCAACTTTAGCCACATTTGCCACTTTTGCCACATTCGCCAGATTTGCCACATTTACCACTTTTGCCAGTTTTACCACATTTGCCACTTTTGCCACATTTAGCACTTTTGCCACATTTGCCACATTTGCCTCTTTTGCCACATTTACCACTTTTGCCACATTTGCCACTTATACCACATTCGCCATTTTTGCCACATTCGCTACATTTGCCACATTTACCACTTTTTCCACTTTTGCCACATTTGCCACATTGGCCACATTTGCCACTTTTGCCACCTTTACCACTTTTGCTACATTCACCACTTTTGCCACATTTGCCACTTTAGCCACTTATACCACATTGGCCACTTTTGCCACATTCGCTACATTTGCCACTTTTACCACATTTACCACTTTTGCCACATTAGCCACTTTTACCACATTAGCCACTTTTACCACATTTGCCACTTTAGCCACATTTGCCACTTTTACCACATTTGCCACTCTTGCCACATTTGCCACCTTTACCACATTTGCCACTTTTGCCACATTTGCAACTTTAGCCACTTATACCACATTCGCCACTTTTGCCACATTCGCTACATTTGCCACTTTTGCCACATTTACCACTTTTGCCACATTTGCCACTTGTACCACATTCGCCATTTTTGCCACATTCGCCACATTTAGCACTTTTGCCACATTTAGCACTTTTGCCACATTTACCACTTTTGCCACATTCGCCACATTTGCCACATTGGCCACTTTTGCCACATTTGCCACCTTTACCACATTTACCACTTTTGCCACATTTGCAACTTTTGCCACATTTGCCACATTTACCACTTTTGCCACATTAGCCACTTTTACCACATTTGCCACATTTGCTACTTTTGCCCCTTTTCCCACATTTGCCACTTTTGCCACTTTTTACGGAGGGGGATGGGGATATGTTACTTTGTTGCATTTGACGTAATTCCTGAGAGGCTGCCTTGTGGGTGGCTCTATAACACATAGCCACCCACATACAGAGGAAGCAGACACAAATTGCCGAAGCGCAAGTGTAGCTTTACAGATGAACTGCAGAAAAAATCCACACCTAACCGGTCGGGAAAAATGGGAGGCAGAGTGCTAACTATTAGACACTGATTTATTTATTCATTAATTTGCCCAGATAGACTTGAAAATCTAATATTTCGTTGATTTTCTAATAGCGGACTAAGAGACATTTTTTTCTTTTCTGAGATTTTAAAGTTATTTTTGTGCCACTAAGACTTGTCAGAGAGAACTTATCTAAAGCATAATAAAGCATGTTGATTAACCTCTGAGAAGCCTGTCCGAGTTTATGTCTTTTGTTTTGGAGAGTTGGATATTTATACATAGCAGGTATACTTTAAAGGGACAGTTCAACATTTTGACAAAATGGCCCATTGCCATAATCCCTATAGTCATAGCAGTAGGTTCATTAGCTTTAATTGTTGGTGCAAGCTATTTTTAGAGCGGCGGAGCAGAGCCGCGAGCTGCTCAGAGCTACGCTACGGAGGCTCATGGGATTTCTTGGTTTCCCTCATCAAACTCATCAAATACACAATCCAACAACTCCAAAACGCTCTGGTGGACAAGTTGTGACCTGCACATTCACCACGCTATGAGATAATAACACAACGTTACCAGACAGAGTTGTTTTAGAGGCAAATGTGTGTGCAGCTGTTCCTGGTCTCTGTCCTCTCAACAAATAATGGAAGACACCATAAAAGCGCCATAGTGTCACACACACACATCCTACCTTTTTTGAATAATCGCCTTCCATGAATTTTAAGCCACCAGATGACAGCAAGAGAAACACCCAGTAGAAACAGTAGAACCAGGAGACCACACAAAATGAAGACTTCCACATTGGTAGAGTATTTTTCTGTGGATGAGATGAACATAAAGAAAGAAAATGACCTCTGTGACCCTGGTCCGAAGTCCAACCACCTGTATCCTGTTAGTACCGTAGGATGGGCTATATGTTGCTGACCTTTGACCTCCAGCTGTATGTTTCTCAGTGTTCGTTCATTTCCAAACGCTGAGATGATGCAGGTGTAGTTTCCACTGTCAAAGGGACGGAGGTCACTCAGAGTGAGACTGAGGTCTCCAGTGGTCATAGCGTCAGTCTTCATGGACGTTCTGCTGCTGTAAACCTGGTTCTGGTCTCTGAGGTCGTCACCCAGCTCTTGTATCTGGTGGACGGTTGGAGGACGGAGGTCGTGGCGGCTCCACGTCACTGTGGGGTTTCTGGGTAAAGGAAAGTCCTCACAGGGCAGCAGGACCGACCTCCCACTGTAGACCTCCACAGTGTCTCCATGCCAGGACACTGAGGACAGAGACAGGAATGAGTAAAATGGTTTTAATAACTAGTGTGAAATTATGGTCTATACTGACTAATCTGCCCCCCCCAATTTACACTGACTGATCTACACACAAAAAAACCCACAGACCCTCTGTGTTCTTAATCCCTTTGTAAACAACGACAAAGCAAGGAACAGCTGCAGCAGCAACCAGGAGAATCAGGAGAACCAGGAGAACCTCGACCCAGCCTCGATGACGTACTGTAGTCGACACAGACAACATCAATATAGCACTCAAATATTAATAAACAGTTAAACATGAAAACAACACTTTTGCTAAACTTCACTTACCTGGGAAAAAAACATAAAATATCTTTTCTAAATGTGTTCTGACCCAGACACAATAACCCAGGATAGTCAGGAGAAGCAGGATGAACGGTAGACCCAGCAGGCCAGTGATCCAGTCTGGAATACGTTCTGTAATTGACACAAACAACATGAGATTAGATGTTAGTGTTGTTGTCAGTCCACAGTGAAGTGACTTCATCCATCAACATGAATGATCCAGACCAAACAGGCACTCAAAGCCTTGGGGCTCATCACACAGTGACAGCTAAGCGGTCATTGACCTCTTGGCAAAACACTTTGCATCCTCGCCCGCCGTGCAGGAGACCGGCAAGCGTCTCTGTTTTTCGCTTTTTATTTTTATTTTCTGAGAGGGGGGGGTTGCAACATTGTTGTAAAATATGCACTCTGAAACTGTAGGGTGAGCCCCGTCAAGAAAAAGAGACCAAACAGCGAAAAGGCGACATACCATCTTTGTTCTCAATCCCTTTATGAAGAAAGAAAAGGCATAGACCAACACCATAAGCAAACGGGAGAACCAGGAGAACCATGAGCACCCGGAGAACCTTGATCACCTTGATCCTGTCTGGTAGAAATCCTGTAGTCGACACAAACAACAACATTAGACAACATTTTTGATCAATTCATAACACTCTGACCTCTGACCTCAGCTCCGACATCGCATTGACGCACACAACTTACCTATTTCCTTTGTAACTTTATACAGTATGACAGTGTAAACAGCAGCAGTCAGTGAGAGCAGGAGACAACAGACACCAAAGAGAACGAAGCTCCAGTTAAAAGGACGTTCTGCAGTCGAGACAAACAACAACATGAGATTAAAATATCACTAGAAACAATAATGTGAAGTATTAAAACACATTTCAGTCCATGTCCTCTGACCTTTGACCTCCAGTGTTATTCTCTGACTCTCCTCTTGCCCCCTCCCTCTGATGATGCAGGTGTAGCTGCCACTGTCTCTGGTGGTGGGTCTCCTCAGAGTGAGGCTGAGGTCTCCGGTCCTCAGAGCCTCAGTCCTCATGGACGTCCGTCCTCTGTAGTCCTGGTTCTGGTCTTTGAGGTCGTCTCCGCCCGGCTGACGCTGGTGGACGGTTGAAGGACGGAGGTCGGAGCGGCTCCACACCAGAGAAGCCTCGTCCAGGTCAAATGTACGGATATAACAGGGCAGCAGGACAGACTCCTCCCCCTCATATGTCTCCACAGCTGAGGCATGCTGGGAAACTGAGGACACAGACAGAGGTGAGGCAGATACCAGAAGATAATCAGAACCTCTGATGAAGATCCGGGAGCTGCAGTGAACCACCGACAGTCTCATCAACACATGAGTCAGAAAAATGGATGATTAATGTAACAAAACAAAAATGTAATTGTAATGTATGTAATCTATTTAGATTCTAGACAGTTTTTACACATACAAACAGTGTAGGAAATTGTCCAGTGATAAAAATTTAACAAGACTGTTTGTTTATTATACGGATCCCCATTAGCTGCAGCATAAAATCAGAGTGAGCGTTTCCACTTTCTTACTGTGCTTTATCCATTTTTTGTTAGTAAGTCATCACATACTAAACGGGTTCTCTCACACACATATCTACATATTATATATGTATACCTTATTTCACAATCAACTCTTCATATTATATTGCATATACATTCATTCTACAGCATATACATTCATTCTGCAGTTTACATATTATAATAACTGTAATAACTGTATAATAACTGTATATGGCTGAGTTTAATGTAAACATGTGAAAAATAAAGTAATCAGTAAACTTGCAGAGTGTTGATTCACTACTGTTGATCTTGAGTTTTTATGGTTGTAGGATTCGTCCAGCTTTTGGGATTGGACATCCAACTTCAAGGGATGTTCAAGATTAAAATTCAAACAAACAAGTTTTCTAATTCTAAACCTATTGAATACAACTGGAATGAACCATAACTCAGGGAAGCAGTAGTAGTAGTTCAGAACAGGACAAAGACACAGCTGAGGTTTACATTTTAAAATCACAGTATCAGGTCACCTGACTGCTATATGGCTTGCAGCCAGAGTCTGTGTAGTTCGATTTAAGTTTTTCTCACCGTACAGCAGCGTCACAATCACCACAAACATCTTCATCTTCTTTTAAAGCCACAATCCGGTTAAAGCCATTTCCTCCTGGAGCGAGAGACGGTCAGAACCGGACTGAAACAGGACTACACAGCGACAAAACGTTTACTTTAGATTTCAACAAAGACGACAGACCGACTCCCTGAAACGTCTGTCCCAATGAAGCCAGTCACAGGTAGGGAGTGACTTACTGGTTATTGGTTTACAGCGTGGAATGTCCTGAGACCAATTTCACAGAGAGTCTTAGATACAACAGTGAGTAAAATGGTAAAATGTTAATTGTCTGGTTAACAACAGCGAATCAAATAATATCAATAATTACTTGATTAAAATAAATACATAAATAAGAACAATAATAATTAACATAATAATAAACAAACAAATAGATAAACATGGCAGGTGTTCTATATAAACCACCATGATTGATACATGATGTAAAAAAAATAAATAAAATAAAGCGTGTGTGCAGCAGATTATTATGATTGATTGATAGGCGCCATCTAGTGGTCGTAGTGATTATGACAGGACTAAAGGCAAAAGAGTGAAGGAGGCTGAGGTGGAAGCAGAGAGCAACACGACACAGGAAGGAGTGTAGTAGTATGTGACTCCTTTATTAAAAGTACCAGTCAGAATCTAGAAATCACTTATTTCACACTACATAGGTTATTTTAACCCCTTAGCACCCTCTGTCCAGTCCAGGACCTGACAGGCCCAGCACTGATTTGGAAAATTTTGTTCAAGGAATAAACAGTCATACAAAAAAATATACTGTATATATATGGTGAATTAAAAAAAAAATATAATAATAAAATAATCTAGTAGTAGTAGTAAAAATAAAGTGCTTTCTATCAAATTTATATTCCATTGAGGCAGAAAATTACAGTGTCAGAAACAAATTTTACCTGTTGCATTATATACAGTACATTCAGAATTTAGGAAATGGCTGCCAGATGTTTGCAAATGTAGCTGAGGAGCCGTGCACTTGGAAAATGTCAGGACCCTGTCAGAGCGAGAGGCAGGTGAACGTTTGCAGGAAATATCCTGGAGAGTTTGGCTTTTGCACTCCCTCCACTACGACTTTTGTTTGAGTTAATAGCTGAAGCTAGCTGTGATAGTAGTGCAGGAAAGACACAGGATCATTTGCTTCACAGTGTTTTGTTTTTTTGTTGTTTTACCGACAGTGAACGATGAAGAGACCACAGTTTTACAAAGTTTATGGGAGTTCACACATCAGAAAGTAAAGTACAGCAAGTTGATCTGTTAAAATGAAGGTGTGATGGAGGTGAAACGGCAGTGAAGCTGCACGTGACATGTTGCTGTATTTCTAAGATCAGACAGGAGGCAGTGAAGCTCCGCCCCTCCTCAGCTCCACACCTGGACCAGCTCTGATGCTGAAGCTCAGGGAGGAACCTCCAGAAGAGAATCAGACTTCTCCACCACCACAGGCCTGGGACCAGTTTCACTTTCACACTCACAAAAATATGCTTGTTTTCTGGTGAACAACAGTGAATCAAGAACGATACAATCCAACAATGACAATAGAAAAAATATAAATCATTGATAAAAAAAATAAAGATAGTTCTATATAAACTGAAATGATTGATACATAATGTAAAATAAAAGTAGCACCAGGTTATTATGACCTATAGCTGAGCTTTGAGCTTTGTAGACAGGCGCCATCTAGTGGTCATAGTGATTATGACAGGACTAAAGGGAAAGAGTGGTGACCGAGCGAAGATCAACCTTCAGCCTTTAGCTGCAGGTTTAAAGGAATAGTTCACCCAAAATTCAAATTTCACTCATTATCTACTCACCCTCATATCGACTAAGGGCTGTGAGAAGTTTCAGAGTCCTCCGTGCCTTCTCTGAGTTACAGCGGGGCTCGGCGCAGCACTGCATGATGGTTGCGAATGAGGCTCACTTTTCTTCGCACAAAAAGACACACCAATAAACATCCAAATACCTCCTGCTCTTCCTGATTCGTCCAAATCTTGCGCGATTTGCACTGATGCCGGCGCAAATCGTGCAAGATTTGGACAGACCAGGAAGAGCAGTGCTGGGAGCTTCCGCTACAAACAAGCTTAAAATATAGCCTTTTTTTTTTTCTGAACAATTTTTCATGTCGGGGCTTCAATACAAGAGGGACATTACAGACGAGCTGTATGGAGGTATTTGGATGTTTTTTGGTGTGTCTTTTTGGACGAAGCAAAGTGAGCTCTGTTCGCTATCGTCATATGGCAGTGCAGTGCTGCACGAGGCCCCGCTGTAACTCAGAGAAGCCACGGAGGACTCTGAAACTTCTCCCAGCCCTTAGTCAACATGAGGGTGAGTAGAAAATGAGAAAATTTGAATTTTGGGTGAACTATTCTTACACAATGGGTGAAGACAGGAGGACTCAGTAACGTCCTCCTGTCTTCATCCATCGTCCATCAGATCCTTCACCTCCATCTTCTCTCTGGTCCTAAGTCAGATCCTTTCAGTAATCAAGAAATGATCAACAGACCAATCAGACTGATTGTTCAGTCATCAGAGGAGTTGGATCAGTGGAGCTGCTTCTGTTCCTCATGTCGGCTTCAACCTGAGCTTCAACCTGAGTTTTCTCTGTAGACGAGACAGAAGACAGTGAGACAGAGACAAACAACCAGAGACAAAGAACCAGAGACAAACAAACAACGCTCACCTTTGAGCTTGAGAAGCACGACTTTCCCTCTCAGTAAGTATCCGTCACTGATGTAGACTCTGCAGGTGTATTCTCTTGTGTCTCTATCTGTGAGGTGTTTCAGGGTCAGACTCAGGTCTCCAGTCCTCAGCAGGTCTTCATTCATCTCTGTTCGGTCTCTATAAACCTGGTGCTGTTCTTCAGGTCGGTGAGAACCGTTCTCATACACATGGACCTTCCTGTCGTCTGTATCCGTCCACTCCACTTTAATGTCTTCAGATAGACCAGCTCTGGTCTTGAAGGGCAGCTGGACAGACTCCATCTCCTCCTCCACCTCTATCTCTTCCAAATCCACCTCTGCCTCCTCCTCCACCTCCATCCATTGGGCTAGGAGACAACAAACCACATGATGATGTCATCAGACAGCAGCAGCATCAGGTTTTAATCTCTGACCTGAATCTACAACTCTGATTTCAACTGTTTCATCTTTGACATGAAAAACCAGAGACAGAGACAAACAAACAACTCTGACCTGTGACCTTGAGATTCACAGTTTTCTCTCTCACTAAGTCTCTGTTCTTGTTGTAGACTTTGCATCTGTATCTTCCTGTATCTCTGCCAGTGGGATGTTTCAGGGTCAGACTGAGGTCTCCAGTCCTCAGCAGGTCTTCATTCATCTCTGTTCGGCCTCTGTAAACCTGGTCCTGTCCTTTAAAACCGTTCTCATACACATGGACCTTCCTGTCGTCTCTGTCCGTCCACTCCACTCTGACGTCTTCAGACAGGTCAGCTGTGGTCACGAAGGACAGCTGGACAGACTCCGCCCCCTCCACCACCTCCACCTGTTGGGCTGAGAGACAACAAACCACATGATGATGTCATCAGACAGCAGCAGCAGCAGGTTTTAATCTCTGACTTGAATCTACAGCTCTGATTTCAACTGTTTCATCTTTGACATGAAGATACAGAGACAAACAACTCTGACCATAGAAATAGACAAACGCTTGTTTTGTCATCAGGATGTATTCGTCCTTGTTGTAGATTCTGCAGATGTAGTCTCCTGAGTCTGTCTCTGTGAGGTGTTTCAGGGTCAGACTGAGGTCTCCAGTCCTCAGCAGGTCTTCATTCATCTCTGTTCGGTCTCTGTAAACCTGGTGCTGTTCTTCAGGTCGGTGAGAACCATTCTCATACACATGGACCTTCCTGTCGTCTTCATCCGTCCACTCCACTCTGACATTTTCAGACAGGTCAGCTGTGGTCTTGAAGGACAGCTGGACAGACTCCACCTCGTCTTGCATCTCCACCATCATCTCCTCTGCCTGCCCCTGTTGGACTGAGACGCAACAAACCACATTATGATGTCACAAGACAGCAGCATCAGGTTATTATCTTAATGATTACCACCTAAGTTTTTTGAAAATAACAGAAAACCTGAGGTTGAAAGAATCAAGTAAAGAAGGTTTTTTCAGAAACGTGATTATTGAAGACCATTTAACCTTTCAAATACCTTACTGTATTAGCATTAAAACACTTCTTGCCTTTCTAGAACTTTTACCCTTTTCTGTGTTTAAAGTTATAGTGCGTAACTTCTACGTGTCTGTAAATATCCGTTTCACCTAAGCCACTACAAGAGGAGATTACAGCTGCTGCACAGCGATGGGTCGGGTCCGGGCTATTTTTTGGCAAATTTAGCCAAATTCTGAGCAACAAACAGGAGGACAGGAAGACAAGCCAGTTGAAACTTATAATGTTCACTTTGCATCAGTTGAGGATTGAACCTGTAACCTCTGGAACCAAAGACCGTTGTCTATCACACTGAGCTAATTGACAAGTGGCAGTACTACAGTGGCTTCACAAATTGAGTAAGCCATTCACTGTCGCGCAGGCAGATTTGTAAAAAGAGGTAAAATTCTGATATGTATTTGTTAAACATCTACTGTGACTCTAAGATTTTGTACATTTGTTTCACAAAGACCATCTGGTATTTTAGTCAACTCCCTGGTTGGGTCTTGAACCCACATCCTCCAACACCAAGAGCTAACTCACTCACTGAGCTAATTGTCTGAAAGTGAGACCTGCTTTCTGAAATAGACTCAGGTAGTCAAAGCCAGGCAGCTGTTGTCATGGCAGATCAAAAATGGTCAAAATGTCACGAATTATAACCATGACTCCAAAAATATTCTCATTTTTTTCAGGAAGATTGAAAATTTATTTAGCAGGAATTGGATGATATATGTTTACAGTACTGTTTACAGTCATACGTTTTCATGCACTGTAGGCTCAATTTTTGATTAATCAAAAATCCAAGAAACAAGTTTTGTGGAGGACAGTCTGAAGATGCTTTCCACCAAGTTTCGTGTCAATTGAGCAAAAATTGTGGGAGGAGATACATTTTAAAAGTTTTACAGTTATTGAAAAAAACAGAGTGATGGACTTCATAATTTGTAATGAGTTTAAGTGGACAAAAGTTTCAGCAGTATTGAGGCTACATTGTGGTGAAGTTTCAAAACTGTAGCATCTACCGTTGGTTTGGTAGGAATTTTTAAAATTTTTAAATTAAAACGCTTATTGTGCCCCCCCTAGGAGGGGGGGGCACATGTCCTTGGAGTTGAGTAAATCTGGCATGGGGTTGGATGTTTCTGTGATGTTTGGTGAGTTTTCGCCCATGGGAAGTATGACTTCCTTGGAAGAAGAAGACGAAAGAATTCCTAGGAATACAATAGAAGAAGAAGAACCCGGACCCTAATGATACAACGCTGATTAAGCCGTTTAGCTCCTGTAACACCTCGCGGTATTTTTCAGTATTTGTTCTTTTTGTATTTGGTGTCTTTGCCGACACGCTGGCGCACTACGGTCCTTCTTAGGACTAATTTCATGGTACAGTAAATTCCTTCCAAATTTTGCAACGGTGGTGGAGCCGATGAGACTGTTGTTGAGAGAGGCTACAGACTCTGGCTTTCAATGGACTGCGGATGCAGACCATAGTTTTCACGAACTGAAACAGTTGCTGCTTGACAGTCCAGTGCATTATTCGACCCTTCTCTCCCCACCTTTGTGACCACAGATGCATCAGATTATGGCCTGGGTGGTGTACTGACCCAACTACACCCAGATGGGACTGAACGCACTGTAGCATTCGCATCTCGGAGTCTCACTACTCCAGAAAGAAAATATTCAACTGCGGAAAAAGAGGCTCTGGCGTGTGTGTGGGCTGTCGAAAAATTGAGGTCGTATCTCTGGGGACGACGCTTCACTCTAAGGACTGACCATCAGGCACTGACCACGTTGCTTGCCACCAAAGGACTTGGTCGGGCAGGCATGAGAGTGGCACCGTGGTCAGCTTGACTGCTTTGCTTCACCTATGATGTTGAGTACAGACCAGGATAACAGAACCAGACTGCAGACTGTTTGTCGCGTCTGCCATCATGAACTCTCTGCATCTGACACACTCGTGATGAGAGGTGAGCATCGTTACATTGTTCCAGTTTCTCTACATGTGAGCAGTAGAGGTCTTCACGGGTCCAATTTGACGGACCCGAACCCAAATGGACCCGTGAAAATTGGACCCGGAGCCGACTGGCCCCAAGCTTTTATTGTAAATATGAGTTCCGAGCCAAAATGGACCCGTGAAAATTGGACCCGGACCCGACTGGCCCCGAGCTATTATTGTAAATATGAGTTCCGAACCCGAGCCGAACCCTTAAAAACCCGTGGACCCAAAATGCCCGAGTTGCTTTATGATTTAATACAAGTTGTCTAGCGTAAGACTTGTTTTTATAAGCTATTACTTTATGTTTCTTACCTAAACGTAGTCTTCTTCTACCTGGTTCCGGCTGCGGCCGCAGCCAGCCCCCCCTGGCCATAACGTGATGTAAACAGAAATAAATCCACGTCGTAATTTTCTTGTTTAGATGGTCATTGTAATCCTTCTTCTTAGCCGTTGCTAACGCCAATCCACCGGTCATTTCCTCTTGTTTAATTAACGTTATCATTTTGGAGTTTCCATGTGCTTTGCGGAGCGTAACGTTACCGCGGTAACAACACGTTACGGCAACTCGATTGTTTAACTATTTTGAACCATTAACCATAACGTTACGTTAATAAACAAACTTTTTAACTGCCCCGAGTCCTGACCTAGGCTCTAACTTTTGCTTGAACTGTCACCTTTGACGTCATCATAAGAGTCGTGTAGTTGTTTTGATCACGTGACATAAGTCACACAGGCAGCTCGCAGCCTCGCATTGGACGGAAGGGGGGGGGTGATTGACAGCTGTGACAGCCAATCGCCGGGTCCTCTCGGGTACTGTAGGACCCGGCCTTTCACAATAAGAGCCCCGAGACCCGAGGCAAACTCCACCGGTTCCGACCCGGCGTCACTTCTTGTGAGTGGACCCAAACCCGAGCCGGGTCGGGTCGGAACCTCGGGTTTTCGGGTTGTCGGTTTTTTCCGAAGACCTCTAGTGAGCAGACATGTGTTCGGCTAATAAAGTAGCCAGGGAAAAGTAGTCCTGCTTCCGTGATTATTCTACTTTGGCCACATACAAACAGAACACAGTTGCCTACGATTCAATTTGCCCAGAAAAGAATGATGACCTGGATGAATGAGAATATCCATAGACAATCCGGAGTACAGCTTTAATAGCGTGGACATTTATTTGCAAATCAACACACAGATTTACATATCATGAAGGAGACCCTTTGTGTGTGCACTGTGCAGCTGTGCCTGTTCCTGGATTTTCACAACAAAAACTCAGCAGTGTCTGGTGTCAGAAATGTCCTACCTTTTTTAATGAATTTACTTCTTCGAAATTCAAGCCACCAGGCGACACCAAGAGGAACAACACTCAGTGCAACCAGGAGACCAAAGCAAACAGAGACTTCAACAATGGTAGAGTACTTTTCTGTGATGAGAAAGAGATGAGATGAACATAAACAAAATGTGACCTTTACATGACCTCTGTGACCTTGGTCCAAATTCCAATTAGTTCTGACCTCTGACCTGTATCCTGTGAGTACTGTAGCTTGGGGTGTGTTACTGACCTTTGACCTTCAGCTGTATGTTTCTCAGTGTTCGATGATTTCCAAACGCTGAGATGATGCAGGTGTAGTTTCCGCTGTCAGAGGGACGGAGGTTCCTCAGAGTGAGACTGAGGTCTCCAGTCCTCATAGCGTCAGTCTTCATGGACGTTCTGCTGCTGTAAACCTGGTTCTGGTCTCTGAGGTCGTCACCCAGCTTGTGTATCTGGTGGACGGTTGGAGGACGGAGGTCGGGGCAGCTCCACGTCACTGTGGGGTTTTTGGGTAAAGGAGAGTCCTCACAGGGCAGCAGGACCAACCACCCACTGGAAACCTCCACAGTGTCTCCATACCAGGACACTGAGGACAGAGACAGGGACATGGATCAGTAATGTCCTCATGTCCTGGCTTGTCTGATACTAAACACTAAATAAACTGCCTCTGTATCACTGAAGTGCAGCTCTCTACAGCTGATCTTCCTGTGTTGTCATGTTGTTTTCTACAGGAGACGTCTGAGGACAAAAGAGGTGATTGTGATGTTGCATCACTAACATGACCATAGACACTCTGTGTTACTGTAAGTGAAGTCAGTATAGAGGTGCCTTTTTTCTTAAAAGACCATAAGGGGGCGACTCCTTTTGTTCCATAAAGAAGTCAGTTTGTACAGTATATTAATGTATTAGAAAATTACTCTTATCAAATTGTTACTAGTTACTAGTTTGTTCTTTTTTCAAATTAAGCTCCTATTTAAAACAAAATAAATGATGAAGCAGCATGGGTCTGGGGGCGTGGCTGCCACTTGATTGACAGCATGAAACTTGACGTTCAGTCTCTCTTCATGGCACTAACAATATTTACACAATTTTTAAACCTGCTCTGGCTTGTATTGTTTATTTTTCATTATACCGGTATGTTCAGTTCATGAAAATTCTCCACCTGTAGCCTTTGCTACTGCTCCATCACCAGACACTGAAGAAGCAGAACAACGTTCCTGCACAGAACTGAAGTTGCCTGCACATCAGTGAAGCTCTATGCCCCAGTCAGTCACAGACAAGAGACAGTGAATAAACTACATAGACACTCTACACACCCGCTGTGTTCTTCATCCATTTATGAAGAATGACACCACAAAGAACAATAGCAGCAACAACCAGGAGAACCAGGAGACCCAGGAGACGCAAGGGAACCCGGAGAGCCTTGACCCTGACTGGAAGACGTCCTGTAGTCAGCACAATCAACAACAATATGAGATTAAAATATTTAAAAAAACAATTAAAAATGTAAACAATATTTTTGATCAATTCATTACAGAGTTCTGACCCCTGACATGTGACACAAACACACACACACTATATACAAACCCCCTCTGTTCTTCATGACTTCATATTTTCTGAGAACAACGAAACCACCACAGCCCAAGAGAAGCAGGAGAAGCAGCAGACCCAGCAGGCCAATGATCCAGTCTGAAAGAGGTTCTGAAATTGACACAAAGAACATGAGATTAGATGTTTGTGTTGTCAGTCGACAGTGAAGTCAGTTGATCCATCAGCATGAATGATCCAGACCAAACTCAAAGCCTTGGTCATGTGTCAGAGGTTGAGGCTCATCACACAGTGACAGTTGAAAGCAGCTACAGCAGCAGCACATGTACCAGTCACTGTGAAGCTCTCATCACTCTGCACACACACAACCGTTTCACTTCACACTGACTCTGACAGCTACTCTGGACTGACTGGACTCAAGTCGTCCTCAGCTTCCTGAACTGACGTCATAGTAACTAGACAGAGACCTGATGTTTCTGATGAATGGTCCTCTACAGAGCTGTGAGGCTTTGCTCCTCCATTACTCCATTACTTCTACATCGCATCTCAGCTCCTTAGGCAAGGCAAGGGAAGGTGTCTTTATTTGCACATTTCATACCAAGGCAACGCAATGTGCTTTACATAAAGACAAAACATTTAAAAACAGCATAAAAACAAACAATAAAATTTTTTTTAAACATTACATGTTTACATTACATATTGCCAAGGTTTTAGACTTGGTCTTTAGTTTCTAGAGACAGTAGTTGCGTTTCCATCCACCTTTTTTTATTCGCATTTTCAAAAATTGTGAATAAATACTTGGATGGAAACGGCGGAAATTCGAAAAAAGGCCGTAAATGTGCATAAAAAATTTTATGCTTTGGGGGGGTGGATTTGTCAGCGTATCGATAAAAGGAAAATGTGACTTTTTGTTATGGAAACAGGTTATGCGAATTGAGCCAGAGTTTTTGGGTGAAGTGCTGCTGGAGGACGACTTCCCAAAAGTCCTTCACCCGCCGACGTTTAAACAAATGGAGAACGACGCGGTGTCCCAGCTCTCGTCTCTGCTGCACCGCAACACGAACACGCTCCGTAACTACTTGCGATATGTGGTGATATGGGCTGGGAGCCATGTGAGGTACGGCATGGAGGTGACATGGTACGTCTGTGGAATAGATTGATTAATATGTCTGACAACAGGCTTACTAAACAAATTTTTCTATGGGATCTTTTAAACAATTATTCTTGGGCAAGGCAGCTTGAAAAAATATTTAGTATGGCTGACCTTCAATATGTATATAGAAATAAATTACCATGTTCTGTTAACCAAATTAAAGAATTATTATTTGAAAACTACAAAAAAAAATGGTTAGAAGAAGTTCAACACAAACCAAAATTAAGAACAAAGGTTAATTAAGGATAATTATGGCCCGGAGAACTATGTCATGCTCAACCTACCTAGAGCTCAGCGGTCAATTTGTGCTCAATTGAGGTGTGGTATCCTGCCTCTGGCTCTAGAAACTGGGCGTTTCCACTCGATCCCAGAGGAGGAACGAAAATGCTGTCTGTGTGATCTTGATGTGATTGAAAGTGAATTTCATTTCTTATTCTATTGTCCATTGTATCACGACTACAGACAAAGGCTTTTTTGTAGGATTTCTGTTGAAGATAGCCCAGATTTGTTCTTGATGACTGATGAATGTATACTTAAGTATTTATTTGTAAAAAAGGTGTTCCCACTGGCGAAATTTATTTTGGAGTCTTTTAAGCAGCGCAAAGATGTTTCGTATGTCTGAAGTCTTTCAGTCCCGGCAATTGTTTTGTTGTTGTTTTCTTTTTGCTCTGTGTGCGTATGTAGGGGAGAGTGGGGTAATGTGAGACACCCCCTGTATCTAGAAAACGGAACACATTTATGGTCATGTGACCATTATGTTTTCAAGCCCCTTCCATTTCCTCATGGCCATGAAGGAGAGGACCTCATGATGCTGTGGAAAGCATGGTTTTTTCACAAAAATATGATTTTTGCATGTAAAAGTAAATTTTCTTGGTGTCAACTTAATCAACTGTTGTGCCAAAGCAAATTGATTCACGTAAAAAAACTTATATGATACATGATGATGAACTACCAACATATAAAACCATGTGATGATGCTGGCTGAAAATTAGCCTGAATTTCTAAGAGAGGTTGTTTTTTCTAAAATGGGGGTGTTGGGGTAAAGTGAGACAAATGCTGCGGGGTAAAGTGAGACCATGGATGTATTATAATAAATCCAAGAGTGAGACACTATGAGCACACCATACACAAAGATTTACACTAGAATTTCGTAGCCCAAGCCAGAAATCTTGCATGATCAAACATGATCTGTAGCCACACTGCTTTGTTATGATGTGCTCTTCTGTCAGCTCGCTTAATATTGGTTACATTCAATTTTAGTCACATTCCACTTTGTCGGCTCCCCCCACACACAAGGACTTTTGATCGAAATGGTCACAATTGTTGGGTCCTACAATCTGACCCCCAGACTATCTAACAGGTTCTATCTGTCATTTGAATGTTAATTAAAACATTTTGTGTTGTATTTGATTTTGTTCTTGAGTCACTTTGTGTTGAGAAAAACAAGTGCTTAATTGACCAATTCCCATGATTCTGCTACTAGTCCAACATTAGTTCTGGGAAGTGTGGTTGTCAAGCTAGCTGTCAGGATTCTAACTGTTACAACATGTGTTGTTATGGTAGTTTCAGAGTGGAAAAAGTAAGTGGATCAGTTTACCCCATTGATTTCTCTGGTTTGTCTCAGTTTACCCCTGACCTGGAGTAAAGTGAGACACGAGACCACTTTTTTTTAAACAATCATATTTTCACTGTTCTTCGTCCTAAATACATTCTGATAATTTCCATTGCTAGGAAACATCCCGAATTAATGGGAAATGTGTACATTTTACTGATAAATCATTTTAGCTCGCTTAGAGGGGAGCAAATGTAAAAAGTGTCTCACTTTACCCCACTCTCCCCTATGAGTGGATGTGGGCGCATGTGTGGACATGTACTGTATAAAAATATGTAGATGTGTGGGCGTGCGAGCATGCATGCATGCATGCGTGTGTGTATGTGTGCGCATGTGTGGGTATGTACTGTACTGTAGAAAAATATGTACACGAGCATGTATTCCCTATCCTCCTTTGTGTGCCGGTGTTTTGTGTTTTGTTTTGTTTTTAGTGTGTCTTATAAGCCCATGAGGGCTGGGCACCTATGGTGCAAGACACCAAGTTTAAATAAAAACTACTACTACTACTGCTACTACGTAACCCGTAATCTTTTGTTTATGACGGTTAAGACTACACAAACACACACGTCATAACAATGTATAGGTTATGTAACGTTATCCACAGCCGGCTTCATTGTAAACAGATGCACATGGGCGAGAGGAGCGTAACCAAAACAGCGGAAAAGCGAGCGAACTTGCACAGTTCCCTACTGTCTTTCTGTGTACATATCTCATGTTACAACATGAAAACCTGTGGCTTATATTCAAGTGCGGCCTATATGTATTTTCTTTTAAAAATTTAGCTGGTGCGGATTATATACAGGTGCGTCTAGTCCGGAAAGTAAGTAAATTGTCCATGATGTTGAGTGTCAGCTGAGTGTCAGCTGTCAGCTGAGTGTCAACTGTTGTCATGGATACATTCACGCTCTCTTATGACGTAATCTCACGGGGCACTCCTCCTCTCCCAATAATCAACGAATGGAAACGGGCATAAATTCGCATTTGCTTTTTGCGCATTTTCTCAAAATCTGCTCTTAAATTCGATACATTTGGATGGAAATCCAGTTAGTGACTTTTTACTGACAGCAACCCTCTTCTCTTTATTGCTAAAAAACAATAAACAATGACCTCAGTTTTTTCTTTATTTAACTGAAGGAAATTTTGGTTCATCCAATTTTTGACTTGCTCTAAACAGTGACACAATGACCCTTAGTAATTACTACTAACAGCCAAAAAAGACAAAAACGACTTTTATTTTCTTTCTTTTTTTTTTTTTTAAAACCGAATATACCGACATGCGCAAAATGACGTTGGTTATCGTCGTAAATTTCGGTATTGGTAAATTTTCGGTTTATCGCCCAGGCTTACCTGCCTGTACCAGGCTCGGTAGGACTGCTTCTTCAGCTTGACGGCATCCCTTACTTCCAGTGTCCACCACCGGGTTCAGGGATTGCTGCCGCGACAAGCACCGGAGACCTTACGGCCACAGCTCCGGACGGCCACGTCAACGATGGAAGTGGAGAACATGGTCCATTCGGACTCAATGTCTCCAGCCTCCCTCGGAATCCGGTCAAAGCTCTCCCGCAGTGTTAATTTTGTCGGCTATTTTTCAATTTAGTTTTAGTCTTAGTCTTGTGTCAAATGCCCTTATAAGTTTTAGTCATATTTAGTCAGCTTGTATTCTTTTTTGTTTAGTCACATTTTAGTCGACGAAAAGTCTTGGCATTTTAGTCTAGTTTTAGTCAAAGAAAATCCAAAGTATTTTAGTCTAGTTTTAGTCAAAGAAAATCCAAAGTATTTTAGTCTAGTTTTAGTCAACTAAAATCCAAAGCATTTTAGTTTAGTTTTAGTCAATAGTCGTTTTTTAGTCTTTGAAAGCAGATTGACAGTAATGTTAATCATAACTAATCTACTCAAACCAATAGATTCATTTTAGTCTTTTTCTCACTCATCTCACAAGATTTATGTCATTATTGACAGCTGTCAGATGAGGCAACTTTCCAGCTTGTGTGTGCGTTTATGTAGGCTATTTGTCAGTATCTAAATAGAGATGAACACACACACACACACAGCGCAGAAGCGACCGACCAGCGCAGAGACGCGTCCACGCCAGGGACACCTCAGCCGCAGAAGCGCCGCGAGTAGCCGAGAAGCGGAGCCCTTTGATGTTAACGATTGTGTCGTTCACACCAGAGCCGCATCGCTCTGGTTCACAGCAGCAGCGCCGCGGCCGCGAGCCGCCAGCCGCCAGAGATGCCGTCAAGCCGGGCAGGAAGTCGCACAAAGAAACAACGAGAGAATCCGGTTAATTTTCAAAATAAAACACAGCGATTGACCAATGCAATGATGTGAATGGGAGGGCTCCGGCTCGCACATGATTTCCGTTGCTCGGAGCTTCGCAGCGATTCCGCTGCCGGTTTACAGCGCCCGCAGCCCCCCCTGCAATGGCCATGCGCCCCCCCTAGCCAGTTTGTAGCCTACTCGCCGCACATAGCACAGACAGCACCGGTGTGTGTGTGTTCCTCACTCAGGCACACACACACACACACCCCTGGCAGCAGCGCAGGAGGAGAAAAAACCTGACATGCATCCAGTGAAGGCACTTTTTGGATTGTAATTTAAAAGTCTGTGACGAAAAAAGAAAGAGACATTTTATTAAGTTTTTATTTGATTAAGTAGCCTAGATTTCATCTCGTCTTTTTTCGTCAACAAAAAATGCGTGTAAATTTCGTCACAGTCAGTGTTTAAGGGCATTGATTTCGTCTCGTCTTCGTCTCGTTTTTGTCATGAAAAAACCCATCGTTGACGAATATTTTTCGTCTCGTCTGACGAAATTAACACTGCTCTCCCGGAGGTGGGAGTTGAAGACCTCCCTGACAGGGGATTCTGCCAGACGTTCCCAGCAGACCCTCACGATACGCTTGGGTCTTCCAGGTCTGACCAGCTTCCTCCCCTGCCAGCGGATCCAACTCACCACCAGGTGGTGATCAGTTGACAGCTCAGCCCCTCTCTTCACCCGAGTGTCCAAGACATACGGCCGGAGATAAGATGACACGACTACAAAGTCGATCATTGACCTCCGGCCTAGGGTGTCCTGGTGCCACGTGCACTGATGGACACCCTTATGCTCCAACATGGTGTTCGTTATGGACAAACTGTGGCTAGCACAGAAGTCCAATAGCTAAACACCACTCGGGTTCAGATCGGGGAGGCCGTTCCTCCCAATCACACCCCTCCGGGTAACACTGTCGCTGCCCACGTGAGTGTTGAAGTCCCCCAGCAGAACGATGGAGTCCCCGGTTGGAGCACTTTCCAGCACCCCTCCCAGGGCCTCCAGGAAGGCCGGGTACTCTGCACTCCTGTTCGGCCCGTAGGCCGAGACAACAGTGAGAGACCTATCCCCGACCCGAAGGCGCAGGGAAACGACCCTCTCGTTCGGTGGGGAGAACTCCAACACATGGCGGCTGAGCTGGGGGGCTATGAGCAAGCCCACACCAGCTCGCCGCCTCTCACCGTGAGCAACTCCAGAGTGGAAGAGAGTCCAGCCTCTCTCAAGGAGTTGGGTTCCAGAGCCCAGACTGTGCGTGGAGGTGAGCCCGACTATCTCTAGCCGATACCTCTCAACCTCCCGCACGAGTTCAGGCTCTTTCCCCCCCAGCGAGGTGACATTCCATGTCCCCATAATAACCAGAGTCGCTGTCCAGGGTTTGGGTCGTCGGGGCCCCCGCCCAAGACCGCCACCCAAATCACACGGCACTGGCCCCTTCTGAACCCTCCCCGCGGGTGGTGAACCTACTGGAAGGCGGGCCCATGTCACTCGTTCGGGCTGCGCCCGGCCAGGTCCCATGGGCAGAGACCCGGCCACCAGGCACTCGCCTGCGAGCCCCCAGGCCTGCAGCGCTTCATATCGGTTCATTTCTATTTTCACGCGAGCGCTGCGAGCGCCGTCTGTCAAGCTGGATAGGCCAGATCGTACCAGACAGGAAGTCGGGCACAGAAAGGCAATGGGATCCGGTCAATTTTCAAAATAAAATGATGATTAAGTTGTTGCTTGTCCGTCTATAGCCTAAATATTTGTCAGTTGCGTCTGCACACAAGACACACACACACACATGTTTAAAATGACATGTGTGTGTGGAAAACCGAGTGAATATGATTATGGGCGACTGCAGTCGATGTCTGACGGGCGCGGAGAGAGGAGAAGTATGCTCCCAGTGCGACCACCCAAGCGTCTGAGAAGGCGCGCACAGCTTCCGCGTGCAGTGTGACCAAGGAGTAAGAATCTGTGCTTTACTGTTTGACCCTTAGAATTGAGGTGGCACCTCACATATACACAAACACACACACTACATACCCACTGGATCCTGAATCCTTTTATGAAGAATGACACAACAAAGAGAAAACGCAGCAACAATCAGGAGAACCAGGGCAACCATGCACCAGAATGGAAGACATCCTGTAGTGGGCAAAAACAACAACATGAGATTCAAATATTAATGAACATTAGAACAACATTTTGATTTAAAACGGAGTTCAAGTCCACCCAGTCTAGTCTACAACTCTGACTTTACATTGACGTAACATTACAGTTGTTTTGATTGCATAAACACTAAAATCTTGACCAATAGGGTAGGTGCACAAGCTACTTCCTGACAGGAAGACAGCATCTTTATTTCCTGTCCCATACTATTGGATTAAGTTCCCAAAATGTATCTGCTGGGCCCCCCTTTGGCTGATAAGAAACCTTTTTTTTTACCGCTTTGGGTATCGGGTAACAATAGAAAAGCGTTATCTTTATTATTATTACTGTATTTTCCTTCTTTTTTTTTTTTTTTTTTACAGGATATTATAGGTATTTTATGTTTGTCTGTTATGCCCTCTACTGTAGTAACATTAAGAAAGCAGTAATTCTGATTTGGGTGTATGACAAGAAATAAATGATATTTTCATCAAACTTTCTCTATGGACTTGAGACTGACTGAGAAATAGAATTGCTAAAATTGTTTTAAGTTAAACACAACAGTGTGTAACTGGTTCAAACTTGAAACTTGTGTGTTTCCATTTGGTAACAAAATATGATTTTTATAAATGAATGTATAATTTTTACAAGAAAGTTTCATTTTGAAAAAGATCTGAGGTTTTCTGCTAATTGGGTGTATTGTTTTGAAAAACCGGGCCGTGTTAATAAAAACCGTGCAACAGCAATCGAAAACAAAAAAAAAAGTAACTGCCTGGACAATTCAATCACCCAACAACATGAGTTATAAATAGATCACACACACACACACACACACACACACACCCTACCTCTTTTCTTCCAGTTCCATTTATATGTGTTGTAAATCACCAGAGCAGCAGCAGCCAGTGAGAGCAAGAGACCAATGACACCACTGACAATGAAGCTCCAGTCTACAGGACGTTCTGTAATCGACACAAACAACAACATGAGATCAAATCATCACTATAAACAATAATGTTAAACATTAAAACACATTTCTGATGAGTCCATGTCCTCTGACCTTTGACCTCCAGTGTAACTTGGCTCCGCCTCTCCTCTTGCCCCCTCCCTCTGAGGATGCAGCTGTAGCTGCCACTGTCTCTGGTGGTGGGTCTCCTCAGAGTGAGGCTGAGGTCTCCGGTCCTCAGAGCCTCAGTCCTCATGGACGTCCGTCCTCTGTAGTCCTGGTTCTGGTCTTTGAGGTCGTCTCCGTCCATCTGACGCTGGTGGACGGTTGAAGGACGGAGGTCGGAGCGGCTCCACACCACTGAAGGCTCCTCCAGGTCAAAGGTAGGAAAGTCACAGGGCAGCAGGACAGACTCCTCCCCCTCATATGTCTCCACAGCTGAGGCATGCTGGGAAACTGAGGACACAGACAGAGGTGAGGCAGAAACCAGAAGATAATCAGACCCTCTGATGAAGATCCACCAGATCTACAAACACCTGACAGCTTATTCTCACAAGATGCTGACGATGCTAACCATTCTGAAATGATGTTAAATACACTAAGGTTGTTTTCTGATCCACAGTGAAGCAAACAGACAGGGACAGTGACTTATATTACATGATGAGACCTGTTTTCACTTCCTCATCTCATCAGACATTTTTACAATGTAACTCAGACAGACATGATGTCATGGTGATCAATATTGATGGCAGCTTCTTTGATGCTATTGGAGCAGAATCTACTGGACTGTATAGTTTTTGTATTTGTTCTCTTGTACAGACCTTACTACCCAAGATGCTTCAAGGCAAGGCAAGGCAAGGCATCTTTATTTATATAGCGCATTTCATACCAAGGCAACTCAATGTGCTTTACATAAAGACAAAACATAAAAAAAAGAAGAAGCTTCAGTGATTAAAAGGTTTGTTTCTAACTCACACAGCTGAATTTCCTCCACATTAAAGAGCAACATGTGGTTCAGAGCAGGACAGACACAGCTGAGCTTTACACCTGTATATCAGGTCACCTGTCCTCTCAAATATGGGGCTCACAGTCAGAGTCTGTGTGTAGCCCAGGGGTCGGCAACCTTAGGCACGCTGCCACGGTTGGCACGCCGCGGCGGTGAGCGGCCTGACGCTGCCACCACTGATTTAGAGTCGGGACAGACGCACTGTTACTGTTACCGACGAGCTACGTGTCACTTTTTCATCTCCTCTCCTTCGGCCTCACGTTCTCACACCAGCTGTTCTGCAATATGTTTTAATAGGCCAAGTTTCTGAAAAGCAGTGTTGTGAATAACGGGAAAATATCTTCAAAATATGATTAGATGAGGTGTACATAGATTAAATGATTTTATCGATCCATATATTCTGGATGGACCAGGGGCGCCGCTAGGGATTTTGGGCCCCATGAAAAGAATCTTTACAGGGCCCCCAACACAGCGGCAACATTTTTTGATGCTATTTTACATACAATTATGCATTTTAATGGTATTTTTATCATTACCATATTTGTGAAAGAAGAACAACATGACAGTTGACATGTATAGAATTCATTTTTGATTAATTTATTTGCTGCAACACTGATTCTTAAATAGGAAATAAACAATGATCAGTAAAATCTGCTGGCCAGAAACCAGGGTCACCAGTCAGATTTTCTTCTTCCCTTTCAAATACCTCAACATCAGTTTGTTTTTCTTCCTGCCTCTCTGTTGTCTTCCTGACTCTTTCTGTACACTCATTCAGTCCATCCTCCTCTGAATTACTTTCAACATCTTCGTCCTCACTCTCTGTCACCTGTGTTTCTGCGCTCTCACTTTCATCTGTACCCTCTTCCATCTCTTCCTCCACATTCCTCCCTGACAAACCAGAAGAGGGTCCTGGACCTGGCTCTGTAGAGTGTACATGACATACATTACATACAATTATATAGTATTTCCTATAATATAACTAATAGCATATCACTCACCAACATGTGAACTTCTCAGATTGGACTGAGAGCAGTCACCCCAGTCTGCTGCACACACCACAGATTTTCTCCTCTGTTCTTACTGCACGTGTTCTATTTAATTTTTTTACCATTAAAATGGTTCAAAATGATTTTTATTTCATTCATTTTAATTAATCTTTCCCATAACAGATTCAGCTTTGTATTGTTTAGAGACTGTAGTAAAATGTATTATTATTATTATTATTATTATTTCAACACACACAGCTGCTAACCTCCTTCCTCATGTGGGGGCACTGGGGCTGGTTCTGGGGCAGGGGAAGTTGTGGGCTGACAGAGAGCTGCTGTTGCTGCAGCTGCTGGTGCACTTGACTCTGTTCAGAATGAGGCATCATTTTGACAGAGGGCAGGTCAACTAATTGAATAAGAACAGCTTGATAAATGTTTGACTGGATTGATTATTTAACTAAAATAACAGTGAAATGTAAAAATCCAGAGTTTTCTTGAGCTAACATGGTGAGAAAAGTGAGCTATAGCTTATAGACCACAGACAGGGACAAAGTTAATATTCCATATATCCACAACAACTAACAAACCCACCTTTTTTTGGGAATACTGGGTGACATATTGTCGACCCTTCAACTCCTTCTCTCTTAATTTCTTTTCTTTTCGTTTTTGGCTGCCTGATTTTTGAGGCAGTCTACTGCCTCTCTGCCTCCTTGCTGCTGTGGCGCTGTCTGTGGCAAAGCGCCGGTGCGCTACCTGCAGCTGATCCAGGCGGACTGAACCATTTTACAGAAATAGAAGGGGGAAAGGGGGGGCCCTGCAGGCGTTGATGTTTCCAAAACAAATAAAGTTATTGTTACCAGGACATTGATTAAAATATTTGTGATTATATGTTAGTTAATAACTTAGCGTCATATTATTTTTTCTGTATTATCATTTCATCATCATTAGGGGCCTCTTTGGGCCCCCCTCCATCATGGGCCCCTAGAATCCGTCTCCTTTACCCCCCCTTTTCGGCGCCCCTGGGATGAACTGTAGTCTCTGTTTCAGCATTTTCCTCCCACTGCAATATGTTTTAATATAGGCCACGTTTCTGAAAAGCAGTGTTGTGAACTTGGATCAGGTCCCTCTTGTGAATAACGGGAAATATCTTCAAATATGAACTGATTTTATCTATCCATATATACAAAAACAACATAACTGGGATTTTTTAAAATAAAATCCCAGTTATGTTGTTCATGTATGTATTTTGTGTCACATTTTATTGTAGTAACACACTCATTGACAAGAAAATTTCAAACCGGCACTCCCATGTCACAAAGGCTGCCTACCCCTGGTGTAGTTTATTTAAATGGAGTTAGATGAAGTTTTTCTCACCGTACAGCAGCGTCACAACCACCACAAACATTTTCATCTTCTTTTAAAACCACAGTCCAGTTAAAGCCATTTCCTCCTGGAGCGAGAGACGGTCGGAACCGGACTAAACCGGGACTCCGCAGCGAAAAAACGTTTACTTTCGATTTCAACACAGAGACGAAGACGACCGACCAACTTCCTGAAACGTCTCTCCTAAACCAGGCACAGATAGGGAGTGACTTACTGGATCTTGATTTACAGTGGCATGGAATGTATCTACGCCCTGAGACCAATTTCACAGAGAATCTAACAACAGTGAGTAAAATGTTCAAATGTTAATTGTCAGGTTAACAACAGTAGGCCTAAATCAAGCCTATCTTACGATACAATCCAACAATGACAATAGAAAAAATATAATTACTTGATTAAAATAAATACATAAATAATAACAATCATAATCACCATAATAATTTCATTTCATTTCATAACCTTTAACCAGATATATTGAGGAGTAACCTCATTTACAATATAGCCGAGATGAAACACAAAACATATAAGGACAGAAGACAAGACATTTGAAACATACAAAAACATAACAGAATACCAGAATTTAAAGGTGACTAGGGAAAATTGAAACATAGTTAAAAGCACAAGCAGTTAGTGGTAAAATAAGTTGTAGTTATGTTTTTAAATTGTCCTATTGATAAAAGTGAGGTAAGTTTCAAATGATTTTGCAGAGTGTTCCAGGTTGTAGGTGCACAGTAAGAGAAGCTGGTCTTTCCAAGTTCGGTGTTAACAGAGGGAACCTGTAAGACATAATAAACAAACAAATAGATATACATGGCAGGTGTTCTATATAAACCACCATGATTGATACATGATGTGAAAAATAAATACATAAAAAAAAGCCTTAGTCTGTGTGCAGCAGGATGATTGATTGATTGATTGATTGATAGGCGCCATCTAGTGGTCGTAGTGATTATGACAGGACTAAAGGCAAAATAGTGAAGGAGGCTGAGGTGGAAGCAGAGAGCAACACAACACAGGAAGGAGAGTAGTATGTGACTCCTTTATTAAAAGTACCAGTCAGAATCTGGAAATCACTTATTTCATACTATATAGGTCATTTAAACCCCTTAACACCCACCGGCCGCCCTAGACCTGACAGGCCCAGCACTAATTTCGAATTTTTTTTGTTCAAGGCATAAACAGTCATACAAAAGTGCATAACAACAGCAAAAAATACCAACAGTAATAGCAAAATATGATGGAATTAAATATATATATATATAATGATAAAATAATCTAGTAGTAGTAAAAATAAAGTGCTTCCATTTAGACAGAAAGTTACAGTGTCAGAACAAGTTTCACCTGTTGCATTATATACATTCAGAATTTAGGAATTTAGTCTATGCCAGATGTGAGATTTATTAGAATTCCTATTATTTTTAATGAGCTATCTATTAATTTTCGTACATGTTAACTTGCAGACCTTGCACTCAGCTGCCAACCCTCTTTTTCTTTTGTTTGTGTGTTTGTGTTGTGTGTACTATGAGCATGTGGTGTGCAAGCCACCAAATGGAATTGCCCTTTTAGGGATTAATAAAGTAATCTTGAATCTTGAATCTTGAATCTTGAATCCTGAATCCGTCCACTCCACTCTAATGTCTTGCAGACAGGTGAGCTTTGGTCCAGCTGGACAGACTCCGCCCCCTCCTCCACCTGTTGGACTGAGAGACAACAAACCACATGATGATGTCATCAGACAGCCTTTACTGAAGGATCACAGAGCTGTAGAGGAACCTGAGGGACAGAACCAGACCAGAGGGACAGTGGACACATGTAGGAAGTCAAACAAATAGTCCAAGGACTGATGTTATCGACGTCTTCAATTGACTGCCTCATTCTGTTGACATCACTCTACAAAAGTCAAAGGGCGGTCAGAGGGCGGTCAAAGGGTGGTCAAAGGGCGGTCAGAGGGCGGTCAAAGGGCGGTCAAAGGGCGGTCAGAGGGCGGTCAGAGGGCGGTCAGAGGGTGCTCTGGCGCGGCGTAGAGTGACATCATGGACAGTCAAAACCAATCTGAGTGTTTGGAGCTGTTCAGACTGAGACACATCTGTCCGAATGCGATTTGAAACTACCTCCCAATGGTTTCGATCCAGTTTGCAAAAATCGGATTTCATGTGATTTGTGACTGTTGAGACTTCAAAAGAGCCATCCAGTTCCAATCTGGGTGGGCTAAAAATCGGATTTTGGCTGGCAGTCTGAACGTGGCCTCAGTCTGTGAATCTGTCAACGCTGCTTTGGATCAGAATGTTGATCCTGTCAAAGTAAAAGTCTGGGACGGTGCTGCTGATGAAATGTTACAGGATCGGTTGGTTCAACTTTACAGGAAACAGGAAGTTAAAATAAACAGATGGATAAATGTGTGGTGGAGCTGTTCCTGGTTTCTGTTCTCTCAGCACATTATGGAAGATTTTCGCAATAAAAGGTCACTCACACATGCACGGACACACAAACATCCTACCTTTTTTAGTTTTTCAGGCGCAAGAAGACACCAAGAAGAACACCTGCTAGAGCCAGAAGACCTAAGGAAACGAAGACTTCAACTCTGTCAGAGTACTTCTCTGTGGATGAGATGAACATAAACAACAACATGGTCCAAAGTCCAACTAGATTTGAGCTCAGACTTCTATTACTGTAACAACTCAGACCTTTGGCCTCTGACCTGTACTATCTTGTATGTACCATAGGTGTTAGGGTGTGTTACTGACCTATGACCTTCAGCTGTATGTTTCTCAGTGTTCGTTCATTTCCAAACGCTGAGATGATGCAGGTGTAGTTTCCGCTGTCAAAGGGACGGAGGTCCGTCAGAGTGAGACTGAGGTCTCCAGTGGTCAGAGCGTCAGTCTTCATGGACGTTCTGCTGCTGTAAATCTGGTTCTGGTCTCTGAGGTCGTCACCCAGCTTGTGTCTCTGGTGGACGGTTGGAGGACGGAGGTCGTGGCGGCTCCACGTCACTGTGGGGTTTATGGGTAAAGGATAGTCCTTACAAGGCAACAGGACCGACCTCCAACTGTAGACCTCCACAGTGTCTCCATGCCAGGACACTGAGGACAGAGACAGGAACATGGATAATCTGCAGAAATGCTCCATCATATCTGGGGCGCAAAGTTTAGCCAAAGAGTGTTCACACTGAGAAGTATGGCAAAAATGCAGTGTACTGTTGTCCTTGAGTGTGGAATGCTGGACACTTCTCAACCTCAATGACCACAGCCTTGGCCACATAATAGAAGGGGACTACCACGGTCCATAACTGTGGTTATGTCATAATGTAAAAAGGTGTCAGATAGAAGCCATTTTTGGGTTAACTTGGTCATCTGAACTGAATTACTGCCGGTACGGTATGGGGTCCATGGCCGTGAATATTTACGACTTGTTAATCCTCTAACCTAAAGTCTTTTACAGTGTGGTGTATGTTTGTTGTAAATGTGCACATTTACCAGTATCTTCTGAACAGGAAGAACATCTATGAAAACATAACTTAATGGGTCACTTGGATGAATCACGAGTCATAAAACAGTAAATTACAAAGGCAGCGTAAAAACTCCAGCATATTTACACGTCATGTTTTATTCAATACAAGTGTAAAGGTGTGTGTGTGTGTGTGTGTGTGTGTGTGTGTGTGTGTGTGCGTGTTTGTGTGTGTGGTTAATGGAGGGAGTAAAGGACCATTTCATGGTATGTTTAGCCTGACCAGGGACAAAGACTGCAAATTAGCTGAAGCTAGACGTCTTGTATGCATCGCATTTTTCATTCTTTGTGGCAATGTTGTATGTATCGTCCCTGCAAAATAAACATTAAAATAAAAATAAAAAATGTAGCTATGGTTCATCAGCTGGTGTTGGCTGGCATTAATTCAGTTCAATGGTCAAATGTTGCAATCATCATTTCAGGTAAGTGCTCAATGACCGTATTTGATTTGTGACAACACTACCCTGTTGAAATGTACGCATTACTGAAGTAATTAGTAAACTAAGTAGGTACTGTAAGTAAAGTAAGGAAATTGTGTTAAGTGTTAAAGGGATAGTTCAACACTTTGGCAAATTGGCCCATTGCCATAATCCCTATAGTCATAGCAGTAGGTTTGTTACCTTAAATTATCGGTGCAAGCTGTTTTTAGAACGGCGGAGCAGAGCCGTGAGCTGCTCAGAGCTACGCTACGGAGGCTCATTATGGGATTTCTTGGTTTCCCTCATCAAACTCATCAAATACACAATCCAACAACTCCACAACGCTCTGGTGGACAAGTTGTGACCTGCACATTCACCACGCTATGAGATAATAACACAACGTTACCAGACAGAGTTGTTTTAGAGGGCTGAAGACTGTTGATGAAAAACTGTCCCTGAAGGTAACGCACATCAGCGGTTTTGCATGAATCCTTTGTTGGATTGTGTATTTGATGAGTTTGATGATGGAAACCAAGAAATCCCATGAGCCTCTGTAGCGTAGCTCTGAGCAGCTCACGGCTCTGCTCCGCCGTTCTAAAAATAGCTTGCACCGACAATTAAAGGTAACAAACCTACTTATGGCAAGGGGCCAATTTGCCAAAATGTTGAACTATCCCTTTAAAGTAAAGCATACCCTCTATGTTCTTAAACTCTTTTCCAAGAAAGACGCAGTAAACAGCAGCAGCAGAAACCAACAGCAGAACCAGGAGAACCAGCAGAACCTTGACCCCGATGTGAAGACCTTCTGTAGCCGACACAAACAACAACATCAGATTCAAATATCAATAAACAATAAAACATTAAAACACCACTTTTGAAGAATTCACAACAAAGTTAAATTCTACACTGACCTCTGACTGGAAACACACACACAAACACATTTATAAACAGTATACAAACCCATTATGATCTTCATGTCTTTATATTTTCTGGCTGCAAGACAAACTCCAAAACAAAGAATAATCAACAGATTCAGCAGCGCCAGTGGACCCAGCAGATACAGCAGAAGCAATCGAAGAACTTTCCAACGTAGAGGAAGTTCTGTTATTGACACAGACAAGATGAAATGGTTAGTTTTGTTGTCAGGCAACAGTGAAGTCAGTTCATCCATCAGCATGACTGATCCAGACCAAACAGAGACTCAAAGCCTTGGTCACTACATACCCTCTGTGTTCTTGATCCCTTTGTTAATACAGACACCGCCAACAGAAAGAAGAAAAGAAACCAGGAAAAACAGGAAAAACCTGGTCCAGACTGGAAGGCATAGTCGACACAAACAACAACATGAGAGCAAAATATTGATAAACATTAAAACATTCAAACAATATTTCTGATCAATTCACAGCAGAGTTCACTTCCCCCCACACACAACCTACATATATTGTTAATTTTACACAGTATGACAGTGTAAACAACAGCAGCCAGTGAGAGCAGGAGACAATGAACACCAATGAGAATGAAGTCCCAGTTCACAGGATGTCCTGTAGTCGACAAAAACAACAACATGAGATTAAAATATCACTATAAACAATAATGTGAAACATTAAAACACATTTCTGATGAGTCCATGTCCTCTGACCTTTGACCTCCAGTGTAACTTGACTCTGCCTCTCCTCTCCCCCCGTCCCTCTGATGATGCAGCTGTAGCTGCCACTGTCTCTGGTGGTGGGTCTCCTCAGAGTGAGGCTGAGGTCTCCGGTCCTCAGAGCCTCAGTCCTCATGGACGTCCGTCCTCTGTAGTCCTGGTTCTGGTCTTTGAGGTCGTCTCCATCCATCTGACGCTGGTGGATGGTTGAAGGACGGAGGTCGGAGCGGCTCCACACCACTGAGGGCTCGTCCAGGTCAAAGGTAGGAAAGTCACAGGGCAGCAGGACAGACCCCACCCCCTCATATGTCTCCACAGCTGAGGCATGCTGGGAAACTGAGGACACAGACAAAGGTGAGGCAGAAACCAGAAGATAATCAGACCCTCTGATGAAGATCCAGTGTTGCAGTGAACCACTGACAGTCTCATCAACACAAACGTCAGGGTTACATGCTGTCATTCCGACATCCCACCATTTAGACATACCGCTATTCCGACATGCCATCGTCCCACCATTCCGACAAGGCTTTCAATCTAAGGAAATGTGCGTTACTCAACAGGTGACTCCCTCCTACTTATCTGGAGTCTCTTTATCTATCTGGCCTGTCTAGCCTCTACCTGGTCTTTTTTATTAAACTTAACCAACTCCTTTCTTCATTGTCTAAACCCAACCAGTGCAAAATCTTTTGGAGAAAAAATACACTATTAAAGGAATTGTCAGAAAGGCAGGATGTTTAAAGAAAGAAAAAAATACCGTCATTCCGACCATAGGAGGCAAGAATTGTTTAAAAATGACTGTGTTTGCCATTTAGACAACTAGAGGCCTATGTCGGACTGGTGGGATGTTGGAATGGCGGTTGCCCCCCAGACCTGAGGAACTAATAGTTGGTGTCTTTATAAACACAAGTCGGAAAAGTGGAAAAATAAGATAACAAAACAAAAACATAATGATTTCATGGTTGTAAATGTTTAATTTCAATGTAGACAACTTGTAATATGTAATGTTCACCAAAACAAATGGGCAAACCATTAGCCACTGCTAGCCACTGTTAGCAATACTTTTTAAATCACAACACTTTAGGCAGTTATTACACATACAAACAGTGTAGGAAAATGTCAGTGCATAAAACTTGAACAGCACTGTGTAGATGGCTGAGTTTTTCTCACCGTACAGCAGCATCACAAACACCACAAACATCTTCATCTTCTCTAAAAATCACAGTCCCATTAAAGCCACTTCCTCCTAGACGGCCAGAACCGGTCTGCTATTAAAATGAAGTTACAGTAAAGCAGCATGTAACATGTATATCTGATTTCCTGCCATAAAACAAGGTCTAAAGTTCACTCTGCTGAGGGAGAGCCCGGGGAAGCTCCGCCCCTCCTCAGGTCGACACCTGGACCAGCTCGAAGCTCAGGGAGCAACCTCCAGAAGATAATCAGACTCCACCACCACCACAGGCCTTTTTAAATTGAAGATGGTTCTATATCAGCATACGCCATGATAAAAAATAAATAGCCTCTGGTCGGGTGTACAGTCAGCAAGTCATTATGACCCATAGTCACAGTGACAATAGCAAAATATAAATGAAAAAGAAATTAAAGTAAAGATAGCTCTATATAAACTGAAATGATTGATACATAATGTAAAATATAAGTAGCACCAAGTTATTATGGCCCATAGCTTGTAGACAGGCGCCATCTAGTGGTCGTAGTGACTATGACAGGACTGAAGGTAAAGAGTGGTGACTTGGTGAAGATCAACCTTCAGCCTTTAACTGCAGGTTTAACACGATGGATGAAGACAGGAGGACTCAGCAACGTCCTCCTGTCTTCATCCATCGTCCATCAGCTCCTTCACCTCCATTTTCTTTCTGATCTTAAGTCAGATCCTGTCAATAATCACAAATGAATCAACAGACCAATCAGACTGATTGATCAGCCATCAGAGGAGTTGGATCAGTGGAGCTGCTTCTGTTCCTCATGTCGACTGTTTCTGCTCCGACCTGAGTTCTCTCTGTAGACGAGACAGAAGACAAACGACTCTGACTTTTGACCTTGAGAGTCACTATTGTCTCTCTCACTAAGCGTCTGTCCTTGTTGTGGACTCTGCAGGTGTATTCTCCTGCGTCTCTCACTCTGGGTTGTTTCAGGATCAGACTGAGGTCTCCAGTCCTCAGCGGGTCTTCATTCATCTCTGTTCGGCCTCTGTAAGACGAGCACTGTTTTTGAGAACCGTTCTGATACACATGGACCTTCCTAAAGAATCCGTGCCACCACTCCACTGTGACGTCTTCAGACAGGTCAGGTGTGGTCTTGAAGGACAGCTTGACAGACTCTGCCCCCTTCTCCACCTGTTGGACTGAGAGACAACAAACCATAGATATATAAGAAAACTAGATGACTCACCCGCCGCTGCTGCCCAATGACACGGCGTAGCCACACGGCGGCCATCTTGGGACGGGCAACTCTCTCCCTCAGAGCACTAAGCCTATTGTGCATGATCTGAACTTGCTCAGTTTTTGTCTGATTTCCAAACGGTTTGATTTTTTATTAATGTTTATGCAGTTATGATGCAGCATACTTGAATCACTGTGAATCAGGATCACAGAGCTGTAGAGGAACCTGAAGGACAGAACCAGACCAGAGGGACAGTGGACACATGGAGGAAGTGTTGGACATAATCAGAGTTTAGTTTTGTCTCTTCTCTGTCACATTGACACGTGGATGAAAACTGTCCTCTGAAGATAAGAAGACTTCTCCTGTGTCTCTCACTCATGTCCAACCTCAGAACAAAACACTGACACACAAACGTCCATCACATCAAAGTGTCTCAGTCTGTGAATCTGTCAACACTGATTTGGATCAATAAGTTCATTCTGTCAAAGTAAAAGACGGCGCTAATTATAAAATGTTAAAGGATCAGTTGGTGTTTTCATGCGACTATTCAGTGAGTGATCCTCAGATTAATTCTCCAAGACCGATGGCACACATGCACGCATGCACACACACAAAAATATCTTACCATTTATCATGAATACCGCTTTCTGAAATTGAAGCCACCAGGCGACACCAAGAGGAACACTCAGTAGAACCAGGAGACCAAAGAAAACAGAGACTTCAGCTCTGACAGAGTAGTTTTCTGTGGACGAGATGAACATAAACAACAACATGACCTTTACATGACCTCTGTGACCCTGGTCCAAAGTCCAATCAGATCTGACCTCAGACCTGTATACAGCTCTGACCTGTATAGGCCATCCTGTATGTTCTGTAGGTGTTAGAGTGTGTTGCTCAAACTCAAACTTAGTTTATTTTGCCCCTTTCACACGCAACATGGCCACAGGGACTGCCTTGACAAGGACCACAGCCGTAAAGCCATGGTGGGCCATAGTCATAAAAGCATGCAGTGGGCAGTGGGGTCGTGGGTTTTTGTCCTTTGGAATGAATAAAAGGCTGGAGTCGGAGGACCTCAGGGTCCACGAGGGTTGGTAATGTAAAAGCAAGTCAGATAGATAAGAAGGCCCAAGACTGATAAGACACTAAAAAACCAATAAAAGAACCTTGTTGCTGACCTTTGACCTTCAGCTGTATGTTTCTCAGTGTTCGTTCATTTCCAAACGCTGAGATGATGCAGGTGTAGTTTCCGCTGTCAGAGGGACGGAGGTTCATCAGAGTGAGACTGAGGTCTCCAGTGGTCATAGCGTCAGTCTTCATGGACGTTCTGCTGCTGTAAATCTGGTTCTGGTCTCTGAGGTCATCAGCCAGTTTGTGTCTCTGGTGGACAGTTGGAGGACGGAGGTCGTGGCGGCTCCAAGTCGCTGTGGGGTTTCTGGGTAAAGGAGAGTCTTTACAGGGCAGCAGGACCGACTCCCCCCTGGAGACCTCCACAGTGTCTCCATGCCAGGACACTGAGGACAGAGACAGAGACAGGAACATGGATCAGTGACAAACTTATGTCCACAGAGTGAAGTAGAGACAGACGGATTAACTGACACTGGCACCATAAACTGTGGGTATTGGCAGGAGCATCAACTGCTAGCATCTAATGTAGACCTTCCTCCAGTCACTCAGTCAGGTCACATCATCTTATTGCAGCAGACCAACACACAGAACACCACTGAACCTTAGATCATTGATACAATAATAATAATAATAATAATAATAATGTGATAATTCGGTCACAATAATCGTGGTGTCATTACATCCCTAACACACACACCTTCTGCGGTATTAATCCCTTTATGATACATGAAACCACAAAGAACTACGACAGCAGGAAACAGGAGGAACAGGAGGAACACAAGAACCAAGATAGCCAGCAGAATCTTGACTCGAAGACGTCCTGTAGTCGACACAATCAACAACAATATGAGATATTAGTAAACAGCAAAACATTAAATCAACATTTTTGACCAATGCACTACAGATTTCCATTATACTTTGTCCTGTTTCACACATACACACATACAAACCTCCTGTGTGCACAAATTCCTCACACAGTGTGCCAAAAATCAAACAACCATTCCACAGCGGGATCAGGAGAAGCAGTAGAAGCAGCAGACCCAGTAGACCACTGATCCAGTATGGAGGTGGTTCTGTACAAGCAACATGTTAGTGTTGTTAGTCAGCAATGAAGTGTGTGGTGGTGTATCATCAGAAATGTGTATTCTTTTATTTTGAAATGTGAGCTTTTATTTCGCTTGTGGAGAAGAAAGTGACGTTAGTTTTCCAGTATCATTCTCTTTGCGTGGCATTGGCAGTAAGTAGATTTATTTATAGCCCTGATATTTATTTAGTAATATGTATACTGAAGGAATTTGATTTGTGGTAACATTATTATATTATTTATGTAACACGTACAGTTGTTAGAATAAGTTACTATTATTGTGATAAGGATCTGTAACAGACATGAGTTTGTGTATGTATCCTTTATTTGTTACAGTTTTCACCTTTTCTTGCTTAAAAATTCGACAAACACACACACACACACACACACACACACACACAAATATCTTTTTCATGAATACCCCTTTATGAAATTTAAGCCACCAAGAGGAACACACATACCCACTTGGTCCTTGATCCCTTTGTGAAGAATGAAACTGCTGACAGCAGCAGCAGAAACCAGGAGAACCAGGAGAACAATGTTGCAGACTGGAGAACATCCTGTATCTGAGACAAACAACAACATGAGATTCAAATATTAATGAACAATAAAACAACATGGTGGTGACTTAACAGTCCCATTCAGGAAAAGTACATTTGGCCAGCTGCATTACAAAATTGGAACTCACTTCCCACCCATATTAAAGAAATACATACATACTGTACTTTTACATCCAAACTAAAAACATGGCTCGCTCATAATTACACCTGTACCCACCAAGATATTGTGTTATTTGCGTCGTGATCATGCTGCCTGTCTGTGTTTTATCTGTCTACGTGATGTCTGCATGCACCCCTGTCTGTCTGCATCCCAGAATGTGTAGTACAGTATGTGCTGATGTAGCCTATTGTGTGTGATTACTGGTATATCTATGTGCTGTCTCTGCATGATTGTACTGATGCCTACCTGTTCTATCCTATCCTTATTGATTCTTTTTAATCATTGTGTTGTAATATATTGTTGTTGTTGTTTTTTTAGGATGCCCATTGTCATCTGGCCGGAGACTACAGCAGGATATTAGCCATGCTGGCTAAAGCTGCCCTTTTTACTGTATTTAATGCAGTTGATTAATTGGGACTGTCCACGTACAATAAAACAATAAAGTAAAGTAAAGTAACATTTCTGATCAATTCACTGCAGAGTTCACTTCTAAATGACCTGTGACCTCAGTCTACAGCTCTGACATCACATTGACTTAGATTCTGTTCCTCGACCCAACAAATTGACACACACACACACACACACACACACACACACACACCCTACCTCCTTCATTCCTCTTGCATTGATACATTTCATAAATCAGCAGAGCAGCAGCAGCCAGTGAGAGCAGGAGACCAGTGACACCAATGAGAATGTAGTCCAAGTTTACAGGATGTTCTGTAGTCGACACAAACAACAACATGAGATTAAAATATCACTATTAAAAATAAACTGAAACATTAAAACACATTTCTGATGAGTCCATGTCCTCTGACCTTTGCCCTGTATCTAAATCAAATCAAATCAAATCAATTTTATTTTATGGCAGTGTTCATACATTAAGTAGCACAAAGTGTCTTTGCACCCCCATCGGTAGAGCAGAGACAACTCCCAGTCTTCCCCAATGAGGAAACATTGGAGCTAAAAACTGAGGGACTAAAACAGTAACTTAAAGCCCCAGTGTGTAACTTATTTGGCTTTTTATTAGCAAAAAATCATCAAACATTGCTTTCATAAATACGTATTTCACTGAAGGAATCACACCCGCATACAAATGAAAGCTTTCTGGTACCTTAGAATGAGTCATTACAAATATACAAGGGGCGACGCACCGAACCGAGGCGGCCATGTTGCATCGCCATTTTTTACGTTCAGTGGCAGCGTGACCGTAGGTAACCACGGAAACTCAGCGGAGCTGTGGGCTCGGCCTGTTAAAACTGTCACCACTGTGTAGTGTGAGGAAGGACGGAGGCACTGATGTTGCATTCAGGTGCAGTCAGGCAGACGGCCGTCGGCAAACCAACCGGATGTCATTTTACTCCACGAGAGAAAGACGGTAAAACAAAACCACATCACCATGACAACATATTGTCACGCCTGTATTGTTTTGCCTCGTGCTGGCGGACCACTTTTTTATCCTGTTACATGCAGCGTCTGTTGTCTGTCTGACGTCTGCCCGATTTCACGTGAATGCAACATCAAGAATACGTTCAGATATGCAACCGCACCGCTAGATGGGGGGAATTCCTACACATTATACCATTAAGGTAAAATGTATAAAATGAGCAAAATATAATATAAAATAAAATACTCTTTTTCTCATAAAATTAAATTAAGTGATCCTTAAATAATCTAAAAAGAGAGATAAAAGGCAAATGAAAGTTAATGAAATAACATAAGACAAAAATAAGATCTGATAAAACATAAAAGAAAGATAAGAGCATAAAGGGAATTAAAAAGAATAAAAGAAGTCATAAAAGCTTGATTTACAAGATGAGTCTTGAGACTCTTTTTAAAAGCAACAACAGTCTCTGCAGCCTGAGGTTCTCTGTTCAACAATGGGGGGCCATAATAACTGAAAGCTGCTCCCCGTGTGTTTTAGATCTGACTTGTGGTATGGTTAAAAGGCCGGCGGCGGAGGACCTCAGGGTCCGCGAGGGTTGATAGAGTAAAAGTAGGTCAGATAAATAAGAAGGCCAGAGACTGTTTAACTGTTTAAAAACGAATAAAAAAAACCTTAAAATCTCCCTGAAACACACAGGGAGACAACGCAGCAATTTTAAAACTGGTGTAATGAGTTCCCGCCCTCTGGTCCTCTACAGCTCTGACCTTTGACCTCCAGTGTAACTTGACTCTGCCTCTCCTCTCCCCCCGTCCCTCTGAGGATGCAGCTGTAGCTGCCACTGTCTCTGGTGGTGGGTCTCCTCAGAGTGAGGCTGAGGTCTCCGGTCCTCAGAGCCTCAGTCCTCATGGACGTCCGTCCTCTGTAGTCCTGGTTCTGGTCTTTGAGGTCGTCTCCGCCCGGCTGACGCTGGTGGACGGTTGAAGGACGGAGGTCGGAGCGGCTCCACACCACTGAAGGCTCCTCCAGGTCAAATGTTATAAAGTTACAGGGCAGCAGGACAGACTCCTCCCCCTCATACACCTCCACAGCTGAGGCATGCTGGGAAACTGAGGACACAGACAGAGGTGAGCCAGAAACCAGAAGATAATCAGACCCTCTGATGAAGATCCACCAGAACTACAAATTCTCACAAGATGCTGACGATGCTAAATACACTAAGGTTGTATTCTGATCCACAGTGAAGCAAACAGACAGGGACAGGGGCTTCATATCACATGATGAGACCTGTTTTCACTTCCTCTCTCATCATGAGACATTTTTACAGTTTATATAACTCAGACAGACACGATGTCATGGTGATCAATAATTATTGATGGCAGCTTCTTTGATGCTATTGGAGCAGAATCTGCTGGATTGTAGAGTTTTTGTATTTGTTCTCTTGTACAGTATAAACCTTACTACCCAAGATGAGTGATGATCAGTAATGAAAAGGTTTGTTTCTAACTCATCATTTCCTCCACATTAAAGAGCAACATGTGGTTCAGAGCAGGTCACACACAGCTGAACTATACGCCTGTATCACAGTATCAGGTCACCTGTCCTCTCAGACATGGCGCTCACATCCAGAGTCTGTGTGTGTAGTTTATTTAAATGGAGTCAGATGAAGTTTTTCTCACCGTACAGCAGTGTCATAAAAACCACAAACATCTTCATCTTCTCTAAAAAACACAGTCCAGTTAAAGCTGTTTCCTCCTGGAGTGAGACACGGTGAGAACCGGACTGAACCAGGACTCTGCAACGTTTACTTTCGCTTTCAACACAAAGTGGCAACAAACCAACTGAAATGTTGTAAAAGTTGTTGACAGTGGAAACACGCAGGTCGGGACTGACCGGTTCTTGATTTACAGTACGCCCTGAGACCTGGAGTTCTATATAAACCACCATGAATGACATATGATGTAAAAAAAAATAAATAAATAAAAAAGCCTTAGTCGTGTGTGCAGCAGGTTATTATGATTGATTGATATTATTAAAGTTTATAGGCGCCATCTAGTGGTCGTAGTTATTATGACAGGACAAAAGAGTGTGGTCGCACTGGGAGCGCCCGTCAGCCATCGACTGCAGTCGCCCATACTCGTATTCACTCGATTTTCCACACACACGTCATTTTAAACATGAGGATACGACCCCTCTAGGGAGGTCCGGGGGCATGCCCCCACGGAAGAAAAATTTGAATATTTCATATTTGAAAGCATCAATCTGATGCATTTTGAGAAGAAATCCAAGCAGAACTACAATATACTGTAGTATGAGTGTATGATAAAGTATGGTCACATTATGCTATATAACGTTATTAGTGTTGTCACGATACCACAATGTCACGTTTTTTGATTCCAAATACAAAGAGAACACAAAAAAATAAAAACAGTTATTTTAATAGAAAATCTTAGAACTATTAGGCTATTATCAGTAAATAATCAATCACTGCTGCTGCAGGATTAAAATTGAAATTTCCATCTATATTAATCTGAACTCTTCCTAAATTAAAACATTAGTGGTCTGTTTAAAAATGAATATCAACTTGTTTTCTTTGCATTGTTTGAGGTCTGAAAACACTGCATCTTTTTTTGTTATTTTGACCAGTTGTAATTTTTGGGAGAAATTGTTATCAGTAGTTTATAGAATGAAACACAAACGTTCATTTTACTCAAACACACACCTATTGTTTCCCATACGTAGACCAATGTGGTGCAGCGCCACAGAATCAAGACCAAGCCACAAATTTACTCTGCTTTTTTTTTTTTTCATCAACGCAATCGTTCCGTTAATTCATCTCCGCATAGCGCTCTTTCTCTGTTCACTCACTCACACAGAGAGAGAGAGAGAAAGAAGCGCACATGCATGCTAGTGGTGGTAAAAACCAAACTTATCAACCAGCAGTGTTTGCATTAATTAACGAGTCTGTGGCGGCCGTCTCTCTCTAGCGCGCTGGTGCAGTCAAACACAGGCACATGGACAGGTCGCGCTGTAACGGCTCCAATTATAAAGCGGCGACTTCGCAGCGCTCTGGACCATAGGACTGCACAGTAAAATTCACAACCCAATCAGGTGCTCTCGCGCTTGTGGGTGTTTTCATTTTCTTCTACTTTTTTTCTCTTCTCAATTCAAGGCTCTTGTAATCTATACCCATAGGCGGCCTTACCTATGTTTCAACCGTTTCAATTGAAATGGGCCCCAGCCACCAGGGGGGGCCCAGCTGCCAGGGGGGCCCCAGCTGCCAGCCACCAAGTAAAAGACAGTACAATAATTCATCACCTAGGTTTCACCTTAACATACACACGCACACACAGACCTACATCCACCACACACACAAACAGCTCTGTCCACCGTGCGGTCACACACTCGACCCCTGATCCGCTCTACAACCTGATGCGCGTGTCATGCCACACCGCGACTGTAGCCTACTAATCGCTCCTAATTAATAATCCGGCAGGAAATATCAATAACAACGTAGGCTTACCTTTGAAAACGGCCCCTCAAACTATCAATAGACCCTCTCCCAGTATTATTCCTTTTCTCTTAGTGTTTGTTTTTCCTGCTTTCCTCCTGACGTGCGCCCAGTTGCGTAACCTGATGATTGACGTCTGTCAATCACTTTCCTCCTCTTTCCTTTTTTTCCTCGGGTTAAAATGCCTCCAAACAGGCGATCTATGAGTACGTCCTAACTTAACAGAGAAATAAAACACACCGAGAGCACAACTAAAATGTGATATTATTGGCAGCTTATTTACAGATTTTAATAATGGAGGAGACAGCTGTCTGTCTGCTGCTCCAGCACCGCAGCACCGACAGGATCAGCACCTGTAGACGTCTGTCTGTCCTCATGTCTCGTCCTTTCCTTGTCCGTGGTGCTGAAATAACGCGGAGCATTTTGCTCTCATTACTTTTGTTGCCAATTTAAATTCAGAATATTGTTAAAGCCTGTAGTTTTTGACTGTGTTAAGATTCCTGTTCATGTCTGAAAATGTAGCTAGCTACATAATGATTTTGCTTTTCGATGAAAACCAACTTCAGTCCTCCTTTTTTCTGCTAAGTCCAGGGGCCTCATTTATCAAAGAGCGTGTAAAAGTCCTCTTAAATTTTCAGTACGACGGAAAGGCAAAATGTGCGTACGACCAAAAAATATACACTCTTTTCAGATCTATCAAACTCCGCGTACACACGGCTGCACGGTATTTCCCTTGATAAATCACACCGGACTTGAGAAAAGCGTGGATGAGAACACGCCTCATACCCAGCCCCCTAAACGGCCCCACACAACCATATGTGGTCAATGCAAATCAGTTACGTGCATATTAAGTAGCCATGTGCACTCTGGAAACGTGTGGAATGACGTCAGTGGAAGACGGTGAAGACAACAGACGGACGGAGAGCGGAGGAAGAAGCGGAATTTCTCTGAAAGCGAGATACACGGTAACACGGCAATATCAGTCAGAAACATCATCTTGCATTGAAAGGCTTCAATAAATACAAAAAACTCCCAAATCTAAATGAAACAGAACAGAAAGAAGAAGAATCATATTTATTCTGCCCCTTATTTTAGATTATGTCATAATAATTTAAAGCAGGGTTTCCACTACTACTTTGCACCCCTTTCCACTAACCCCCAACTTCCGTTCACTGGAAGACTTTGATTTTCATTTGTGCATAGCTATATATTAAAAAAAAACAAAAAAAAAAACATTGAAGTCCACCAGTCTGTGACTTTTCCTAAAATGATGTTGGGCAGCACCCATTTTTGTTAAAGCAGAAGTAAGTGGTCCGGTCGTTTTCGCTAATGCTGCGTTCCAGGCAGGCTTTTGAAATCGTAAATTACAGCTTCAAGTCACGACTTACGACTTTGTAGCGTTCCAGGCAACCCACTCGTGTTTTTCCGACCTGTTTTACCGGTGAAAGTCACTATAACGGCCACTCGTAATTTCCGACCGGTGAACTCGTACCAGATCGAACTGGTACGACTTCACAGTCGGAAAAATACAAGTTTCCTTGAACGCACCATAACAGTCCTCGTCCCTACGTCGCCACATTCACGGCGTCCCTTGGCTGCACACACAGCCCTGCATGCCGTTCTCTCTCCTCATTGGATAAAAACTGTAGGATACGATAAATGTTTTCTCCTCGGCTCAGAGCAGAGCAGAGGGACTGAGAGACCCGTGTTTCGGTCCAAACACTCTATGTAAGTGATTGCTGTCGGAAGATATAACTATTTAAGACTTATATTAACACAAATATATCACTTACTTCTGCTTTAAATACAATAAATATTATTCACACAAAAAATATCGATCATGTTTTCTCATTTGCTTTGATTTGCGCCGACATTATTGGGCTTGCTGCTTGCTTTGTGTGTGTCCAGTCTGGCTACGTAACACACGCACGTCGCAGAAATTATTTTCCAGACTGGACAGACGGGTTGTGGAAGAGGTGTAGCCTACATGCAAGGGAAAAATATCAATATGATATCAAAAGAAAACGAAATTCGTTTTATAAAGCCAGTATTTAGGAGCAAACTAGTGTAAATGCACAGGGGAAAAATCTGAGTCGCTGTGCTTTTCATGTAAAGTGCCGACGTCAACACGTGTGCGGTGGTGGGTGGGGGGTCATCATCACCACCACTTGCTACTTCAAACAGTGTCCGCGCTCCTCTCTCCCTCGCCGCTGCAGTTCTCTGACTCTGCAGCGGTGTCGCCAATTCCTCTTGTTCTTCAAAAAGCGTGTAAATGCCGGTACGCCATGGTCGGACTGGTCGTAAATTTTTGCTCTTACTCCCGACAAGTTTTGGTTTGATAGATCCCAAATTAGGCGGAGAAAAGTGCGTACGCACAAAATGGGGGAAAGAGCGTGTAAAAACTTCTATGTATAGGAAATAATAAAAACGAACTAGTGAGATTGATAAATCTGTGCAGGAGTCCAATTGTTTATCATCCAAAAAATGTGTTGCACAGATCTTCATTGGGTACCCCACATCCTTTCTTTTCCCATAAAATGACCTAGCCGAGATGCCCTGCTTGAAAAAAAAAAAAATTTTTAAGTAAAATACAGTTATACTGTTGTAATGGGCAAAGCTGTGCATGATAATATCTTGTACTGCTGTAATTATTAGCATGTCTTCCAGTTTGAAATAAAATTTTGAATAATGAACATTGACCAAATTTCTATCCCTAATATGGCAACGTATCTCATGGGATACATACATTTCAAAAGCTGCTAAGTAACACCACAAACGAACATTTTTTCTTCATGAGAATGTTTAGACAACTGTTCTAATTCATTCATTCCACGGAAGGAAGCAGGTTCTCCACCACTGGCGGCCATGATGTTTTCAGATCAGGCTGACGAAACGATGAAAGATGGCCTCAACCAAATCATATCATAGATGCTAATACCAGACAAGACTTTTGATAAATGCAAACTTAATTAGTGAAAACCTCCCAGCACACCCCCTACAGGATGTTAAAGTGGGTGTATCTCCTGGTGCACGTTGCCTGTTTAAATAAATAAAATAAAAAATGTGACTCTTTCTTCTCTTTCTTTTATACTTTATTAAAAAGTAGCAGTCAGAATCTTGAAATCACTTATTTCACACTATATTGGTTATTTTAACCCCCTTAAAGGAGCATTATCGCAAATCCAAATTCTTAATTCGGCCACTAGATGGAGCCAGGCGGAGTTTATCAGATATAAACAAGTGGGCACCTGTCAGAGAGAGAGAACATCGTTTAGTCCCCCCCCCTCACCAGGCTGAATGAACGTGCAATCGCGGGAAAAAGAAAACTCGCTAGTGGAAGCGGCAGCTCTACGTCGCGCACAACCACAACAACGACAACAACAGCAACTGCAACTTCCTCCTCCTTAATAACGCTGAGAGGACAGCTGAAGAAAGACAGGGGACGTGGAGACAAAGTGTTCTACCAGCGATTCAGTGACTGTGAGCAGCCTAACACACTGCTACATTAGTATTTACTGTTGCATTTTTCCGGTTCGGAGGTCGGATTTGCGAGTTCCGAGTGCAATCGAACGCAGCAAGCGCCGGGCCGGCTTGGATCATAACAAAGACAAATGCTGCATTTGCCCCACGGACACTACACTGTTGGCGATTTTTTTTTGTAAATTTAGTTATGGCTCCCCCCGACCTATCTTTTGCATATTTCAGCTTATTTTATGCTATTACTGCTGTATTTGCGATAATGCTCCTTTAACACCCACTGGCCGGTCCAGGACCCGACAGGCCCAGCACTAATTTTGAATTTGAGGCATCAACAGTCATACAAAAGTGCATAACAACAGCAAAAAATACTAACAGTAATAGCAAAATATGATGGAATTAAAAAAATATATAATGATAAAATAATCTAGTAGTAGTAAAAATAAAGTGCTTTCTATCAGATTTATATTCCATTGAGGCAGAAAATTACAGTGTCAGAAACAAGTTTCACCTGTTGCATTATATACATTCAGAATTTAGGAATTTAGTCTATGCCAGATGTTTGCAAATGTGGCTGCGGAGCTGTGCACTGTGCACAGTTGTGTTGCAGTCTGATGCTGCAACACAACCTGCATCCTGGGGAGATTTCCACTGGAGAAGGATCGACCTTCAGGCCAACAGAGTGACAGATTTGATTGTTGTTAAGTTTAGCACCATGTAGGTTCTTATTGTCAACACCTGCTCGTCTTTTGCTCTCCCTCCACTACGACTTTTGTTACATGAATTGTAGCGTCGTCATTTATTTAAAGCAGATATCAGTGGAATGTTTTTGTTAATATAAGTCCTAAATAGTCCTATTTTCCGTCAGCAATCACTTACATGAAGTATTTCAGCCTAAACACGAGTCTCTCCGTCACTCTGCTCTGCTGTAACCCGAGGAGAAAATTTTCCTTGTGGGATACAAGTGTTATCCAATGAGGGGAGAGAACGGCATGAAGGGCTGTGTGTGCAGCCAAGGGATGCGCGTGAATGTGGTGACGTAGCACGAGGACCAATTGATGCCTGACAAGGGCGGGGGCTGCTAACTCATGGTGCGTTCAAGGAAACTCGTACTTTGTGTTTTTCCTTCCTGTGAAGTCATACCAGTTCGATCTGGTACGAGTTCACGGGTCGGAAGTTACGAGTGGCCGTTATAGGGAACTTTCACAGACAACAGGACGGTAAAAACACGAGCTACGGGTTACCTGGACGCTACCAAGTCGTAGTTGTGACTTGAAGCTGTAACTTACGGTTTCAAAAGCCTGCCTTGAACACAGCATTAGCCGAAATGGCCGTGCCGCTGTTATCTGCTTTAATGTGATAGTCAGACCGACTGTTTTATCTATGAAGTCCCATTGATGTGTGCCTGGTCCTGTTCTTTAGAAAATGTTCTCATACATATGGACCTTTGTTGTCTTTGTCCGTCCACTCCACTGTGATGTCTTCAGACAGGTGAGCTTTGGTCCAGCTGGACAGACTCCGCCCCCTCCTCCACCTGTTGGACTGAGAGACAACAAACCACATGATGATGTCATCAGAAAGCAGTATCAGGTCTTTACTGAAGGATCACAGAGCTGTAGAGGAACCTGAGGGACAGAACCAGACCAGAGGGACAGTGGACACATATAGGAAGTTAAACAAACAGTCCAAGGACTGATGTTTTCAATGTCTTCAATTGACTGCTCCATTCCGTTGACATTGCTCTACAACTCAAAATAGGCGGGCGGTGAGAGGGCGGTGAGAGGGCGGTGAGCGGGCGGTGAGAGGGCGGTCAAAGGGCGGTGAGAGGGCGGTCAAAGGGCGTTCAGGGGGCGGTCAGAGGGTGGTCAGAGGGCGGTCAAAGGGCGGTGAGAGGGCGGTCAGAGGGCGGTCAAAGGGCGGTCAAAGGGCGGTCAGAGGGCGGTCAAAGGGCGGACAAAGGGCGGTCAGAGGGTGGTCAAAGGGTGGTCAGAGGGCGGTCAGTGGGCGGTCAAAGGGCGCTCTGGCGCGGCGTAGAGTGACATCACAGACAGTCAAAACCAATCTGAGTGTTTGGAGCTGTTCAGACTGAGACGCATCTGTCCGAATGCGATTTGAAACTACGTCCTGAAGGTGGTTTCGATCCAGTTTGCAAAAATCGGATTTCATGTGATTTGTGACTGTTGTACAAGAACTGAGTGGGACCTTTCCAAAAGTCCAACTCTCACAGTCCTTGGCCTGTGATGACTTGGCCTTCAAGCTATCTCCTATTAACGTGGCGAAGGTTGAAAAAATTATCTCAACCCTGGCAAATAGTAAAGCCAAAGATATACATGGTCTTGATACAGTATTTTTAAAACAACATAAGGCCATTATGCCACCTTTAGTTATGATTATAAATAAATCTATCGATGAGAGCATTTTTCCTAGTGTGCTTAAACCTGCCATAGTTACCCCTGTGCACAAATCTGGTGATACACAGGTGGTCAGTAATTACCGACCTATCAGCATACTCTCTCCCATCTCAAAGGTCATTGAAAAGGTTGTAGCAGAGCAACTAGCTGCACATCTGGATTCAAAGTCCTTTTTACATCCAATGCAGTTTGGTTTCAGAAAGAAACATTCCACTGAATCTGCTTGCTGCTACTTCCTTGAGGAAATTAAAACCAGCCTAGATCAGGGAGGAGTGGTGGGAGCAGTCTTCCTTGATCTACGCAAGGCCTTTGATACAGTAAATCACGAGGTGCTGTTACATAAATTAAAAAATTATGAACTTCCTATCAATGTACATAACTGGGTGAAATCTTACCTAAGTGGTCGACACCAGTGTGTACGAGTGAATGGTACACTATCTCCATTTCTAGCATCCACACTGGGAGTCCCACAAGGGTCAATTTTAGGGCCGCTGCTGTTTTGTTTATACATTAATGACTTGCCCTCTGTCTGTCAGGATGTTAACACTATAATGTATGCCGATGACACTGTATTGTATACTCATGGGAAAAATGTAACAGAGGTGGCTGTGAAATTAACAAAGGCAATGAACAAGGTTAGTGATTGGTTATACAACTCATGCCTCACGTTAAATGTGGAAAAAACTGTGACCATGTTCTTTACAAATAGGTGTAAACTTAAAAGTTACCCTGATATTGTAGTAAATGGGCAAAAAATAAAACACGTAGAACAATTTAAATACCTGGGGGTAACGTTGGATCCAACACTTAGTTTTAAAGGGCATGTCAAAAAGCTGATTAACACGTTGAAATATAATTTAGCTAATTTCAGATACATAAGAAATTCTCTCACCCTTGAGGCATCAAGTACATATTTAAATGCAATGATCAAGCCCCATTTTCTGTACTGTGTTACATCCTGGTCTCAGGCATGTAAAACAGTTACAAAACCACTAGAGTTATTGTACAAAAGTAGTCTTAAGATCCATGCCAAAAAACCACGGCATTACCATCATTGCCATGTACTTGCCAAATATGATATTTTGAGCTTTGAAAACTTGATTATACACTCAAATGTTTGTCTACTTCACAAAATTATTCATAATGCTTATGCCCCCCCTCTGAAAAAGTTTGTGACACTCTGCTCTGAAAGCACAGTACGTCTAACTAGATCTGTTACGAGGGGTGAGTGTAGTATTCCTCAACGTAGAACTCAGTTTGGCAGCTCTTCTTTTTCATGTGTGGCCATGAGTCAGTGGAATGTCCTTCCCACAGAACTTATTCTATGTACAAATCCTCACACATTCTCATGCTTGTCAAAGCGCTGGTTACTAAGTAAGCAAGTTTGCACACATTGTTGAGTATTATGTGAGTGTGTGTATGTATCTGGCTATGAGTGTGGTTATTAGAGGAGGATGATTGTTATCTGTGTATTGTACGTGAATGTGTGATGAGAGTGAGAGTGAGTGTATGTGGCTGTTGGTCTCTATTGTGCACTTTATGATTTGGCGCTCCTGTTTCCCTGCTTTTATTAGTGCATTCTGTCAATTTTTTAAATATTATGGTTATCATGTCTTATTTCAATTAATCTTAATATTGTATCTGTTTAGCACTTTACCTGCCCAGGGACTACAGGCGGAAATTAGCAATTGCTGCTATAACCTGGCTCAAAGCATCTCTTCTTGTTTTACAAGATTAATGTTTTTTTTGTGCATTGTCCCTGTTTTAAATAAATAAATTCAATCAATCAATCAAAAGAGCCATCCGGTTCCAATGTGGATGGGCTAACAATCGGATTTTGGCTGGCAGTCTGAACACGGCCTCAGTCTGTGAATCTGTCAACGCTGCTTTGGATCAAAATGTTGATCCTGTCAAAGTAAAAGTCTGGGACGGTGCTGTTGATGAAATGTTAGAGGATCAGTTGGTTCAACTCTACAGGAAACAGGAAGTTAAAATAAACATATGGATAAATGTGTGGTGGAGCTGTTCCTGGTTTCTGTTCTCTCAGCACATTATGGAAGATTTTCACAGTAAAAAGTCTCTCACACATGCACGGACACACAAACATCCTACCTTTTTTAGTTTTTCAGGTGCAAGACACCAAGAAGAACACCTGCTAGAGCCAGGAGACCTAAGGAAACGAAGACTTCAACTCTGTCAGAGTACTTCTCTGTGGATGAGATGAACATAAACAACATGGTCCAAATTCCAACCAGATCTGAGCTCAGACTTCTATTAACAATTCTGACCTTTTACCTCTGACCTGTACTATCTTGTATGTACCATAGGTGTTAGGGTGTGTTACTGACCTATGACCTTCAGCTGTATGTTTCTCAGTGTTCGTTCTTTTCCAAACGCTGAGATGATGCAGGTGTAGTTTCCACTGTCAGAGGGACGGAGGTTCGTCAGAGTGAGACTGAGGTCTCCAGTCCACATAGAGCCAGTCTTCATGGACGTTCTGCTGCTGTAAATCTGGTTCTGGTCTCTGAGGTCGTCACCCAGCTTGTGTCTCCGGTGGACGGTTGGAGGACGGAGGTCGTGGCGGCTCCACGTCACTGTGGGGTTTATGGGTAAAGGATAGTCCTTACAAGGCAGCAGGACCGACCTCCCACTGTAGACCTCCACAGTGTCTCCATGCCAGGACACTGAGGACAGAGACAGGAACATGGATAATCTGCAGAAATGCTCCATCATATCTGGTGCGCAAAGTTTAGCCAAGAATGTTCACACTGAGAAGTATGGCAAAAATGCAATGTACTGTTGTCCTTGAGTATGTTACGCTGGACACTTCTCACCCTCAACGACCACAATCTTGGCTACATAATGGAAGGGGACTACCACGGTCCATAACTATAGTTAAGGACTATGTCATAATGTACAAATATGTCAGATAGAAGCCATTTTTGTCGATGGCTGACCATCACTTTGCGAATATTTACATCTTGTTAATCCTCTAACCTAAAGTCTTTTACAGTGTAGATAATGTGACACACATTTACAACAAACATACGCCATGGTATGTAGCTATGGTTCATCAGCTGGTGTTGGCTGGCAGTAATTCAGTTCAATGGTCAAATGTTGCAATTGTCATTTCTGGTAAGGGCACAATGACCGTATTCGATTTGAGACTACTACACTTGCTAAAATTTGCGCACTACTTAAGTAATTAGTAAACTAAGTAAGTAAACCAAGTAAGGGAATAGTGTGAAGTATTAAAGGGAGGCTGTTTTTGAGCACTACACACCCTCTATGTTCTTAAACTCTTTTTCAAGAAAGACGCAGTAAACAGCAGCAGCAGAAACCAACAGCAGAACCAGGAGAACCAGCAGAACCTTGACCCCGACGTGAAGACCTTCTGTAGCCGACACAAACAACAACATAAGATTCAAATATCAATAAACAATAAGACATTAAAACAACACTTTGAACAATTCACAACAAAGTTCAATTCTATACAAACCCATTACGATCTTCATGTCGTTATATTTTCTGGCTGCAAGACAAACACCATAACCCAGAAGAATCAGCAGACTCAGCAGACCCAGTAGACCCAGCACATTCAGCAGAACCACTAGAACACCGATCCAATCTAGAGGAAGTTCTGTTATTGACACAAACAACATGAGATTGTTAGTTTTGTTGTCAGGCAACAGTGAAGTCAGTTAATCCATCAGCATGACTGAACCAGACCAAACAGAGACTCAAAGCCTTGGTCACTACATACCCTCTGTGTTCTTGATCCCTTTGTGAATACAGACACCGCCAACAGGAAGAAGAACAGCAACCAGTAAAACCAGGATAACCTTGATCAAGACTGGAAGACATAGTCGACACAAACAACATGAGAATAAAATGGTTACATGCTGTCATTCCGACATCCCACCATTTAGACATACCGCTATTCAGACATGCCATCGTCCCACCATCCCGACAAGGCTTTCAATATAAGGAAATGTGCGTTACTTAACAGGTGACTCCCTCCTACTTAGTATCTGGACTCTCTACTTCTGGACTCTCTCTATCCAGCTGGCCTGTCTGCTGCTCCTGGTCCGTCCAAATCTCGCCGGTGTCCGTGCAAATCTCGCGAGATTTGGACGGACCAGGAAGAGCAGTGCTGGGAGCTTCCGCTACAAACAGGCTTAAAACCTATTTATTTAATTTTTTCAGAACAATTTCTCATGTTGGGGCTTCAATACAAGAGGGACATTACAGACGAGCACTATGGAGGTATTTGGATGTTTTTTGGTGTGTCTTTTTGGACGGAGAAAAGTGGGGTCCGTTCGCCACCGTCATATGGACATGCAGTGCTGCACTGTAACTCAGAAAAGGCACGGAGGACTCTGAAACTTCTCCCAGCCCTTAGTCGACATGAGGGTGAGTAGATAATGAGTGAAATTTGAATTCTGGGTGAACTATCCCTTTAAAGGAATTGTCGGAAAGACAGGATGTTTAAAAAACGAAAAAAATACCGTCATTCCGACCATATGGGACGTTTGATAGAAAATTAAGTGTTGCCATTTAGACAATTAGAGGCCTACAGTATGTCGGACTGGCTGTTGCCCCCCAAGTCAAATATTAATAAACAATAAAATATTCAAACAATATTTCTGATCAATTCACAGCAGAGTTCACTTCCCCTCTGCGTCACACGCACACACAACCTACCTATATTATTCATTTTACACGGTATGACAGTGTAAACAACAGCAGCCAGTGAGAGCAGGAGACAATGAACACCAATGAGAATGTAGTCCCAGTTCACACTCACAGGATGTCCTGTAGTCGACAAAAACAACAACATGAGATTAAAACATCACTATAAACAATGATGTTAAACATTAAAACACATTTCTGATGAGTCCATGTCCTCTGACCTTTGACCTCCAGTGTAACTTGACTCTGCCTCTCCTCTCCCCCCCTCCCTCTGATGATGCAGCTGTAGCTGCCACTGTCTCTGGTGGTGGGTCTCCTCAGAGTGAGGCTGAGGTCTCCGGTCCTCAGAGCCTCAGTCCTCATGGACGTCCGTCCTCTGTAGTCCTGGTTCTGGTCTTTGAGGTCGTCTCCGCCCGGCTGACGCTGGTGGACGGTTGAAGGACGGAGGTCGGAGCGGCTCCACACCACTGAAGCCTCGTCCAGGTCAAAGGTAGGAAAGTCACAGGGCAGCAGGACAGACTCCTCCCCCTCATACACCTCCACAGCTGAGGCATGCTGGGAAACTGAGGACACAGACAGAGGTGAGGCAGAAACCAGAAGATAATCAGACCCTCTGATGAAGATCCACCAGAACTACAAACACCTGACAGCTTATTCTCACAAGATGCTGACGATGCTAACCATTCTGAAATGATGTTAAATACACTAAGGTTGTATTCTGATCCACAGTGAAGCAAACAGACAAGTGGCTTCATATCACATGATGAGACCTGTTTTCACTTCCTCATCTCATCATGAGACATTTTTACAATATAACTTATTGATGGCAGCTTCTTTGATGCTATTAGAGCAGAATCTGCTGTACTGCATAGTTTTTGTATTTTGTAAAAGATTTCTTTCTAACTCTCAACTTCCTCCATATTAAAGATCAACATGTGTTTCAGAGGCAGGACAGAGACACAGGTGAGCTTTAGTTTACACCTACAGTTAATCAATTCAGTTCACTTCAGTTATAGTAGGGGTTAAAAGTCTGAAATCAGTTAACATTATGTTAACTGATTTCAGACTTTTAACCCCTTCAATGTCAGAAAATAGTCCCTGGGGAAAAAGTGGTGAAAAGGCACATAAAAAGGGGGTTTTGTCCGATGTGGTCTAGTTTATTTTTATTAACATGTATCTTACAACAGAGGTGCCCAGCCCTCATGGACTTACAAGACACCGAAAGCAAAATAAAAATACAGGAGCCTTTACAAGGCATACAGGGAATAATGCTCCTACAAATGTTGGTTCTGAGGAGACAGAGGGAAAGTGAGGAGCAGACTAACTGAGGACTTGTATCAGTTTGTAGAGAATAAAGTGAAGGAGTAAACTCACCACAGACACAGGAGGTCAGTGTGAGGAGCAGCAGGAAGCAGCACATCATCTTCTCCCTGTCACAGGAGACAACAACACATCAACAACTACATCTACACTCACTTCTTCCAGTCAGGACCAGGCTGCTTCATCTTTACAGTCTAGTGCAGGAATATGTTTCTGCCACAAGGTGGCGCCATGTTAACTGATCACAACAGAAATATTGAGCTCTGATTTCCTCGATTTCAGCACTCAGTCAGGACCAAGCTGAGAGGAGACACATCTTAGTGACAAAAAGACCAGTCAGTATTTGGTGTGACCACCATTTGCCTCACACATTGCAACACATCTCCTTTGCATACCCACACGGAAAAAACCTATAGGTTTTAAAGCAGAAGTAAGCAGAATGTTTGTGTTAATATAAGTCTTAAATAGTTATATCTTCCGACAGCAATCACTTACATAGAGTGTTTGGTCTGAAACACGGGTCTGTCAGTCACTCTGCTCTGCTCTGAGCCGAGGAGAAAACTTCTTGTATACTTATATCCTACAAGCTTTATCCAATGAGAAGAGAGAACGGCATGAAGGGCTGTGTGTGCAGCCAAGGGATGCACGTGAATGTGGTGACGTAGGGACGAGGACCAATAGATCCATGACGAGGGCGGGGGCTGCTAACTCCATCGGCTGACAAGAAGTAGTCAAAACCACCGGATCGCACTTCTGCTTTAATATACATGACATACATAACATTGGCTGTTTTCATGTATTCTAAAATATATGGTGTATGTCTCTCAACTCAAAAGAAAAAAAAGAAGAAAAAAAAGCTTACAAACATTTGTCTGTCACACAGCCGACAAAATAATGTATTAAAGGGACAACGAGGAGTTTCTATTTGCTTATAAAAAAGTCTCACGTTAATGTGGATGAATCTACTACCCCTTTCCCACTGGCCAAAAAACCCGTTTAAACCCGCTAACAATCGGCTTTTGGTGGCAGTGGGAAAGGCGCACTGAGCCGACGCGGGTCAAACGACTCGGCAAGCGACGTGGGTTAAAATCGCCTTTAATCGGCTCGGCTCTGATCGGCTTGCAGTGGGAACGCCAGACCCACGTCAACCCGCTAATTTACGTGATGACACTGAACGTTACGTGACGCTACGTCATCGCGCCGGTCGCGTCTCATATCACGTACCAAAACAAAGCTCTGCTCCGCTCTGCTCTCATCCGAGACTGGGATCAAAACATCAGAGAACGCTGACCAAAAACGATAGAAAAAAAGAAAAGAAAAGAAGCGACAGCCTGTTTAACTGACGTGTTGTGCCGCGGACGTCCGTCATCCGGCCGCAGCAGACTCGCTGTCCTCCGCGGTCCTGGTGCTCCAGGTCAGCCAGCCAGAGAGTCTGCCTCGGCGGACGGACACTCCGCGGCGGGCGGCTGTGGCATGACTGTGTGTGTCTCTTGCACCGTGGATGAGAGCGGGGCGACTGGTTTATGCTCTGTCTGATCCCTCAGCGGGGGGTCAGACTCGGCTCATTTTGGTCAATGGGAAAGGGGCCAAATGCCGATTGTTAGCGGGTCGACCCGCGTTTAAAAAACCCGCGTCGACCCGCTAATTTTAGTGGGAAAACGGCTTACGTTAGCACTTGTTACTGGGCCCATTTTCGATAAATATATCGTTTTGTCTCTATGGTTCTTTTGTTATTATTAGTGGTGGCGGAGATGCTGGTCGAGCCGACCGGCGTTTCTTTACTTTCAGTTTTGCAATGAGTCATGAGAATAACGTAGCTGAATCACCATTTATGGTCGGAACTACGACGGTATGTGAACCTCTTTGAACCTCTGACTTTAATTATTGATGAATGAAAACATGAGTCTGTCTTGCGCTGGTCAAAGAATTTCACGGTGCGCGGAGGCTCATAAATGTAGTGTGAAAACGCTTCGCTTTTCCAAAAGTCCCTCATTGTCCCTTTAAATTATTATTCTCACAAACAGATTTAAAGAGTCTTTAGAGCTGAAGCTCCACATTAAGAACAAGCAACTGAACCACGACACAGACTGACACGTACTGTGTCAGTACGTTTACATGCAGAGCTTAATCGAGCTATGCTCAAATTCGATTTCGAAGTCAGACTTCTGTCTATATGTTGATGATGATGATGATGATGATGATGATTTGTTGTTGTGTGCCACTTATGCACCTGTGCTGTGCACTTTGAGGTTAGCCACTTTACATGCACTTTATGAGGCAGCACAGAATGATGATGGGTATAATGATGAACTGTGTAGGTATTTTTACTGTTTCTTATTGTTTTTGTATGAATTTCTCTCACTGCGGGTACAAATAAAGCAATCTAACCTAATCTAATCTAATCTAACCTAATCTAATCTAATCTAATCTAATCTAATCTAATCTAATCTAATCTAATCTAATCTCTGCTTTGTGTTGTCCACGGTGATAAAGTCTTTGTAGTGGATTAAACACAGTCATGTCATCAGAGAGAAACTGGGTCTGGACCGAGGAGAAGAAAGACCAGTCTCATTCTCCTCTAACTCTCTCACTTCATTTAACACACATGCAGAATCACAACAGCAGCACAACACAACACAACACACAGCTCCAAAGTTTACCTGGTGGTGTCAAAGCCTCTTCTTAGAAAACAATCCTGGACATGGCTGAGAAATCCTCTGATGAGTAAAAACCCCGGGCGCTGGTACCAGTAGCAAGGCTCGAGAGACGTTAAAGGGACTTGACCTCAGCTGGAAACAGTGTGAGACAGTGCTGCTTTCTGTTTCTGTGTTCAAAGGGGAAACTGTGGCTGAACTCCTGAGTTTACTCAAATATGTTTTACTTGCACGACACAGACTCTTTTTGCTCCTCCTTCTTGAAATGTGAACATATCAACACATGAAGTTTAGTTACTGTAAAGACTGTAAAGATCCAGATTTTCATTCTAATTATATTAAAACTTCAGATGGTTGATGAAGCTCTGAAAACAGAACTGTGTCTCAATAATGACATTTGCCTTTTTTATGTTGAAGATCCAAATATGCCAGAATTTTGTCCCCAACTCTAGCTTTTAAACATCTTCATTAAAACTTCACTTTGCTTTGTCACATAATAACCTGAAAAAACACATTTTAATTTAATTTGGTTAATATTTGGACAATTAGAACCTTTTTAAAAGTTAAATAACACTTTCAGGGGGACGTTCGGTACAGCGGTGTGTCAGAATGGAGATCTGACCTGGCTTGTGTCTTCACAGTTGCACCCCTCAGAGCAATCTGACGAGGGTCATGTCTGCAGCTGTATAATACTTTCAGTTGCAGACTTTATTGCACCAAAGATATACAGTACGTGATATAGAGAACAACAAAGTCACATACTAAGTGACTTTATTGCAATAAACCCAAACCACAACTCAGACTTGACCTACTGTCTCATCTCAGTCAGTCAGAGCGATTGATATAACTTATATCAATCGCTCTGATCTCAGTGCTCAAAATGTCCCGCTGTTGCAACAGTTGTGGACAAAAGCAGCATCAGACATTTCTTATAAAATTCACACTGAGAAGAACCGGGCCGTGCTCGAACACGGGGGACAGCTGTCAGGAACTGACAAATGCATTGACAGGTGTTGAAGTGGTGTGATGTGTATAAACAAGTTCTTGTGTCAGTGTCAGGGCGCTTTTTCCAACTCGTGACTGTAATTGTTGCTGTTTGGAAACGCCCCACTTGTAAGTGAATAAACTGACAGGATGCTAATCTAGTTTGCGAGTACTCAGCTTTTGAAAATTCCCACTACACTGGCATTCTGTATATCAAATGGTTGGTAACACAAATACAGTCTTTGTGTTTTACACATGATAGATGGACACCACACACTTTCTCCTCAGGACTCAGATGCTGATCAGATCCGTTCTGTTCATTCTTGTTCTAAATCTTTGTTGTATTTGTATATGATACTTTTACCATAGAATAGACTTAGGTCTATATAGGTATATACAGGCCTTTAAAATTATTATTAATAATAATAATAACAATATTACTATATTACTATCCTAAGTGAATGAAAAAATTAAAGAAGAATTCACTTACACTTAAGTATTAATAAAGTTTATTGTTGTTTTTAGTCTCTGGGACTTCAGACTCTCACACAGAAGAGACAGAACAACTTCACTCAAATAAAGATTCAATTGAAAGTCTTATCATATTTGGTTGTATCATTTTCTTTTTAACTCATTTGTTTCTTTATATTTATATTTTTCATCCACTCTGACTCCAGAACTTGTAGCTACTTTTCTCTGTTGAATGAGTTAGAAATAAAAAACATTTAGATCACATGAATCTAGTTCAGGTATCAGGAGTGAACGTGGAGAATTAAAAATAATGTTACTGAACAGGTGAGGAGGAGGAGGAGGAATGTCTAAGCCATGTGGTCACAGTGATCACCATTTTGAGGACGCCACACACATGTAGTCACAGTGCAGAGAACAGCACTGAGTGAAGTGTCTGCTAAATTAAACAGGAACCACTGTGAAACCACCAGATGCAGGTGGTGTCAATGCTGCGGCTGCTCTTTTCTGTGACGGCCACAGATAACACTTTATGCTTTCACTTTGACTGACACACACTAAAAGCTGCTTTTCAACCAACTCAAACACAAACTCCTGCTCTGACTCCTGCAGTTTTCATGATATGTGAACATCAACCCACTGTTGTGTTAGTATTTCTCCTTCATGAGGAAACAGCTCCAGAGTTTAAAGATCTGCAGGTTTTTCTTTCTCTACTGAGACTGAACCAGCCAGTTTATGGTTTATTGTCCTTTCAACAGTTTTAACATTACACAGTTAAAATTACTAAACCCTGATTAGAATAAAACATCTGCATACATATTATTCATGATAACACACAACTGACAAGTATTTCTTATTATGTCATGCTTCATTGTCTATACATTATGTTGAGCTGTACTGTCTTTCTAAAATAAAATAATATTATATACTGTATATATATAAATGATATTATTTCAGATGATTATACTATTGTCTTCCATACTTTAGCCAACTAGCCGCAGTTCTGATTGCATGTAGACGTGCATGTAATATTGTTCAAACTTAATCTATTCCACACTATTCCTCTACTTTGTTGTATATTGTTTAGTAATGGTGTTATTAAGAGCTTGTGTGTTTGTATGTACATCAACGGGGCGAATTTGCACAATATCCACGTGCAGATAGTGAACCGGTCTGGACCAAAAAGTCCAGGGCCAAATCTTTGTCCCAGTCCACCCCTGCTGTGCTGTCTGCTCTTCTTTTCTCTCTCTCAGATCCACAGGGACTTCTAATCCTGCCTAGTTTTTAACATCATCTTACACTGTTGTTTGTGACTACTGTAGCCGTGCACATATGCGTATGTGTATGTATGATTGTGCATATGTTCGTATGCTTTTGTGTGAGTTACGATATGCATGTTTTCTTGTTTCTTGTACATGCATTCTTTTTGTTTTTGTCTCTGCTCTGTGAAGCACTTTGGATGACTGTTACAGATCTTGTTAACTGTGCTAGCCTATATAAATAAAAGTGATCCTGCACACTGACTAAATGACTGATATAAAACATTTCCATGATCCTGATCCAGTGTAAACGTGTGTAAACATCATCTAATGAAGGTTCAGATTCAAACTCATGAGCTCTCAGAGACATTGGCTCTAAACTAGGGTGAATTCGCCTAATGTGGGACGTTTTTTGCAATTTAGACTTCTGGTGTATATTGTGATATGAAGCAAACACTTTCAATCTACATCCTGTACCATTCTGAAATCCTTAGGTTGTGATCTAATGAAATCCAAAGAGAAAATTCTGATATCACACTCCTAAAAGAAATACCATACATATTTCAACTCTTGATTGCAAAGTTTTTTGCAGCAATTTCCGTTCCCTAATGTGGGACAGTCATGCTCCTAATGTGGGACACTAAAAAGTCTGTTTAAAAGTCATCTTAATTTACATGATAAATGCTAGATTGCAAACCAGTGTTCAATAATATCACTTATTGTCCTAGTTCTGCTTCATCTTCTATAGTGTTAATGGTTTTCTACCAATTGTGTGGTGGATGTGACCTTTTACCCTGCGCTAAAGAGTGGACTTAGGGTCATTCCCACCCCTGGTCAACAACCTCCACCATCCTCAGTGATCTCCCTATATTCAGTAATCTCTCCCCTCATCCTGTCTTTTTTCCACTGGTTGAGTTCACTTGCTTGATTATTTTCCTTTCTTTTCCCATGTTTTCTTTCCCTGATTTTGTCTCATTGCCTTACTCTTTTTTGCCACTGTGATCTGAAATACATTCCATTTAATTAATCAGTAATGTGCTATCCTTTGATTACTTCTAAACACAACATTTTTCATGAACATTATCAAAAAAGACAAGATTTAGAAACAAGAAAGAAAAAAATTCAGAGCCATTTACTCCTTTAACAGTATTATGACCACTTCCAGTTAATACATATAATTTTCTTTTGTTGTAAAATATTCAAAACAATGCATTATAACAATAAAGCCATGTAAACAACCATTGTTATTGTTCAACCTATTAGTTTTACCTGGAAAAGCACTGTCCCACATTAGGAACAACCACCTGTCCCGCTTTAGGAAAGCATGTTTCCTAAGTGGGACAGTAGAAATGTTGATCTTAATGCTAAATATTGAGAATGGTTACACCATATTAAGATATATTTTAATGCATCAACATATTATAAACACATTTTGACAAAAATTTGCAATAATTTTGTTTTTTTTAATAAATTATGGCCTTAACATTATTTTTGTCCAAACCCTACCTAGCATTTTGGTGGTCTTCACACAGGGTGCCTCCGGTTTGAAGGCTCTCCCTCCCAAATCTATGATTGGACATTTGAGATGTCATTTGATTTTGATAATGCAATATCACAGCTTGTGTGAGACCACATTTACATTAACTTTCTTTTGTTATAGGAAGACCTACACCCATTTAAGCTTAAGTGTCCCACATTAGGCGAATCCACCCTACATGAATAAGTGACATCAGCAGGTGTTTATTATCAATAGGATGTTTTAATGGACAATGTGTTTCTGGGTTATTACTGTAGCACATGTAGAGTTTGTCTGCTTCACACCTCCGTGATGTCTCAGTGTGTTTCCACTGACAGATGAACCACACAGCTGTTCAGACAAACATCTGTCTCCTTTAGAAACCGCAGCCAGTGATGTTGTCTATGTGACAGACATCAGCCACGTGGTGGTGTGTTTTTAAAACTCTATACACACGCTGATTGGCCAGTCGGTACTGTAGGCGGGCCAGTAGGGTTATTTTCCTCCGGCCGGCCAATCAGCAGGCTCCAAAAATCCCCTGTAAGGACGTGATGGTGCAGTTTTGCTGCGAGTGAATTCGACTACGAGCAAAAAAAAAAAGAAACTTTCCCAACAGAGGAGTCTATATCATCTCTTAAGGTATGCTAAGGTATGTTTTATATTAACTTGTGCTGTAGCTGCTGCTGCGTGTTGTTTCTGCTTCAAACCTCTGCATTCCTCTGATCACTACAAGGTTAATTTGTTTAGTTAATTAAATCACGTTAGAGGAAACTATGTCAGAGGAGAATCCAGACCCAGTTTCTCTCTTTGTGGAAGACACAGACTGTTTTAGCAGGAAAAACTCACTTTGATGTAAGAAAGAATTTTTCCCCTCCATTTATTTTTTTTCATAGCTCTGCCTGCTTTGTAGTTAAACTCATCAAACTACATCAGGGTTATTGTGTGTCTGTCATGCAAGTTTGTTAGTGTTAATGCTTTAGTTGGTAGCTGTAAGTTAAGATTTCAAGGGTCTGTTTTTTTACATTACATTTTGGCTACATGCTCTGCACATTCCTGATTGGCACACTGACCAATCACAGATCAGTCCCCGCCCACTGCTCCCCCTCCTCCCTCTGTAAAGCTGTACTGTCAGGTTTCAGTTGTAGTTGAATCTCTTACCTGGTTCTACGATGGCAGAGGAGACTGAAGCTAAAGTCCAGATACAGAGCTGATGTGTGTGAGTCTGTTCAGTGTTTTCTTTTGTTTGGTTTGATTAGTTTTCATAGAGCCACATTTTAATGTAAGAATCTGAATAGAGAAGAAGTTGAAGTTTTAAGTTTAATGACAGTCTGCAGCAGGATGCAACATTTGTGTTAAATGCAGGTGGTGGTGTCTGTCTCTTGATGTGTAGTAGGTTGGTTCACAAATGGTTATAAACTGACACGGTAAAAACAACAGACAGATTATGATGAGCTGGTTTACAGCCGCAGCAGTTGAGGCTACCTACAGACCTCGGAGGGAATACCCCTCCTACGTTACCATATCAGTCAAGGTTACCTTCTCAGTCTGGGGCCGGACAGGTGACTGGCTCTGTACTGTACGGGAAAAGGCTGACTCAATGTCTGTAGTCTGATGAGATCAGCAGCCTACCTCCCAAGCACAGGCCTACAGCACATTCAAACTGGATCAAGAAGACACGGCTGCACCACGGTTCTGTATGAGGACACTGGTCAAAATTCCCCAAAATACCAAATAAAGTTTTCCATCTGCACAGTTCTCTTACCTGCACAGACAAGACAGTCCCACCACACATCTACCAGGCCTCAGACAAAGAGGCACTCCTCTCCTCTCCTCTCCTCTCCTCTTCCCTCCTCTTCTCTCCTCTCCCCTCGCCTCCTCTCCTCTCCTCTCCTCTCCTCTCCTCTTCTCTCCTCTCCCCTCGCCTCCCCTCCTCTCCTCTCCTCTCCTTTCCTTTTCCCTCCTCTCCTCTCCTCTCATCTCCTCTCCTTTCCTTTTCCCTCCTCTCCTCTCCTCTCCCCATCAACTCTTGTTAGTAACATTTCCATGTTTCCCACATTCTGTGTCATAAACTATACAGTTTTTCTCGATTGCTAAGACACATTTCTTGAAAGCTTCTCTCCTTTTCTCTAAACTGTGAACACAAACCCCAATTTTCAAGCTACATTCACAAAACCTCAGACTCTTCTTGCAAAACCAAACTTTCACCTCAAAACAGTTCAATCTGTGCCCAAAACTGAACTATGTTGTCAAATCGTGCCCCGAGTCAATCAAAATTAAAAACACTACTGAGCAGCCACTAAACACTACATAGAAAAATAGAAAACACAACGCTCAGCACATGAAGCTGTAGAAATAAATGTTTATTGTTCACTGTGGGCTAAATGCATGTTGCAAAACAAAAAAACTGTGCATTTAGCACTTCTCCCCTTCCCTTTCTTTCACCCTCCTCCCTCCCTCTCCACATCCATTTCATCCCCTTTTCCTTACTTCTTTTTTCTTCCCAGTTCATCCCTCCCTCCCTCATCCTCTCTTCCTTCACCCTGCTGTCTCTCATCTTCTCCTCTTGCAAAACAAAAAACCTGTGCATTTAGCACTTGTACCTACATAGTAAAAAAAGAAAAAAGTACAAAAAACAGAAATCCTGTGCATTTTACACGTAGCACAGTACAAAGACAAACAGAAATCTTTTGCATTTAGCACTTGTCTGCAGTAAACCTACGTAAAAATAAAGTACAAAAATATAGAAATGAGAAGTGCATAACTCAGCCACAGCATCATTTCTCCGTACTGGATCAGGCCACAGGACTTCATCCTGAACTGGCTTACAGTATATGTGCCCTCACATCATTGGACACAAGTGTGATCAATTTTGAGTTGTTGTGTTCAACCGGTGAAACTTGTGCTTTACTTGTGTTTGACTTTTGCCACCTGTGCTCAGCATTTTGCAACACAGGTGCATCACAATGAAAATGTGTTGGTAAGTTGTGTCTAAACAGGTGAAAAGTGCTGATGGTTTTGCCATAAGAGTGACTGATTCAATCAGTGGGTTCAGGCAACTGAGAATTTGGTTCAGACAGCAGGGTTTAGTGTTTTAGCAAATGAGAAAAACTGTAAAACCGTTTTCTTGTCTGTAACATCTATGTCACGTCTGCCCGTCCTGGGTGAGGGATCCCTCCTCTGTTGCTCACCCTGAGGTTTCTCCCATTTTTCCCTGTTAAAAGGGTTTTCCACGGAGTTTTTCCTCAGTGGATGTGAGGGTCTAAGGACAGAGGATGTTGTTGTGATGCCATGTGAAGCCCTTTGAGACAAACTGTTTGTAAAAACGGGCTATACAAATAAAATTGCCTTGCGTGGCCTAATGGCTCACAACTGTCCTTATGAAGAGAGGGCGCTTTCTCCATAGCCCTACCTACAAGGGACAGTGCTCCTAATCCAGGTCCCAGCCCTCACCCTCATGAACAGTAAGTGTTTGTGTGTAGGTGTGTATGTCTGTCCCTAAGGCTCCTGCCCTCACATATGGAGTGTGATGCTGTTCACTGCTTATTTATTCTGACCTTTTCTCCGTTTTTAGGTTTAATGATGTTTTAGAAACTAACTCAGTCTGTTATTCTCCAGTCTGTGATCATTTTAGTGGCGCCACCTTGTGACATAAATATATTACTGCACCAAAACTCCTGAAGAGGAAGAAGTGAGTGTAGATGTAGGCTAGTTGTTGATGTGTTGTTGTCTCCTGTGACAGGGAGAAGATGATGTGCAGCTTCCTGCTGCTCCTCACACTGACCTCCTGTGTCTGTGGTGAGTTTACTCCTTCACTTTATTCTCTACAAACTGATACAAGTCCTCAGTTAGTCTGCTCCTCACTTTCCCTCTGTCTCCTCAGAACCAACATTTGTAGTGAAGGTGACACAGAGCTCCTATCAGGCAGAGGAGAACCACAACATCACACTGGAGTGGACCTTCACCAACACTCAGGGCTCAGCAGACTCACTCATCGTCTACTGTCGACTCTTCACTGATGAAAAACCCTTAGTCCTGTATCATCTACATGAGGGTGTTGAGGTCTCAGAGTCTGAGGATGAAGAGTTTTCAGGACGAGTCCAGTGTGACAGAGACGTCCTCAGAGAAGGACGAGTCAGACTTCATGTGTCCAGACTCAGGACTGAAGACTCAGGATGGTACCAGTGTGAAGTTCTCACTGAACATGGGAGTGGATCTGGTGAATGTCACCTGAACGTCACTGGTGAGTAGAGTCAATAGAGTCAGTAGAGTCAGTAGAGTCTCTGGTGATGGAGGTTACCACCAGTGTTGTTCAGACTCTGCTGCTGAACTAGACCTGATGGAGTTTGTCTGCTCAGCTCTAAGACTGTCATTAATGAACACAACAAAACCCAAACTGATCTTTGGACCTGAAGTGTTTTTATGTCTTTTACAGAAGCTGTTGATGAACCAGAACCAGAACCAGGACCAGAGAGTTGGAGAATGATTGTTTCCTTACATGTTTTTCTTACATAGAATAAACTGCACATGGAAACAAACATCGGGAGCTTCAAACACAAACAGTCCACATCTGAACTTTGGACCTGAAGGACCAACAAGTGTTTTTATGTCTTTTACAGAAGCTGTTGCTGAACCAGGACCAGGACCAAAGAGACCAGAACCAGGACCAGGGAGACCAGGACCAGAGAAGGATTTCCATCTATGTTGTAGTGGCTGTAGCAGTTTTATTGGTTCTCTGTCTGTCTGTCTGTCTGTTTGGTCTCTGATTTTGCAAATTTAAGAGAGAAAACGTCAACACAGAGAACCAGTATCTCTCGAGAACCAGTCCATCACATCTAACAGGACTCGTTAGCATTCAGCAGCATCAACAGCTCATGTCATGTCAGTGTCGATCATTTTTCATTTCCATTTCTCGTCCTGTTTCTTTTACAGCTACATCTGCCATCTTTGCACTTTATTATTATTATAAAAGATAATCAATATTATTCAACTGCATTTTAATGAAGCTATAACAATGTGCAATCAACTGTCCCTATGTAAAGTTTATGATGTAAAATAAATCTTACTAAGTTACCAAGACTTCAAACTGTTCATTCACAACATGAGCTGTAGGTCTAGAGCGCCCCCTGCTGACCATCTATCAGAACTAACACTATACACACTGTCCTCTGTCATATTTAACCGTTGTCTCATTATATGAACTGTAAACATGATGTTGTGTTTAAAGGAGTCAGAGTCGCTCCACTGGTTTGAGACGCTGAGATTCAGCTCAACTATCAACAACCATTGATCCAAGACTGACAGTGGTGATTTCCCACAATGCACAGCAACAACAGGTTTACTTACTCATGGTAACAGTGTAGTTGGGTTGTAATAGATCTCCTGTTTTATTAAGGCTTGAATTTGTAGATCACTGTAGGTTGAGGATCAATTGAGTTTGATCATGAAAACCTGAGTTTGACAAAAGGACAGAAGTACATTTCATTTCATTTCTTTATTTATTGAATTGGGACAGTGCACATTCATCAACACTGACACATTAAGCATCAGTGTAAATGTGCCGGACTTAGCACAACTGCTAAATTTCAGCCGCAGTCCCAAGGCAGGTTTCTAAAAAACATAACACAGAATTTTAAAACCTTGTGATGACAAGTCATACAGTGGACAATTACAAGACAGAGCACAGACAGACAATATCAAGGCAAAACAGACGCAGACAAACAAAATAAGAACAGACAAATTTGACCCACAGTTAAAGAACAATATACCATACATGCCCGGGAACAGACATCAGTTTTAAACAGTATTTAAACTATATGAGTGCATGTCTGATTTGTTTTTAACCATGTTTGAGATGTTTTTTAAAGACTAAATAGTTGTCACAGTTTCTGATGTGTGGTGGTAACTTATTCCAAGACTGTGTACCTCTTACAGAACTAACCATTTGACAAAATTTTGTTCTGCGCCTTGGTACATTACAGTCACCTCTTGTTAGAGCTCTGGTTCTTCGTCCTTCATTATTTTTTCTCTGAATAAATTTATTCAGTGGAGGTGGGGCAAGTGCGTTTAAAACTTTGAAGATGAGACAGACATCCATAAAAATCTGATAGCTGTCTAAATCAAGAATGTTAAACTTTTTTAAAACATTACAATAATGAAAATGAAGAGGTTTCCTGTCCAAAATCTTAACTGTCTTTCACACTGTGAATGTAGCTCAGTATCAAACCTTTGTACTTTCTACATCACTGAACTGTGTCGTCTCGATGTGTGTTGTGTGTCGAATTTCATCTGAAACCTTCTGCTGTTTCTCCTCAGTCCGGGTTCATCTCAGTCCGTCCAACGGCTGCTGAGATGTTTCAGTCTGGACCGACGTGTCCATACTGACTGAAGGACAATCTGACGGTTCACAGACACATTGACTGACTAAAGCTGACCATCATGATTACCCAGAGTTCCTCAGTTCAAGGTGAAAAGGTTTAATTCAGACTATCAGGGGAAGAAAAGTTCCTACTCGGCCCAAATCACTTCTTCATCACATCTTTATCATGAACCAGAGGTTTATACACAGCACAAAGACAATGGGACAAAAATCCACCCACACTGTTCAGGTTTTATCAGGTAAACTAACAGGTGGTCTGAAAGATGCTGTCTGGTCAGCTGGACTGAATGTTGGCTGAACTGATTTGTTTTAGTTTAATGTGACTTGTCCTGCTGAAGCACCGTGACGTTACTGAGTCTGGAGTTCATGGATCTGATGTTTGGACCTGACGGGAGAGACTCACCAGGTGAAGACTGTAGTGAACTAAGTGGAGGTTGGTTTGTTTTCTTCATAGTTGTCAGTTTTGGTTTGAGAGTGTTTTGCCCAATCCCCATTGCATTTGTGTTCTGTCTACAATAACATCCGGCATTGTATATTTGAACTGTATTTGTGTGTTTGAGTTATTTCCCTTTCTAATGTCAGATCCTTATGAGATAGACAGCTATACTGTCAGGAAAGATATCGCTTCCACTTAGGGTGTATTTCTACTAGTAACACTATGGGTGTAAAGTAAATAAAGTTTCCACAGGATGTGAAAAATCTAAACTTGTACTAAAACCTCATTAGATTTGCAGCAGATATGTTCACACACTGTTCAGTCTCTGAGTCTCTGTTTCTTTGTTGAAAGTGTAACACAGCTTCTCTAAACTCTAGGGTGGTGTAAACTGTATCAGAGCTATAACATCATGGCTTAAATAGGTTGTTGTGTTGATATGTTCAACCTTCGTGAAGACTGTGACCAATTTAGTCTCTGTTAGAGTTGTTTAAACCGCAGCTGTTAGTGTGTGTCAGTCAAAGTGAAAGTATAAAGTGTTACCAAAACATCTTTGACTAAAGTCACAGTTCATAGAGTTTACCTGAAACAGAAAGAGAGCAGCTACAGCACTGACTCCTCCTATTCTCTACATGTGGTTGTTTCACTGTGTTTCCTGTTAAGTTGGACAGACAACTTCAGACTTCAGACTGAGTTGTTCTCTCCACTGTGGTTCCTCAGGACATTGGGCATCGATTGTCCTCTCCTTCCTCCTCCTCCTCCTCCTCCTCACCTGTCCAGTGATATTAACAGGTAAATTAATTTATAATTTCTCCATCACTGTCTGGTTACATTCACTCCTGATACTTGAACTGGATTTTTATTTGATCTTATCTTTTAACAATTTTAAGTTTTTTGGCTGCTTTCTCTTCAGTTCAGTCTTTCTGTTGGATTTTTTTTTCTAAATCTTTGAATTTAAAGTTTTCTCATTTAGAGGCAGTAAACTGTTTAAAAAATAGGTATAGCTACAAGTGCTGGTGTCAGAGATGTAAAGAAAATGATACAATAAAAGATAATGGAGACTGAAGGTCAAAGTGAAGTGCAAAATGTGAATGAAGACTTTAAAATTTGAATTAAACAAAGTGGCCTTGTTAGATCAGAGAGGAAATCATGTTTTGGACATAAACCATCCAGAGCTTCATCAACCATCTGTAGTTTTAAAGTTGAAAATCTGGATCTTTACACCTGAGTGGATTTGGACCAGTGGATCCAGGGACCGTGTTCGAGCACGGCTCGGCTCTGCTCAGTGCGAGTTTAATGAGTGACATCTAACACTTTCTTTATTGTTCTTTGTTCACCATTTCAGCAATAGTTCAAGTTTAGAGCAGTGTGTTGGGCTACAGCGGACTGAAAGGATGTGGTTTGGGTTTGTTGCTGCACATCACGTATAACCTGACACCTAGACACGTACTGATATTGCCCCTACAAATGTACTGTAGGGGCAATATCATAAACCTATTCCTGCGCTGTAAAGATGAAGCAGCCTGGTCCTGACTGGATGAAGTGAGTGTAGATGTAGTTGTTGATGTGTTGTTGTCTCCTGTGACAGGGAGAAGATGATGTGCTGCTTCCTGCTGCTCCTCACACTGACCTCCTGTGTCTGTGGTGAGTTTACTCCTTCACTTTATTCTCTACAAACTGATACAAGTCCTCAGTTAGTCTGCTCCTCACTTTCCCTCTGTCTCCTCAGAACCAACATTTGTAGTGAAGGTGACACAGAGCTCCTATCAGGCAGAGGAGAACCACAACATCACACTGGAGTGGACCTTCACCAACACTAAGGGGTCATCCAGCTTCCTTTTCATCCACTGTCAAGCCTTCACTAATCACACAGTCTCAGTCCTGTATCATCTCTATGAGGGTGATGAAGTCTCAGAGTCTCATGATGGAGAGTTTTCAGGACGAGTCCAGTGTGACAGAGACGTCCTCAGAGAAGGACGAGTCAGACTTCATGTGTCCAGACTCAGGACTGAAGACTCAGGACGGTACCAGTGTGAAGTTCTCACTGAATATGGGAGTGGATCTGATGAATGTCGACTGAACGTCACTGGTGAGTTGAGTCAGTAGAAGCTCTGGTGAAGGAGGGTTACCATAGACTTGTAGTCAAGACCGCCTGAACCGAGACCAAGACCAAGACCAATTGAGCTCAAAACTGAGACCGAGAACGAGAACGAGACCAACATGAGTTGTAGAACGCGAGAGGACGAGTGCCAACGCATCTGTGTCTCAAAATGCATGTGATTGGTCCCACTTGAAGGTGGCGTAAAATAATGATACCCCCCCCCCCAAAAAAAAAGCATTCCTGCCTGGATATTGTAGGCTACAAATCCCTTCGAGACCGTTCTGCCAGTCCGAGACATTGCGAGACCATAGACTGTAAAAATAATGGACGTAGCACCCGTGACGTCACCCATTGGTTTGGGGGAGTCTCCGGACCTGTCACTCAACGTTTTCGCGCCCTAATTGGCCAGAATTTTAAACCTAATAATAGTAAAATGGTAGAATTTAAAAAAAAAATGCACCCCCCTCAGAGTGTGTGCGGGGGTAGAAACCAAAAAAATGAAATGTACCAGGCTGTAAATATGTTTTTTTAAGCTGTAAAGTCGGCTATTTTAACATGGGGCTCAATTGGAGTTGCTCCCTTCTGGAGCCAGCCCCCAGCGACAGCCGAGGGGATTGCAGCTTTTTGAACGCGGAAGTGAGCTTCACTTCTCAGACCGACAACTGCACCCTGGTGCGAGACTGAGAGACCCGAGACCAAACACAGTCGAAAACGAGACGGGACCAAGACCACAAAAAGTGATCTTGAGACCAAGACCGGTCTCAAGAACTACAAGTCTAGGTTACCTGTGTTGTACAGACTCAGTAGAGTCAGTAGAGTCAGTAGAGTCAGTAGAGTCAGTAGATCTCTGGTGATGGAGGTTACCACCAGTGTTGTTCAGACTCTGCTGCTGAACTAGACCTGATGGAGTTTGTCTGCTCAGCTCTAGATTATTTACTAAGACTGTCATTAATGAACACAACATAGAATAAACTGCACATGGAAACAAACATCAGGAGCTTCAAACACAAACAGTCCACATCTGAACTTTGGACCTGAAGGACCAACAAGTGTTTTATGTCTTTTACAGAAGCTGTTGGTGAACCAGAACCAGAACAAGAGACACCAGAACCAGGACCAGAACCAGGACCAGAACCAGAACCAGAACCAGAGAGACCAGGACCAGAACCTGAACCAGAACCAAAACCAGAGAGACCAGGACCAGAACCAGGACCAGAACCAGGACCAGAACCAGAACCAGAACCAGAACCAGAGAGTTGGGGAAAGATTGTTTTCTTTGTAGCAGTGACACTACTAGTAGTAGTAGTTTTACTAGTTGTCAGTCAGCGCTGCTGTAATGTCCAACTTCATATGTGTAAATTTAACAGAGCTGCAGAGACTCAGATCTCTCTCAATAAGATTCAGTCCATCAGATCTAACTGGACTCTGTCTGAACCACCGTCCTCTGTCGTATGAACAGAACCTGAGTCAAAGAACCAAGAGACAGAACCAGGACTGACTCTGGATCAGCTGCTGATGGAGACTCAAATGTAACATAAAAGCTGTATCTTCATGTTGTTTTGCTTTTGAGTTTAAATTGAGTTGTTGGCGTTACACAGCATCAACAGCTGATATCAGTGTCAATAACAACATTGATCTTACTGTTAGTACAATGTAAAAAGATCATGTGAATATCTGGTAAAGTCCCTTTTTAAGTTTCTACAAATTTTTATGTTTTATATCAAATATGTTGTAGCTTTTATTCTCTTTTTCTATGGACACTGAGTCTGGAATTAAGATATGTGTATATTTGTATTTATCTATATGTATTTAAAAGATCATGTGAATATCTGTTACAGTCGTCTGATTTTAACTTTCTAGACATTTCTATTCTTGATATCAAATATGTTGTAGCTTTTATTCTCTTTCTCTATGGACCTTGAGTTTGAAATAAAGTTATTTATGTAAATAAATCTTTATTTGAGTGAAGTTGTTGTGTCTCTTCTGTGTGAGAGTCTGAAGTCCCAGAGACTAAAAACAACAATAAACTTTATTAAAACTCTTCACAACAAGTGCAACAACAATGATTTAAAAGACGTAAATGACACAACTTTAGCACCAGAGAATGAGAGAAGATGGAGCTCATGTTTTTTGTTTGTTTGTTTGCTTGTTTTTTTACTTATTTATTGTTATGCATGTCTTGATGGTGTCTTCATGTGGGGGATGGAAATGTAAAGCTATGCTTCGTCCAGCCCCTTTTCAGACCACGTGTTGTTGTTTTCTAACTGTTCTGTTGCTGTTTTGGTATGTTGGTGTCTGTAGTTTGTACTGTCTGGTTGCTGTGAAATAAACACTAAAAAAAGACATCAACCAGAAGACGTCATCATAAAACCTGAACCGTCAGCTCAGTGATTTCTCCTGATGTTATTTATCATGATATTCGACTGTGACGGGTCTTGCTATTTGCTATTTGCTATTTGCTATTTTCTATTGTCTATATTCTATTTTCTTGTGATATATGTGGTTCCTGAGATGTCCTGCATATGATTGTTGTAGTAGTTACTTCTCATGTTTTGCTTCTTGATACATATCATGAGGGAGTCCTACTGATGGATTATATGCATGTTTGTTCTTCTATATAATGTTAACTTTTCCATTTTTTGTGGTTGGATTGGTCCTTCATCTAGTTCAAGGTTATAGGAAATTGAACTTTAAAATATGATTAAATCTAAAATATGTTAAATCTCTAAACATGATTAAAATGTGATAACCTTGTATTAGACTTTGAAAATTAGCCATCCTATTACTAAGAGGCGCCTCTAATTTATTAGATCTTTATGACGGCCAGTCGGCCTGATGGGTTTTGATCTATTTAAAGTGTGATGGAGTTTTGACAGATATATTTTTTGTATGTTTTTATTTTGCACAAGGTGTGTTCTGATTTATGCATTCCCTTTACCATGTGACTCATCATGTGACCCTCAGGGGAAAGTTTTAAAAAATGGGGCGTCTGATTTTGTATGAGTTAGTCTGAAGAAGAGCAGTGCGCTCGAAACGTTACTATTGTTGATGTGCTAATAAATCTGCACATAAGGAAGCTGATGTGTGCGGTCTCCTTTTTTTTGGGGGGGGGTGTCGAAGTGAGAAAAAGAACAAGGAGAAAAAAAACAGCTGATATCAGTGTTAAGCCAGAGCCAGTTTCTCTCTGATGACATGACTGTGTTTAATCCACTACCAAGACTTTATCACCGTGGACAACAGGAAGCAGAGGGAGTCTAGAGCTGACACAGAGTCAACACAGAAACACAACAGTGTGTTCATCATCAGCATCAGTCTGTCATTCACAGGTTGAGTTTGTGTTGGAGACAGAAACTTGGAGTCAGCTGTGTCAGTCTGCTGTCGTGGTTTAGTTGTTGTTGTTCATTGATGAGTTCAGACTGTGTGTTGGTCACAGAGAAGGAAACATACAGAGTAGCTCCTATATAATAATAATGACTCTGATGCTGAGTCTTCATGTGTCCACTTTATTTCTGACTGATATTGTCCCACTTTGTTTCTATGGAGTGTGACGCTGTTCACTGATCATTTATTCAGACTTTTCCTCTGTTTTTAGGTTTAGTTATGTTTTAGAAACTTTTGTCTCTCATTAACACTAGAACCGCCGTGAGGTCATTTTGACCTCTCTCGCTTCTTAAAATGCACGTAACTCTGTTTGCGTAAAAACCCTAGGTCTCCCAGTCGGTGACTTTTCCTAAAAGTGTGTTCTACATCATCTTATGCGTTTTCACAATTCTAGTATAAAAGAGAACGAAAAAAAGAGTGATTTTACCTAGAACCGCCAAGAGGTCATTTTGACCTCCATTCATTCTAATGCAAAAATGCTAAATGTACTGCATTTATATAGCCATATATATTATAAAGCCAGCCAGACACACATTTCAAAACACTTTATGGTAATGCTTCACATTCATATACATACACATACTTTACCAAAAATAACGATAGTCGTTGCTAAGCAACCAATATAGACGACTCTTTATTTTTCTATTTTTCGAACAGTGTGTGTATATAAAAAAATATAAAACTGATTTTCCAATCATTGCAATCTGGGCTAAAGAATGTCCATTTAGTCACTCAGTTTGTCAGTTAGTCAGTTAGATAGTTAGTTATTTAGTTAGTTAGTCATTTTGACCTCATCCCACAACACAACATGAGTTCAGATATTAGAAAGTTGTCAAACAGTTAAAACAGGTGTCAAACAGATAACAAATGAACATTACTCATAAACATTGAACATAACAATGACAGTCCCTTGCTCTCATGAGAAATGGACATGAATTCAGAAATTTGTAACAATTTTGAAAATGTTTATATACACACACTGTTCGAAAACTGCTTATATAATATATATGGCTATATAAATGCAGTCCATTTACCATTTTTGCATTAGAATGAATGGAGGTCAAAATGACCTCTTGGCGGTTCTAGGAGTACATGGAATGTTGGCGGTTCTAGTGTTAAATCACCAGAGCTTCAAGATGAACTAAAGAGTCGGTCACACACTCGTGGTGACGGACAAAACCACACATATAAAAAACGACAAAAATTGACAATGTACAACAACAATGTAACAGCCTCCCTCATTTACACATCAGACCGGACCAATCAGAAATCAAAGAAAGTCCTTGACTGTCCTAAGCTACAGCTTGGTTTAGGTAGGACAGCTCAGTCAGACTTATAGCTGAAAGAGACTGAAGGTAAAGTCCAGACACAGAGCTGATGTTGATGTTGTGTGTGAGTCTGTTTAGTGTTTGGTTTGGTTGTGAGTTTTCATGGAGCCACAGTTTAACATCAGAATCTGAATAAAACTGAATCTGCACAATAGAGAAGAAGCTGAAGTTTTTAGGTCAACTTTTGTATCTCATTACTAAATCACCAGTTTCAGGATGAACTGAAGGTTTGGCTGCACATCTGGACAGTTAGTTGTTTCCTCCACTAGGTGGCGTTGACGCTCTGTCACAGTTCAGTGTTGAAACACTAAATTCCCCGTGAACAGCAGGAGCAGAGAGACAGAGGAGGACCGACCCGTCTCATATCAAAGTCACAGTAAAGACTTTGTAGTAGAAGATACAGCCCATAAAGAAACAGAACAGGAACAATCAACTGTACTAAACTTTACTTTCTTTATGTCACTGATGAAAAGTCTCAGTAGAAAAAGAAAAAGTATTTATAGTTTATACTTTTAGGTCTTAAATTATCATTGCACCTCTGTTACATCATTCTTATATTTTTACACCTGTTTAGTCGGTTAAAGTTGTTGTGAATGAACAGTTTTAAATATTGGTCACTTTAGTGTTTCTGACATGAAGACTCTGACTAATCTCTGGTTCTCGGCAGTGAGAGTTGTCACACCAGGCAGCTCAGAATGTGTAGAGAGGAGCGACACACGACAGTGAGGGAAGTTGTGCTGCTGTCAGTCTGTAACGTACTGAGTGGGAGGGTAAAGAGTTACCCTGACATTGAAGTGGGAGGGTAAAAGAGCTGCACTAACTGTGTTGTATGGAGTGGGAGGGTAAAAGAGTTACCCCGACGTTGAAATGGGAGGGTAAAAGAGCTGCACTAACTGTGTTGTATGGAGTGGGAGGGTAAAAGAGTTACCCCGACGTTGAAATGGGAGGGTAAAAGAGCTGCACTAACTGTGTTGTATTGAGTGGGAGGGTAAAAGAGTTACCCCGACGTTGAAATGGGAGGGTAAAAGAGCTGCACTAACTGTGTTGTATGGAGTGGGAGGGTAAAAGAGTTACCCCGACGTTGAAATGGGAGGGTAAAAGAGCTGCACTAACTGTGTTGTATTGAGTGGGAGGGTAAAAGAGCTGCACTAACTGTGTTGTATTGAGTGGGAGGGTAAAAGAGTTACCCTGACGTTGAAATGGGAGGGTAAAAGAGCTGCACTAACTGTGTTGTGTTGAGTGGGAGGGTAAAAGAGTTACCCTGACGTTGAAATGGGAGGGTAAAAGAGCTGCACTAACTGTGTTGTGTTGAGTGGGAGGGGGAGATCTGCTGGTCTATGGAGGCAGAGTAAATATAAAAGGAGCAGTCAGTGGAGTTTCTCAGTGTCTGCTGACTACTACCACATACTGCAGGTAGCTGTCACTGAGCTGTTTCTCCAGCAGAGTTCGTCTTCAGTCTGTTTGCTCTTTTCAATCTGTTTCCTCCTGTGAAGCTCAAAGTGTTGAAGCTTCATATCAGACATCGTTTGAAGAGTCTTCAGGTGCAGATTTAGTCTCCAGCAGCTTCATGATTGGTTCAGAGTGACGTCCATACAGTCTCATGTTGGGGACAGGTGATGGACTGATCAGCTCTGTGTGAAAGGAGAGTTACTGGTAATATGTGTATATAAATGAGTGTGTTTCTCCACTCAGTGAACTGCTCCTTCTCTCTTCCTGCAGATCAGAATCTGGTGTTTGGACCTGATGGAGACCCTCACCAGGTAAAGTCCAAATACACTGATGTTGTTGTTGTGTTGATCTGCATTTGGTTTGAGTCACACACATTGATCCACTGATCTCACATCTGTCTGATTGTTCTGTGTAAAGATGAAGCAGCCTGGTCCTGACTGGAAGAAGTGAGTGTAGATGTAGTTGTTGATGTGTTGTTGTCTCCTGTGACAGGGAGAAGATGATGTGCTGCTTCCTGCTGCTCCTCACACTGACCTCCTGTGTCTGTGGTGAGTTTACTCCTTCACTTTATTCTCTACAAACTGATACAAGTCCTCAGTTAGTCTGCTCCTCACTTTCCCTCTGTCTCCTCAGAACCAACATTTGTAGTGAAGGTGACACAGAGCTCCTATCAGGCAGAGGAGAACCACAACATCACACTGGAGTGGACCTTCACCACCACTCAGGGGTCAGCAGACTCACTCATCGTCTACTGTCGACTCTTCAGAAAGCACCAGAACCAAAAGGTTGTGTATCATCTACACCAGGGTGTTGAAGAGTCTCATGATAACCAGTTTTCAGGACGAGTCCAGTGTGACAGAGACGTCCTCAGAGAAGGACGAGTCAGACTTCATGTGTCCAGACTCAGGACTGAAGACTCAGGACGATATGACTGTTGGGTCCTGACTGGTAATGAGAGAGCTTCAGACACCTGTCACCTGAACGTCACTGGTGAGTTGATACAGAGTCAGTAGAGTCAGTAGAGTCAGTAGAGTCAGTAGAAGTCTTAGCGCTGTGTCTGTTTTCTCAACAGAGTGTTTTATGTCTTTTACAGAAGCTGTTGGTGAACCAGGACCAGGACCAGAACCAGAACCAGAACCAGAACCAGAACCAGAACCAGAACCAGAACCAGAACCAGAACCAGAACCAGAACCAGAACCAGAGAGTTGGGGAAAGATTGCAGCCTCTGTAGCAGTGACAATAGCAGCAGTTTCAGTTTTACTAGTTGTCAGTCTGCGCTACTGTAATCTCCGACTTCGTATGTGTAAATTTAAGAGAAGAAACACCACCACAGCTGCAGAGACTCAGAGTCTCTCTAAGCTTCAGTCCATCAGATCTAACTGGACTCTGTCTGAACCACCGTCCTCTGTCGCATCAACAGAACCTGAGTCAAAGAACCAAGAGACAGAACCAGGACTGACTCTGGATCAGCTGCTGATGGAGACATGAACTCAAATGTGACATAAAAGCTGTGTCTTCATGTACATATTGTTTTGCTTTTGAGTTTGAGTTGTTGGCGTTACGCAGCATCAACAGCTGATATCAGTGTCAATAACAACATTCATCTGACTGTTGTTACAATGTAAAATGTAAAATAACCTGTTTTCATGTAAAGATCATGTGAATATCTGGTAAAGTCTCTTTTTTAGATTTCTACAAATTTTTTTATGTTTTATATCAAATATGTTGTAGCTTTTATTCTCTTTTTCTATGGACACTGAGTCTGGAATTAAGATATGTGTATATTTGTATTATCTATATGTATTTAAAAGATCATGTGAATATCTGTTACAGCCGTCTGTTTTTAACTTTCTAGAAATGTCTATTCTTGATATCAAATACATTGTAGCTTTTATTCTCTTTTATTGTATGTGTTGTGTGTTGTTTGTGTTGTTGGTCCTCCCTATGGAGCTTCAGTTATATCTATATTTGGATTTATTTATATGTATTTCTCTTGTTTAAATATGCACTGACGCTCTTCACAAATGCGGTTCCTAATGGAAAAATGAAGGTCTTTGAATTGAATATCTGTAAATAAATCTTTATTTGAGTAAAGTTGTTGTGTCTCTTCTGTGTGAGAGTCTGAAGTCACAGAGACTAAAAACAACAATAAACTTTATTAAAACTCTTCACAACAAGTGCAACAATAATGATTTAAAAGACGTAAATGACACAACTTCAGCACCAGAGAATGAGAGAAGATGGAGCTCATGTTAGAAGACACCAACCAGAATAAAACCTGAAGCATCCACAGCTCAGTGTGACATGAACCAACAGTCACTGACATCAGAGTCACTGAAGGTGGTTACTGAGTCTGTAGTTTCACCTACTGTACAGTCTGTGTAGAAATAGCTGAAGAAGGTTGTTTTTTTTCTGTTACGACATAAACCACACACTCACTTTGTCTGTTTGTTTCACACTCGGGGTGAAGAACTCTACTTCTCTCTGATCACTGATTGGTGCGTAGTTGTAGATAATGAACATTTTGAACATATGAGTCTGGTTTTCCCCAGCAGCAGCTGCTGGTGTCTACTGAGGTGGCGTTGACTGAATTTCAGCTTCCTCAATAATTTAGGGGAATTTATTTTTGAAAAAATCAACACTAACTATAACTTCACTGATCTACAGTCTTTGCAGTAGAAGATACAGACCATAAAGAAACTGAACAGGATCCATCAACTGTACTAAACTTCACTTTCTTTATGTCACTGATGAAAAGTCTCAGTAGAAAAAGAAAAAAAGTATTTTCTACTTTTAGGTTTTAAATTATCATTGCACCTCTGTTACGACATTCTTATAACTGAAGTTGTTGTGAATTAACAGTTTCAAGTCTTGGTAACTTAAGTGTTTCTGACATTAAGACTCTGACTAATCTCTATGTTCTTGTCAGTGAGAGTTGTCTGCTGTCTGTGGAGAAAAGGCCTCGCCCACTCACACCAGGCAGCTCAGAGAGAGGAGCGATAGACGACAAGGAGGGAAGTTGGAGCTGCTGGAAACTGACTGTGTTGTATTGAGAGGAAGAGATTGTAGTGAGAGAGAAGAGCAGGAAGTTGCTCGGTTTGTGTTATAAGGGAGGGGCAATAAGTTGCTCGGTTTGTGTTATGGGGAGGGGCAAGAAGTTGCTCGGTTTGTGGAGGTAGAGGCAGAGTATAAAAGGTGTTTCTGCTGACTACCACCACATTCTCCAGGTCTGTTCCTGTAGTTTTCTCTCCAGCAGAGTTCATCTTCAGTCTGTTTGCTCTTTTAAATCTGTTTCCTCCTGTAAAGATCAAAGTGTTGAAGCTTCATATCAGACGTCATTTGAAGAGTCCTCAGGTACAGATTTAGTCTCCAGTGGCTTCATGGTTGGTTCACACTAGTGAACTAAGAGACGTTCATACAGTCTCATGTTGGGGACAGGTGATGGACTGATCAGTGAGCTCTGTGTGAAAGGAGAGTTATTGATGAAACATGTGAGTGTGAGTGTGTTTCTCCACTCAGTGAACTGCTCCTTCTCTCTTCCTGCAGATCAGACTCTGGTGTTTGGACCTGATGGAGACCCTCACCAGGTAAAGTCCAAATACACTGATGTTGTTGTTGTGTTGATTTGCATTTGGTTTGAGTCACACACACCGATCCTCTGATCTCACATCTGTCTGATTGTTCTGTGTAAAGATGAAGCAGCCTGGTCCTGACTGGAAGAAGTGAGTGTAGATGTAGTTGTTGATGTGTTGTTGTCTCCTGTGACAGGGAGAAGATGATGTGCTGCTTCCTGCTGCTCCTCACACTGACCTCCTGTGTCTGTGGTGAGTTTACTCCTTCACTTTATTCTCTACAAACTGATACAAGTCCTCAGTTAGTCTGCTCCTCACTTTCCCTCTGTCTCCTCAGAACCAACATTTGTAGTGAAGGTGACACAGAGCTCCTATCAGGCAGAGGAGAACCACAACATCACACTGGAGTGGACCTTCACCACCACTCAGGGGTCAGCAGACTCACTCATCGTCTACTGTCGACTCTTCAAAAAGCACCAGAACCAAAAGGTTGTGTATCATCTACACCAGGGTGTTGAAGAGTCTAAAAATAAACAGTTTTCAGGACGAGTCCAGTGTGACAGAGACGTCCTCAGAGAAGGACGAGTCAGACTTCATGTGTCCAGACTCAGGACTGAAGACTCAGGACGATATGACTGTTGGGTCCTGACTGGTAATGAGAGAGCTTCAGACACCTGTCACCTGAACGTCACTGGTGAGTTGATATAGAGTCAGTAGAGTCAGTAGAAGTCTTAGCGCTGTGTCTGTTTTCTCAACAGAGTGTTTTATGTCTTTTACAGAAGCTGTTGATGAACCAGGACCAGAACCAGAACCAGGACCAGAACCAGAACCAGAACCAGAGAGACCAGAACCAGAACCAGAACCAGAACCAGAGAGTTGGGGAAAGATTTCAGCCTATGTAGCTGTGACCCTACTAGTAGTAGTACTTTTACTAGTTGTCAGTCTGCGCTACTGTAATCTCCGACTTCGTATGTGTAAATTTAAGAGAAGAAACACCACCACAGCTGCAGAGACTCAGAGTCTCTCTAAGCTTCAGTCCATCAGATCTAGCTGGACTCTGTCTGAACCACCGTCCTCTGTCGTATCAACAGAACCTGAGTCAAAGAACCAAGAGACAGAACCAGGACTGACTCTGGATCAGCTGCTGATGGAGACATGAACTCAAATGTAACATAAAAGCTGTATCTTCATGTAGCTACATACTGTTTTGCTTTTGAGTTTAAATTGAGTTGTTGGCGTTACGCAGCATCAACAGATGATATCAGTGTCAATAACAACATTCATCTGACTGTTGGTACAATGTAAAAAGATCATGTGAATATCTGGTAAAGTCTCGTAAATTTTTATGTTTTATATCAAATATGTTTTATTCTCTTTTTCTATGGACATTGAGTCTGGAATTAAGATATGTGTATATTTGTATTTATCTATATGTATTTAAAAGATCATGTGAATATCTGTTAGTCGCCTGTTTTTAACTTTATAGAAATTTCTATTCTTGATATCAAATATGTTGCAGCTTTTATTCTCTTTCTCTATGGACCTTGAATTTGAAACAAAGATATTTATGTAAATAAATCTTTATTTGAGTGAAGTTGTTCTGTCTCTTCTGTGTGAGAGTCTGAAGTCACAGAGACTAAAAACAACAATAAACTTTATTAATAAAAGAACAAGGAGACAGTGATTTCCTGCTCTGGCCCTTTAAGAGACTCCACACTTCTCTCTGATCGCTGATTGGTCCGTAGATAATGAAGCTCTGAATATTCATGAGGCTGGTTTGACTGGTCTTCCTGTACTTCCTGTAAAGCTCAGATCCTCCTGTGGTCGCTCACCGGTTGATTCATGGAGAACAGATCTGAGGTCTGTTTAAAACCTCCACACGTTCACAATAAAGTCAGAAAGAAAAGAAAAGAAAAGAAAAGAAAAGTGTCTCAGACGTTTTTAAAATGTAAAAACAGTTTAAATCCACAGAGTCAGAACAAGTTGACTCAACACAGGTTGATCTTCAGTGTTTCCATCAGGACTCTGGTCAGACTTCACTCTGAGTCTCTTCAGACTCTGAACCACACAACACACACAGACACACAACAACAACAACAACAACAACAACGACACACTGAGGTCAGTTCAGAGCTCCATGTACTAAAGGTAGTAAAAGCAGCAGGAATGTTTAAAAAAGGGTAGAAGAAAATGTAGAAATCCTGAATGTTTTAAGTGTAAGTTGAAGAGTTTGAAGAGTTGAAATCTGCAGCTAACCTGAAAGTAAAGAAAACTGAATAACCAATGCTAACATAGCTGAGAATAGATTAAAAAGTAGAACGTGTAAGAAGGAGAGGCTGATTTTGTATGAAACGGTTGGAAATTAGTTGAATTGTTGATGATTAGTATGGAGAATTTGAAATGCTGAAGTCCTCTCAAATATATTTAAAGCTGACCGTTTGGAAACAATGTTGAACCGTTACTAAAATAGATTAAACAATATCTGAAGAGTAAAAGTAGAGCATGTAAGCAGGAGGCTGAATGACATGGCATGGTGGAAAAATACCTGAACTATTTCAGATACATACATTACCCCCAAAAGTTAGAATTTTTGGGCATAGCCAAAATATATGGGAGTGGTTTGCGTTCATGTTGTCGCACTGCCTCCAGCACTGTTCTTGTGATTAAGAGAATTAGCTTTTTATAGCAGATCTGTTCTTAAATAGTCTCTTATTTGCAAATATCTAAAGAAACTACTTCCTAGTATAGTCTATATTTACTCTGTAACAGTGTAAAGAACACAAGTATGCCTTTAATGCATAAGTCTCCCATTGTATGGATGCCTACATTCTTCAAGAGATTAAAAATACTATCCAGGTTGGATGGTGGAAAGACAAGTTAGGAACCCTGGCAATTTTTCATCGACTAAAAATGTTGTGGTAGTAATTCTTGTTTCTGTGTTTGCCTCGGCCAGGGAGTCCGGTCGCCCAGCGAGCACCACCACGACCGAAAGAAGAAGAAAAAGAAGAAGAAGGACGACAGGGAGAAGGAAAAGGAGAAGTGAAAGTCCTGGACAGAGAAACAAACTGGTTTCTATATTTATTCCTGTCAGTCACATTTGAAGCAACACATGATGTGACTCTGACCACCTTTTTTTTTTTCTTAGATTCACTGTCACGCTGTCAGACAGTAGGGGAGGGTGTGATCTCTTGTTGATGATTCTGGGGGGGGGGGGTCGTGCTCAGAGGTCGTAGTCTACCAGCGCCCGGGGTTTTCATTCATCAGAGGATTTCTCAGCCAGGTCCAGGTTTGTTTTCTGAAAAAGATGCTGCAGTCTTTGACACCAGCAGGTAAACTTTGTAGCTGTGTGTGTGTTGTGTTAGTTGTTGTGATTCTGCACGTTTGTAAAGGGACAAATGAAGTGAGAGTTAGAGGAGAATGTGTAGCAGGTTGTTTCAGACCCAGTTTCTCTCTGGTGACATGACTGTGTTTAATCCACTACAAAGACAGAAAGCAGATGAAGTCTCCTAGCAACACAACAGTGTGTCCATCAGGCAGCATCAGTCTGTCTGTCAGGACTTCACTTGAGTTTGTGTTGGACAGAAACAACTGTGTCAGTCTGCTGTTGTGGTTTAGTTGTTGTTGTTGTTGTGTGTTGGTCACAGAGAAGGAAACATACAGAGTAGCTCCTATATAATAATAATGACTCTGATGCTGAGTCTTCATGTGTCCACTTTATTTCTGACTGATATTGTCCCACTTTGTTTCTATGGAGTGTGACGCTGTTCACTGCTCATTTATTCAGACTTTTTCTCCGTTTTTAGGTTTGAAGACGTTTTAGAAACTTTTTTCTCTTATTAAATCACCAGCTTTAGAGATGGACTAGACGGCGAACACCCTCGACTGAAAAAAACGGCACTGAAGGAAAGAAAAAGGAAAGGAGGTGTGTCCATCTCTTAAAGAGCCAGAACAGAAATTCACATTTATCAGGACTGATCTGAAGGTAAGAAACTGTATTTAGTCTGTTCTTACTCAGTTTAAGCTGCTGTTTAGTGTTAAAGCAGAAGTAAGTGATATTTTTGTGTTAATATAAGTCTTAAATAGTTATATCTTCCGACAGCAATCACTTACATAGAGTGTTTGGACTGAAACACGGGTCTGTCAGTCACTCTGCTCTGCTCTGAGCCGAGGAGAAAACATTTATCGTATCCTACAGTTTTTATCCAATGAGGAGAGAGAACGGCATGCAGGGCTGTGTGTGCAGCCAAGGGACGCCGTGAATGTGGTGACGTAGGGACGAGGACTGTTATGGTGCGTTCAAGGAAACTCGTAACTCCTGTTTTTCCGACCGTGAAGTGGTACCAGTTCGATCTGGTACGAGTTCACCGGTCGGAAGTTACGAGTGGCCGTTATAGTGACTTTCACCGGTAAAACAGGTCGGAAAAACACGAGTGGGTTGCCTGAAACGCTACAAAGTCGTAAGTTGTGACTTGAAGCTGTAATTTACGATTTCAAAAGCCTGCCTGGAACGCAGCATTAGCCAAAACGACCGGATCGCTTACTTCTGCTTCTGCTTCTGAGAATACCTATAAAACATTGAACTGTCTTTCTATAAATCAGGGTAAATGTCAGAACATCCAAAAACTGAAATAACCAGTATTTCTTTTAGAGAAATAAAATCAATGTTTCCATAATGTGTGGAGCTTAAGCTCTAATGACTCTTTAAATCTGTTTGTGAAAATAATTGTTTTTAGTAAATTATTTTGTCTACTCTGTTACAGACAAACATCAGGTCATATAAAACATGTTAGGGTACAACAACCACAAATAACACAGAACAGGAGACATGAGGAAAATTAGATACATCTTTCTTGAACACTGTGTTATTAATATATTATATAGTATATAATAATGTACCAGATGTATCACATTGATCCACTGAGCTTCAGTCTGTTATTTACCAGTTTATGATCATTTTATTGGCGCCACCTTGTGACATAAATATATCACTGCACCAAAACTAGTGAAGAGGAAGAAGTGAGTGTAGATGTAGTTGTTGATGTGTTGTTGTCTCCTGTGACAGGGAGAAGATGATGTGCTGCTTCCTGCTGCTCCTCACACTGACCTCCTGTGTCTGTGGTGAGTTTACTCCTTCACTTTATTCTCTACAAACCGATACAAGTCCTCAGTTAGTCTGCTCCTCACTTTCCCTCTGTCTCCTCAGAACCAACATTTGTAGTGAAGGTGACACAGAGCTCCTATCAGGCAGAGGAGAACCACAACATCACACTGGAGTGGACCTTCACCAACACTCAGGGTTCAACAGAGCCCTACGTTGTCTACTGTCGACTCTTCACTGATCACAGAGTCTCAGTCCTGTATCATCTATCTGAGGGTGTTGAGGTCTCAGAGTCTCATGATCAACAGTTTTCAGGACGAGTCCAGTGTGACAGAGACGTCCTCAGAGAAGGACGAGTCAGACTTCATGTGTCCAGACTCAGGACTGAAGACTCAGGATGGTACCAGTGTAAAGTTCTCTCTAGATATGGGAGGAGCTCTGATAAATGTGACCTGAACGTCACTGGTGAGTTGATTCAGCTACAGTCAACAGTCATGCTAACAGTCATGCTAACAGCTCTGTGAGAAACTCTTTAGTTTCAGAGTCTGGAAGCAGCAGACAAGGTTTCCTGTAGATTATTATTGTCCAGCTCCAGTTTAAAGGTTTAATTCAGTCTCTGAGTGAAGAAAAGTTTCCTCTTCAGATGAATCACCAACATGTTCATGTCCTTTACAGCAGCTGATGCTCAACCTGAGGCTACAGAACCACCTGATGGACCAGGACCAGAGAGACCAGAGCACTGGAAAAGAGAGTAACGACACGCATTGGTCAAGTGGAAACGCCCCCTGGTGGCGGGATATGGGTATTGCAAATGCGCCCAAGAGCTGGCATCTCTGCAGTGTTGGTGAATGAGTAAGTGTGGTATTTTCAATAATTTAAGGACATTTATAGATCACCCACGTTAATAGCATCATCGTGGACCCTTTTACAGATAAATATTAACATATAGTGGCCATTAATTGTTGTGTCACGAACATACTTGCCAACACTCCCGATTTACGCGGGAGACTCCCGACTTTTAACCCTATTTCCCGCGATGCTCCCGGTTAGTAATTTCTCCCGCTAATCTCCCGATTTTACAGTGAAGGAAACAAGTGAGATTGTGGGGGATAATTGTTGCCGTATCTGGCAACCCTGGCCTGCCTGCACGTATGAGGCCAGCCGGTGACATGTCACTGACTGGAGTCAGTGATACCAGTAGCGTTGATACTGCGGTTGCCTGCCGCTGTCGACGTCAGCACGAGCGGACCCGCTGGTCCGAGCGGATGCGGCGGCGCACATTCGTTTTTTTTTTTTTTTCCGTACTCCCCCTCCGTGCATGTCCGCGATGCACCGCTCCACAGACGTGCCCCCCCGCACAGCAGAGGAAACGGGCCCTTGAATGGCTGATCCAGACCCCTAGATTTAAAATACGAGTTTAGTTTTTGCCCACCAGCCACTGCCCCCCACCAGACCAGCTCTGAGTTCATGTTAAGTGTCACTCCAGCCATTCTTGCCTTCAGTCAGTAGCTACTACCTAAATGTGCTTCTTTTTTTCTTTTTTCTTTTTTTTTTTTTAGTCTGTTCCCTTTATGTTCTCAGAGTACACTAGAATGCTTCATTTATGTGTTAAAAAATTACATTTTTTTTGTGGGGGGGAATGCCCCCAGACCCCCCAACAGGGGTCTAGTGACTCAACTTTTTCACCCCTTCTGACTTTACTGACAAATTCTATGCATCTTCAGGTAGGCTTACTGGACAGGGCCACCTTTGGTCAGCCTTCTGGTTTTCATTTCAACAATTACAACTGCTTTTTTTCCCATTGTCCTGATTGGTAAACAGAATCATTTATTGAATAGGCTATCAAAGAAACAGTTTCAGAACAAGTTTCCTTCAGGTTTAAAATACAAGGCAAGAAATGATGGCAATTTATAGCCACACCTGGCGAATGAACCCTGATACACTGATGAAAAAAAATCTCCCTATTTTTCACAACCCAATGTTGGCAAGTATGGTCACGAATGCTTGCTGTTTTAAATGATAAAGATAAGTCCACTAAAGTGTCATACCAGTTTGCGCGCTAAATTCAACTGTGTTTCTAACTGTTTGCCACTTAAGCCTGTGTTTTCTTTAGTTTGTTTGTTTGGTCAAGCAAGTTATTGTGCTGCTGGCTTTTATTTTATGTCCATGCGAGGTTTTTTATGTTATTTATTTTGACAGCTGGTGGTTGCTTAGCAACGGTAAAGCGTTCGCTCGTCCCCTTTTGTGTTTGTCTGCTGTGTGACCGGTAGGGGAGAGCAGGGTCGAAAGTAACATTTTTCAAATAAATGTCATTTAAAAAGATAGTATTACAGAAAGAGACATTTTTTTTGTTGTGATCACCATCTCATATGTGTTCTCTATCAATACCAGGTGTTATTTTGTAAAAATGTGAAACGACGTCGGTGTAATTTGACTTTGAAGAGAAGCTGCGCTTTGTTACTTTCGTCCCTCATGGCAGGGACGAAAGTAACAGGGGGGTGGGTCAAAAGTAACACGACAATATAAACTGGACTTGTTCTTATTTTTCTTGTTTTTATTTAAAATATCTGACAATGCTCTTGTTGATATGTGATTACAAACATTTTGTGACCTTTATCTTATTTAAAAATATATTAAATTTAATTCAATTTAATTTTTAGAACGAACGATCAATGACGCTCATTTGGATTTTTTTTTAACGTTTGTAGATCGCTTATTAGCATGCTGATTTTCTCTAAATCCCTGCTATTTTCTCTAAATTACAGTGTGAATTGGTGTTAAATAAAATGTATTAACTTTTTTTTTTTACTACACTACACCTTGGGACTCGGCCAGAACAGATCTCTGCCGCTCTCCTGCTGACAGCCTGTTGTCCTGGTCCACTATGACTGGACCACCATGATCCACTGGTCATGCCCTCCTCCTGCACTTCTCCACTTATATACGGTCACATTGTTTACGTTGTGTGTTTTAATCCCTCCCGTAGAACGGTGACAGATTTTTATTTATTTATTTTTTGCACAGAATTGCTCACTTCTAATGTGCAGAGGGACGAAAGTAACAGGCTGTTACTTTCGTCCCTCCAGTGACTCCCGACACTCAAACCTGAGCTGCTTCTATACTGAAAAAGTCTGACAAGTCAAACTTTAGGATGTGTTAGAGGACTAATTAATGTGTCTAACCATCATAATTATAACACCTGAAATGGTAAACACAGCTGATCAACCCAAAAAATTACCGCTCAGACGAATTTACTTTTCGTCACTGAAAACAGGTTCTTGAGTGTAACTCGGTCGAAGTCATGGGGGCGGGACTAGATAAGCTTTTGCTTCTCCCGCTTTTCCCTTTCGGCCATGTATTGTATTATTTGATGATGAAGTGTGATGATGATGATTTAAATTGACATGCCCGAAATAAACAAATTGATTGATTGATTGATTGAAGTCAGACATATTCTTAAGATTTTTTGCAGTTCTGTTAGGTCCTGCATGATATACATGCTGACCAAGTTAGACATGTCAGACTTGTATGGGCTCGGAGAAAATCGCTCTGTTACTTTCGTCCTCCGTTACTTTCGACCCTGCTCTCCCCTACGTACTGTAAACAGCTGCGTGTGTTTTTATTAATTATCTTTTTTTTAATCAAAATTGGAGGAAAAATTTATCATAATACGTTTTGGGTTTATAAAAAAAAACAGTTGTTCACATTAATGTTACAATTTAAATTTTGAAATAAATAAATTATAAGCATAACTTAATATGACCAAGGCACCTAAAAGCAAAAACACAGCAGTTTTCATCAATTTACAAGCAAGTTGGCAACACACATACATTGGAGTGAATGGGTTTCTTGGGCGGATTTGCAATACCCATATCCTGCCACTAGGGGGAGAATAAAGTGACCACGGGAGTCTATGGTGGTGTCGCTACTCTCTTTTCCAGTGCTCTAAGAGAGACCAGGACCAGAGAGACCAGGACCAGAGAGTTGGAGAAGGATCAGTCTCTATGTTGCTCTGGGACTGACAGCAGCAGCATTAACAACAGCTCTACTGGTCAAACTCTGCTGCTGCTCCGGTCCTTGTTTCACTAAAGCTCAGTTCAGTGGTGTAAAGACAAACCATCAGAGACCAGATCAGACCGGTCAGGACCAACTGGACCCTCTGACTGTCACAACCAGTCACCAGAGCCTCAGGTCCTCAGCAGAGTCGTCACACAGAGACTCTGTCACAGTACTGGATGATGATGATCTGGAGGCAGTGTGTTTATGTTTATGATCTGTGTGACTGTGGGTTTGTGTTGAAGCGTTGATGTGCACTCACTCCACCCATAAAAGACGTGCTAACCAACCCACCAAGTGGTTGTCAACCTCTTGGCGAAGAGGTTAACATCGTCGCCTCCGGTGCGGGAGGTCGTGGGATCGATCCCCACCCAGGGCAGGCCGTGAGAAACACAACGCAGAGGGCCAGATATGACACCGGCTATATTCACACCAGACCTTTTATTTTTGTCGCTGTCGCTCGTATCGCTGCTTTGTTGTCGTTTTCATGTCAGATGAGTGGGGCATTTTTGTAAATAATGTAAATATATATATTTATATTTTCTATGTGTTTTCAAAAATATAGCCTATGTGAAATTTATTTTCCGTTTTTCCCCTTTCGTCTTCTAAACGTATAGCTTTATCTACGTTCACATGACTCCACTGCAGAATGAATATTCTGAAAGCTCAGGTTGTCCTGAAGAAAAGGACGTTAAATAGTGGATTGTACATCACATTGCTGAGGTTTTAAACTTAAACTTAACTTAAAAGACCTTTATTGTCCTTAACGGACATTTGTGCCGCACAGCAGCTCAGGAATTCCCACATTTCCACTCAACACATTTCATACTCTCCTCCCGTTCCAGTCAGAACAGATCATACATGTGAGTTGTTCAGTAGAGCCGTGGAGTGAGGGACAAAGGAAAACTTGTATTTGTTTTTCCTGCAGCGTGGAACCCTAAACTGTCTCCCGGAGGACAGGAGTCGGTCTTCATGTAGCACATGTGAAGGGTCCAGGGTGATTTTCCTAGCCAGCCTCAGGGAGTTCTCAGTCCAACTGTGGAGAAAACCGCTCTCCACAGATACACCCACCAGCTCAGAGCAGATCCTCAGGAGTCTCTGTATCCTGCCCTTTAGCTGGACAGACAGACCACAGAACCAGACCGGACAGACGTGGGTTCAAGTCCCACCTCAGTCTCTGTGATGATTATTACTGCCTTTATATCGTCTACTGTCAGTCACATGACATGAATATTTTTACAGTGTAAAACTCAGCGTCATTGTGTTGGAGTTGTTTTCCTCGATCGTCTCGTCTTTCTGCTTCATCCACCAGTTTTGCACTTTATTAATATTTTTATTATTACTGTAATCGAACCAGGAGTGAAGTTGTTCTGACTTTTCTATGAGTCTTGATGCAGAGTTGTAATATTGTTGTGTTGTAGTGAATGGACTTACATAATTCACCCTTGCATTTTGTAGTTCTATACACTTATGTCATGCGATTAGTTCTTATTGTGTTATGCATGTAGGAAGTACTGTTCCGGGATCACGGTCCCTTTAAGAAACTATGTTGTTGTCTTGACGACGAGCCCTGCTCGTTTTTTGGTTACTGTACGTCGCCATCTTGCAAGTTAGTTTACTTCCTGTGTCAATAAACGAGGCACACAGTTTGTGCACTCAAGCTGAGAAATTGTTCTTACCTTTTTTATACAATTTCCACATTGGTGACCCCGACGTTTGTTGCTGGACGTATCCAGAACCACGACACGACCATGACCGCGAATGCTGTTACCCTCAAGCTTCCAGAATTCTGGGAATCGTCAGCGTCGGCATGGTTTGCTCAAACCGAAGCACAGTTCGCGTTGCGGGACATTACCGCTGATGCAACACGGTACTACTACGTTGTGTCGGCTCTCGGAAATACAACGGCGTCCAGAGTGGTGAGCCTCCTTAAAAATCCTCCAGAGACTGAGAAGTATGACACGCTCAAAGCCCACCTGTTGAAAACGTTTGAACTGTCGGACGCTGAAAGAGCCAGCAGGCTTTTCTCCCTTCAGGGGCTGGGTGACAGCAAACCGTCTGAGCTCATGGACCGTATGCTGGATTTACTGGGGGAGCACAGACCCGATTTTCTTTTTGTGCAACTTTTTCTGCGCCAGCTGCCTTCCACAGTAAGGGCTGCGTTAGCCAACACCACGATCACTGACTGCCGTGAACTAGCTGGAGAAGCTGATACATTTTTCCTGGCGAGTCAGGGACAGTGTGTCATGGCCGCGCTGCCCGCGCACATTGCTCCTGCGGTGGATTCCACGCTCGTCGCTGCAACCTCTTCCCGTCAGTTGCACTCTTCAAATCAGCGGCAGTTTTCAAGCCCCCAGCAGTCTTCAGACTTGTGTTTTTACCATGCAAAGTTTGGACCGAAGGCTCTTAAATGCCGGCACCATGCTCCTGTGTGATGTTTCCATGGGCAGCCCTCGGCCAGTTGTTCCAGCAGGATGGACACGACGAGTTTTCAACGCCATACATGGTCTGTCCCACCCCGGTTCAAAAGCGTCACAGAGACTGGTGGCAGCGAAATTCGTGTGGCACGGCCTCAAAAAGGACGTTAGAGACTGGGCTAACACTTGTATTGACTGTCAGCGGGCCAAAGTACACCGCCACACAAAAGCCCCGTTGGAGATGTTCCCGGTGCCGGAGAGACGTTTTGATCATGTAAACGTGGATCTTGTCGGCCCTCTGCCCTCCTCTCATGGTTTCACTTACCTGTTGACAATGGTAGACAGGACCACACGTTGGCCTGAGGCTGTGCCGCTGTCATCACTGACGTCTGTGGAGGTGACGCGGGCATTCATCGGCACCTGGGTTGCCCGTTTCGGCACCCCTTCGGACATATCCTCTGACCGTGGGGCGCAGTTCACGTCTGAGCTGTGGAACGCCGTTGCCCAGAGCCTTGGGGTGAAACTGCACCGCACGACTGCTTATCACCTGCAGCCTAACGGCCTCTGTGAGCGGTTTCACAGATCGATGAAGGCTGCTCTTCGTGCTGGCCTAAAAGACTGTAACTGGGTTGACAAGCTGCCGTGGGTTATGCTGGGCATCAGGACTGCACCAAAGGAAGACCTACAGTCCTCTTCCGCAGAGCTGGTTTATGGCCAGCCTCTGCGGGTTCCAGGGGATTTTGTCCCCAACACCACCGTACCTTGGTCAGCAACTCTACAGCGGGACACGCTGCTGGACAAGGCAAGGCTTTTTGCACCTGTTCCTACCTCACACCACGGCCTACCTCAGTCACATATCCCCGCTGGGCTGCAAGCGGCTGAATATGTCTTTATCCGGCACGACGCCCACAGGGGACCCCTGCGCCCACCCTACGACGGCCCATTCCGTGTGTTGGAGACAGGGGACAAACACTTTGTGGTGGATGTGGGCGGCAAACCGGAGCAGCTCTCCATTGACCGCCTCAAACCAGCTCATCTTGATGTAGCTAGGCCCATTGAGTTGGCTCAGCCCCCGCGACGTGGGCGGCCTCCAGCTCTGCCCCCACCCCCCGCTCCCCTCCTCTCCACCGCCCCCACGCTTCGACCACCACGCCCGGGTCGTGGCGGGACACCTGCCGCAACAGTACCTGTACGGCGCAGTCGTTGTGGCCGGGTAATACGGCCACCTCACAGATGACTGTTCTTTTTTCCCTCATATGGTGAATTCTGGGGGGACGTGTGTAGTGAATGGACTTACATAATTCACCCTTGCATTTTGTAGTTCTATACACTTATGTCATGCGATTAGTTCTTATTGTGTTATGCATGTAGGAAGTACTGTTCCGGGATCACGGTCCCTTTAAGAAACTATGTTGTTGTCTTGACGACGAGCCCTGCTCGTTTTTTGGTTACTGTACGTCGCCATCTTGCAAGTTAGTTTACTTCCTGTGTCAATAAACGAGGCACACAGTTTGTGCACTCAAGCTGAGAAATTGTTCTTACCTTTTTTATACAATTTCCACAGTGTTTTTTTTTATGATGCAGAGAACGAAGAGATGTTCGACATGTTCTTTTTGCAATAAAATAATTATGTTTATATATATATATATAAAGAGTTCATTTGCAAAAGCAGATAACTCAGTTTTTAAAAAAAAATCTAGAATCTTCATTTTTTATTTACATAAGGTGATATCAGTCAAACCAAAGTTGAGTGACTTTGAGATGTAAAAAACTTTTTTTTGCAATAAATAAATGTTTATTTTTACCAGAGTGAAGTAGTTGTGACTCTCCTGTGTGTCAGAGTGTTTCTGCTGTATTTCTCTCTCTAGATACGACTCCCTCCACTCAAACACTTTCCACTCTTTTCTCTTTGACACTTCACTTTGAACTTTGCCATATTGATCTATTTATCCATTCATTGTAACTGCCTCCACTTTCTGCACACTGACTAAATGACTGATATAAAACATTTCCATGATCCTGATCCAGTGTAAACATCATCTAATGAAGGTTCAGATTCAAACTCATGAGCTCTCAGAGACATTGGCTCTAAACTACATGAAGAAGTGACATCAGCAGGTGTTTATTATCAATAGGATGTTTTAATGGACAATGTGTTTCTGGGTTATTACTGAAGCACATGTAGAGTTTGTCCAGCAGGTGTCACTGTGCTGCTTCACCTCCGTTATGTCTCAGTGTGTTTCCACTGACAGATGAACCACACAGCTGTTCAGACAAACATCTGTCTCCGTTAGAAACCAGCAGCCAGTGTTGAGGAACTCATTCAGCTCAACACAACAGTACTGTTGTACTGTACAGTAACTTATTGATCCAGTACTGTAACTTATTGATCCAGTACTGTAACTTATTGATCCAGTACTGTAACTTATTGATCCAGTACTGTAACTTATTGATCCAGTATTGTAACTTATTGATCCAGTACTGTAACGTATTGATCCAGTACTGTAACTTATTGATCCAGTACTGTAACTTATTGATCCAGTACTGTAACGTATTGATCCAGTACTGTAACTTATTGATCCAGTACTGTAACTTATTGATCCAGTACTGTAACGTATTGATCCAGTACTGTAACTTATTGATCCAGTATTGTAATGTATTGATCCAGTATTGTAACTTATTGATCCAGTATTGTAACTTATTGATCCAGTACAGTAACTTATTGATCCAGTATTGTAACTTATTGATCCAGTATTGTAACTTATTGATCCAGTACTGTAACTTATTGATCCAGTATTGTAACTTATTGATCCAGTACAGTAACTTATTGATCCAGTACAGTAACTTATTGATCCAGTACTGTAACTTATTGATCCAGTACTGTAACTTATTGATCCAGTATTGTAAGTGTCCTCTTCTTGATCCAGTTGTACGTTACACCTGAACCAGACAACAAGGTGTCAACAACAATCCTTCAGTGTGAAGGACAGAGACACTGGACAAAGACATGTGATGAATGAAGTGAGTCTTCATCATCAAGCTGAAGCGTCCACAGCTCAGCTCAGTGAGACATGAACCAGCAGCAGCTGCTGCTCACTGAAGTCAACCAGGGAACAAACCTGCTACAACTGCTTCTTCACACACAGAAAACAGAAATGTTCTATCAGCCTCAATCTGTTGATGAGTCATCAAAGTGGTTTGGAGTATTTGTCTATCACAGCTACAACACTGACACTTCCTCTATCTTGTGCATTCAGTGTTTCCTGTATATTGTTTGACATCCGTGTGTGTTACTGTGACCACATGGTTTGGACCTTCCTCCTCCTCCTCCTCCTCTTCCTCCTCCTCCTCCTCCTCCTCTTCACCTGTTCAGTGACATTATTTTTAATTCTCCATCTGGTTACGTTCACTCCTGATACCTGAACTACATTTACGTGATCTAAAGGTGTTTTTTATTTCTAGCTCATTCAACAGAGAAAAGTAGCTACAAGTTCTGGAGTCAGAGTGAAGAGAAAAATATAACTGTACAGAAACAAATAAGTTACTATGAAAAGAAAATGATAATGAGTCTGAAGGCCACAGTGCAGTGTAAGTGAATTTTTCTCTGATTCTTTTATTCACTTATGATGGTAATAACAACAGTTATTATTATTATTATTATTATGATGATGATTATTATTATTATTATTATGTTATTAATTTTAAAGGCCTGTATATTGGTATAGACCTAAGTCTATTCCATATAAAGTATCATATACAAATACAACAAAGAATGAACAGAATGGATCTGATCAGCATCTGAGTCCTGAGGAGAAAGTGTGTAAAACATGTGTAAAACACAAAGACAGTATTTGTGTTACCAACCATGTGATACAGAACATGCTGCTGTGCCAGTCATATGGTCACAGACAAACTTTGTGTCAATTTGTTACTATGAGGATTATTGTATATTTCAAAAAAGTTGTGGCTTTACAACAGAGAAAGAGAAAGAAAGAATAGCACCTTGCAGTGGTTTCTCACTTCCTTTGTTTGGCTGATTTGTGACACCAGGGGTGGATCTGTCCTCTGCAGTTAAGTTTGGTGCAGAGTTCATGCAGCATTCATCCATTCACTCATCAGAGGATTTCTCAGCCACGTCCAGGATTGTTTTCTAAAGAACAGGCTGCAGATTTGACACCACCAGGTAAACTTTGGAGCTGTGTGTTTGTTGTGTTGTGTTGTGTTGTGTTGTGTTGTGTTGTGTTGTGTTGTGTTGTGTTGTGTTGTGTTGTGTTGTGTTGTGTTGTGTTTTTTTTTTTTCTTGAAAAAATAAAACTTCATATTTGATAAAAATCATAACATAGAAATATCTAAAAAGATAGAAAGGCATCTTGTCTCCAGCACGGTGACTGTAGTGTCAGTGCTGTAGTCGGTTGTTTCTTAGTGTGACTGTCTGTACAAGTCTTACACTTAGGCTTTTTTTTTAGCTGTACACACTTTGAAACGACACACACGTGGTTCATTCCCCTTTTTCATTCCCCTTTTATCACTCCTCCACCTTCCTCTGTATAAAGCTGTGTCAGTGTCAGGTTTCAGTTGTAGTTGAATCTCCTACCTGGTTCTACGATGAAGAGACCGAAGGGAAAGTCCAGATACAGAGCTGATGATGTTGTGTGTGAGTCTGTTTAGTGTTTTCTTTAGTTTGGTTGTTAGTTTTAATAGAGACACCGTCTGATGTCAGAATCTGAATAAAACCAAAGAGAGAAGAAGATAAAGTCACTTTTTCTCTCTGTAGATGTAAGACTTTTTAGTCTGATGTGTTTAGAAACATGGGAGAGGGAAGTTTCTCTCACACAGATATTTTTATATGCTGCATTTTGTTTGGACTTGTTTTATATGTGAAAAGTGAAAGTATAGAATACAGTTGCATAAGATCGTATGCTGTGTTCCTGTAATCCAGAGTCCCCCATTTGGGGGACTTGAAGACATGCATAACAATAACAAAGCCCCCACTGCACTGATTATGAAAGAATATGGTCATATTATACGTCAAATTAAACAGCAGAAGCTGGGCTACAACGTGTAAAAACCATGTTTATATGACCCAAACACAGCCCAAACACTACTCAAACAAACAACTAGACATCAAACTTCATAAAGCACCTCTGTGTGGACCCAGTCGCCACATTTCTGGCTCGTATACAACTGTACATTATGCAAAACACATCAGCGACCTCTCATCTGAACGTGAACATCGGGGCGTCCCCCAGCAACAGCAGCTAGCAGCAGCAGCTAGCAGCAGCACGGCAGAGGGAGAAGACAACAACCAGCAAAGTCGAGCAAAAACAGACACTGCGTGGCCAAAACATGGTCGTACATTTGCTCTTACCTTTGCTGTTTTGCCGTGAAAAGGTTGTGTTATGGGTAAATCCACAATATTTCCAGTTGAACTCTGCCTAGTGTGTACATCTGAACTAGCCGGGCCGAAGCCAGACGGCTCTTCCCTACACGGAAGCCTGGTGCGCGCGCATACAACCCCACGTTGGCCTGCACGTGGATCTGCTGATCTGACTGGTTCATGGCTGTCACATGGCTGCCAGTGCGGCCAATCACATCGACCTGGGTCTAGCGTCATTCCTCTCTCTCTATTGGTTAAAATGAGCCGTCAATCACTCGAATCGACCACTGCGCTGCAGAGATAGAGGCTGAAAGCCAAACCCACCCAGAAGCTGCTCTGAGCTGCAGGGACGCAGAGACACTGAATCCACTATGTTAGTTATTTCCAATCGGTTCCAGTAGATTTATTTTCAGTTAGTTTATCCAAATTGTGTGAAAATAAAGATTAAACAATAGTTTATAGTAGCAGGTGGTTCCAAGCTGTGCCAAAAATGGACATTTTGGAAAGTTCGCCTGGATATTTTGTAGTAAAATCTCAATCATGCTTCAATTAATCAGAATCAACCACTGCAGAGACAATGTTCACATGCTGTACAATGATTTTATAGAGAGTTTGAGCTTCATCAGCATTATTCTAAAGGGCACTCATCAAAAATATGATTTTTTTTTTAGGCGAATATTAATTTTATTAATTTTTTTCTGTGTGTCATCTTCATTTACTCTTCACCAGTAACAGATATACTGAAATTTACACATTTCAGCAATTCCTCATTTTTTTCCCTTTACTATGACACCAAAAGTATTCAAATAGACCTTGTGGTTGCAGAGATATACTCATTTTATTATGGATATGCAATTTTCGAGAAAAGGCCTAAAAAATAGGCTGGATTTTAATTAAATCATTACCGCACCAAAACTCCTGGAGAGGAAGAAGTGAGTGTAGATGTAGTTGTTGATGTGTTGTTGTCTCCTGTGACAGGGAGAAGATGATGTGCTGCTTCCTGCTGCTCCTCACACTGACCTCCTGTGTCTGTGGTGAGTTTACTCCTTCACTTTATTCTCTACAAACTGATACAAGTCCTCAGTTAGTCTGCTCCTCACTTTCCCTCTGTCTCCTCAGAAGCAACATTTGTAGTGAAGGTGACACAGAGCTCCTATCAGGCAGAGGAGAACCACAACATCACACTGGAGTGGACCTTCACCACCACTCAGGGTTCAACAGACAAACTGATCGTCTACTGTCGACTCTTCAGAAAGCACCAGAACCAAAAGGTTGTGTATCATCTACACCAGGGTGTTGAAGAGTCTCATGATAAACAGTTTTCAGGACGAGTCCAGTGTGACAGAGACGTCCTCAGAGAAGGACGAGTCAGACTTCATGTGTCCAGACTCAGGACTGAAGACTCAGGACGATATGACTGTTGGGTCCTGACTGGTAATGAGAGAGCTTCAGACACCTGTCACCTGAACGTCACTGGTGAGTTGATATAGAGTCAGTAGAGTCAGTAGAGTCAGTAGAGTCAGTAGAAGTCTTAGCGCTGTGTCTGTTTTCTCAACAGAGTGTTTTTATGTCTTTTACAGAAGCTGTTGATGAACCAGAACCAGAGACACCAGGACCAGAACCAGAACCAGAACCAGAACCAGAACCAGAACCAGAACCAGAACCAGAACCAGAACCAGAACCAGAACCAGAACCAGGACCAGAACCAGAACCAGAACCAGAACCAGAACCAGAACCAGAACCAGAACCAGGACCAGAACCAGAACCAGAACCAGAGAGTGTGGGAATGATTGTTGTCTATGTAGCAGTGACAATAGCAGCACTTTCAGTTTTACTAGTTGTCTCTCTGCTCTACTGTCATCTCCGACTCCGTATGTGTAAATTCAAGAGAAGAAACACCACCACAGCTGCAGAGACTCAGAGTCTCTCTGAGCTTCAGTCCATCAGATCTAACTGGACTCTGTCTGAACCACCGTCCTCTGTCGTATCAACAGAACCTGAGTCAAAGAACCAAGAGACAGAACCAGGACTGACTCTGGATCAGCTGCTGATGGAGACATGAACTCAACTGTAACATAAAAGCTGTATCTTCATGTACATATTGTTTTGGTTTTAAGTTTAAATTTAGTTGTTAGCGTTATGCAGCATCAACAGATGTACTGTTGGTACAATGTAAAATAACCTGTTTTACAGTCGTCTCTTTTTAACTTTCTACAAATTTCTATTCTTGATATCAAATATGTTGTGGGTTTTATTCTATTTTTCTATCGACTTTGAGTTTGAAATAAAAATATTCATGTAAATAAATCTTTATTTTGTTCTGTCTCTTCTGTGTGAGAGTCTGAAGTCACTGAGACTAAAAACAACAATAAACTTTATTAAAACTCTTCACAACAAGTGCAACAATAATGATTTAAAAGACGTAAATGACACAACTTTAGCACCAGAGAATGAGAGAAGATGGAGCTCATGTTAGAAGACACCAACCAGAATAAAACCTGAACCATCCACAGCTCACTGAAAAGGAAATGGTTCAACATGAAAAGCAGAACATGGTAATTCCACAGTTAGCAGCAGCACTGTAGATTTTGCCGGATACCGACCACAACTGTGGTGAATTGTCAGAAAGACCAAGGAGACTTCTCTCTGATCACTGATTGGTCCGTAGTCGTAGATAATGAACATTTTGAAGCTAGTTTTCCTCAGCAGCAACTGCTGATGTCTACTGAGGTGGCTCTGACTGAATTTCAGCCTCCTCAATAATTTAGGGGATTTTTGAATAAATCAACACTATAACTTCACTGATCTACAGTCTTTGCAGTAGAAGCTACAGACCATAAAGAAACTGAACAGGATCCATCAACTGTATCTATGACTCAATTCACAGAAAGAGAAAAGCCACCGCCTAAAACCTCTCACATCTGGTGGTTTCCCAGTGTTTCAGTGAGTTCATGAGTCAGAAACATCAACAACATCATGGTTGTTGTGTGTTGATACGTTCACAGTTTGATTGGATTGTGTGTTGTTACTCAAAGTGAAAGTAAACGTGTAACGTAGTCTGTTCATGATGGGATAGATTTGTGTTCACTGTTTATACAGTTCTGTCATAACCTGGTGTTTCATCTCCAGAGTGAACAGCAGAGAAACTGAGAGAGAAAAGTGGAGAACAAGGAGACTGTGATTTCCTGCTCTGGCCCTTTAAGAGACACCACACTTCTCTCTGATCGCTGATTGGTCCGTAGATAATGAAGCTCTGAATATTCATGAGGCTGGTTTGACTGGTCTTCCTGTACTTCCTGTAAAGCTCAGATCCTCCTGTGGTTGATTCATGGAGAACAGATCTGAGGTCTGTTTAAAACCTCCACACGTTCACAATAAAGTCAGAAAGAAAAGAAAAGGAAAGAAAAGTGTCTCAGACGTTTGTTCTCATCGTATCAAACTGTGACTTCCTGAAAACTCTCTGAACTCATAATGTCAGGTTTTTAAATCAAGAATCATCACATTCATGTTACCAGAGGTTTTAATGTGATTCACACTGATGTTTAAACACATTTCAGACGCTGATGTGAGACTCTGACACCAACTGGATGTGATGAGTGAACATAAAGGGGAAGTAGCTCCAGACTGACACACTCCACCATGTCCTGTCAACACTGCTCCGTCTTTTCTCCTGTTGTCTGGATACGACTGAACACACACACGGCTCTGAAGCTGTCAGGAACCTCCTGTTGAAAGATTAAATCCATACATGTTGTGTTGTTGCTGCTGTTGCTGTGTTCATCGTGGTTTTGTCTTTGTGAGTCTGACAGAAAGTCAACCAGTGTGAATCTGTAGGTGAAGCTCTAGACCACGGAGAGTCACAACAAGTTGACTCTGATGAACACAGGTTGATCTTCAGTGTGAGGAGAGGAAACAGAGTGTCAGGGTTTATAAAGGGGGAGGGGCTTCACTACAAACTGGTTCAGCCAATGGGAGACAAGGTTCATTCATACTCATGTCTGTTCTAAAAATAAAAATGTTCATGCAGAGAAACACAAACTGTGCCAGAAGCAACAGTTCATGACAGGCTACACTAACAGTAGCTGGTCAGTTTGAACCAATGACTGATTAAATACTGAGACGACTGGATGAAGCCAAAGCAGCAGAGTGGAGCATTGTTACTGTTATTAATTCATGATTTCAAAACTAAAGCTTTTTATTAAACTTAGAGAGAGACGTCTTCTTCATGGTCCTGTCAGGAAACTGATCATTAGAGTTAACCCCAATACTTATTGATCCAGTACTGTAACTTATTGATCCAGTACTGTAACTTATTGATCCAGTACTGTAACTTATTGATCCAGTACTGTAAGTGTCCTCTTCTTGATCCAGTTGTACGTTACACCTGAACCAGACAACAAGGTGTCAACAACAATCCTTCAGTGTGAAGGACAGAGACACTGGACAAAGACATGTGATGAATGAAGTGAGTCTTCATCATCAAGCTGAAGCGTCCACAGCTCAGCTCAGTGAGACATGAACCAGCAGCAGCTGCTGCTCACTGAAGTCAACCAGGGAACAAACCTGGTACAGCTGCTTCTTCATACAGAGAAATGTTCTATCAACCTCAGTCTGTTGATGAGTCATAATACTGGTTAATACTGAGTTCATCACAGTCAGTGAATGACTGCAGGACAAACTATTGGTTAATGTCGACTGAACGTCACTGGTGAGCAGGTGCGGCGTTATGGGTGGGCCTAACGGGCCTGGGCCCACCCACTTGTACAACTGGCCCATCCAAAATGACAGGGTGAACATAACTTTAGTTAATCTAAGGTTTAATTATTTATTTATTTTTATTTCAGATACTTTACCACAGGTTTAAATGTGTCAGCATTTGGTGATTTTCATAGTCTAATAAACGCGACTCATCTGAGTTTACCTCCGGTCAGGCAGCGGCCGTAGAAGCCACTCGCCGTCTCGTTGTATTTCAGAGGAGAGGCACAGAGCTGCTCTGCCTCTTCTGGTGTGTGTGTGTGTGTGTGTGTGTGTGTGTGGCTGTTTACGCATGCGCAGTTTGTCCGCCAAGGGAGGCAGAGGCTACGCTGCCTCATTGCGTAACTCTACTGACTGTGAGCGGCACGTACGTTCACGTTGCTTTCGTGAATTATAAACAAACAGTCGCCCCCTCGGTTTTCGCGTCCAGCAGTTTAGCAGCTAATTCAACAGCAGTGATGGATAACTGTACCAGAGAGGCTCAACATGAGCTTCATTTGAGGAATAAACGGCAGCTTTTACCTGACGGGAGGCCGACGCCTGAGCTACGGTAGCTAACAGCTAGCAGCTTTTACCTACTTTTTCCTCTCTCCCTCCCTCCCTCCCTTTCTTATACACGCACACACACAGCCCAGGTTGTCTGTCATATCTGCTGTAAACCTTGTAATAACAGCTTGTTGAGTACAGTTAACGGTTTGAGTGTTGCTGATTGCTGATTTGATTTGGCTTTTCCTGTATTTGGTTAAACACATATAAGTAACTAGCCTGGCTCTCGCCAGACCCTTGTAGTTCCGCAAAGCTCCACCAGAGGCGCTACGCTCAGCTTCGCACAAGGGTCTGGACTCGAGGCCAATGCAAACTTCTTTCCCGGAGCAAAAAATAATGAACCAATCAGGATCGCCGGGCGGGACTTTCTGAGATGTGACGTAGCGCTGAAGCGACTGTTTGAGTCAAACAACAATGGCGGCTCGCAGTGAGTGGCTGAAGTAGCACGTCAACAAGATAACGGACAAGTGGTTTATCCAATCACATACAAGATTTTTTTACAAGGCCCCGCCTTCTGAAATGAATCGCCTATGGAGCAGTCCCAGACCCTTGTGTGGAGCTCAGCGTAGCTTTGCGGTCTCAGCAGATGTGTGCTTTCAAGGCAATATAGACACGAACGAGTCATTCAGGAATAATTTCCAACTCTATGTACAGTATGTTAGTGTTATTTTTTCCTAAGTAGTGGCCCATCCAAAATTACTGTGGCCCGTCCAAAATTGAAATCCTGGCGCCGCGCCTGCTGGTGAGTTGGTTCAATAGAGTTAGTACATGCCAGTAGAAGTCAGCTCTGGTGATGGAGGTTACCACCAGTGTTGTACAGACTCAGTAGAGTCAGTAGAGTCAGTAGATCTCTGGTGATGGAGGTTACCACCAGTGTTGTTCAGACTCTGCTGCTGAACTAGACCTGATGGAGTTTGTCTGCTCAGCTCTAGATTATTTACTAAGACTGTCATTAATGAACACAACATAGAATAAACTGCACATGGAAACAAACATCAGGAGCTTCAAACACAAACAGTCCACATCTGAACTTTGGACCTGAAGGACCAACAAGTGTTTTATGTCTTTTACAGAAGCTGTTGCTGAACCAGAACCAGAACCAGAACCAGAACCAGGACCAGAACCATAACCAGGACCAGAACCAGAACCAGAACCAGAACAAGAGACACCAGAACCAGAACTAGAACCAGAACCAGAACCAGAGAGACCAGAACCAGAACCAGAACCAGAACCAGAACCAGAACCAGAACCAGAACCAGAGACACCAGAACCAGAACCAGAGACACCAGAACCAGAACAAGAGACACCAGAACCAGAACCAGAACCAGAACCAGAACCAGAACCAGAACCAGAACCAGAGACACCAGAACCAGAACCAGAACCAGAACAAGAGACACCAGAACCAGAACAAGAGACACCAGAACCAGAACAAGAGACACCAGAACCAGAACCAGAACCAGGGGGTTGGGGAAGGATCGGCCTCTATGTTGGACTGGCAGCAGTAGTTTTACTGGTCTTTAGCCTGATCTGTTATATTATTGTGCATCATAGAATCAGAAAGAAGATACAAGAAGTCATTACAACAACTATACAGACTCAGAGTCTCTCTAAGCTTCAGTCCATCAGATCTAACAGAGAGACCAGGACCAGAGAGTTGGGGAAAGATTGTTTTCTTTGTAGCAGTGACACTACTAGTAGTAGTAGTTTTACTAGTTGTCAGTCAGCGTTACTGTAATCTCCAACTTCATATGTGTAAATTTAACAGAGCTGCAGAGACTCAGATCTCTCTGTCTCAGATTCAGTCCATCAGATCTAACTGGACTCTGTCTGAACCACCGTCCTCTGTCGTATCAACAGAATCAAAGAACCAAGAGACAGAAACCAGGACTGACTCTGGATCAGCTACCGTTGTTTTAATCCATGTTCCTAAAGTTTCCAAATTTGGTCTTTAAATCATTAACAGGGGGGAATTGCATTCAGAGCGCGCTATTTAAACTGCTCTAGTCCGACGTCTCCTCCCTTGCTGCTGCTTCCTCTGCTGGCTTCTTTGCAACCCAACTCCTCCCATCATCCGTTATGAACCTTATCATTGTATCTTGTTGGTTGCTCTGCTCTGTCTGGGTTTTCTTTGCTGCTGCACTCTCTGCTAGGGCAGGATTATGATGGCTCATGAAGGGCAGGAAGGTGTGCTCTTTCAAGCGTGTGGAAGAGCATACGTAGGGTCCCAGAACAGTATACCGCCAAATGAAACTTGTGCACGTAAATAAAGATTATTTTGACAATGTGGTCCTGACTGAACTGTGGCTCAGCCAATGGGAGACAAGGTTCACACTAATTTCTGTTTTCAGCTCAAACCTCTGTCGGTGCAGCGGTGGGAGGATGGAGCGTCTCTCCACCTCCTTTTCTATATTTAGTCAGACACATTTGAAGCAACACATGATGTGACTCTCTGAGAACAAGGCGTGAGTCATATGTGAACTTTGTGGCACTCGTCTGAGATTCCCCCTGTCACACTAATGGCAATAACCCTGTGTGGTATTATAATTGTGAATTTAGTCATTCCTCCGAATTATGGAGTGAAAGTCCTCATATGTCAAGTGCATTTTTATTTTTTGAAAGGAAAGAGGGGAATTATTGTAGCAGTGACACTAGCAGTAGTTTCAGTTTAGTGTCAGTCTGCGCTACTGTAATCTCCAACTTGTGTAAATTTAAGAGAATGGTAAATGGTCTTGTATTTATATAGCGCTTTACTATACCTGAACGATACCCAAAGCGCTTTACAGTACATCACATTCACCCATTCACACATGCAAGGCAAGGCGCGAACCACGACCCATCAGGAGCAAGGTGGGTAAGGTGTCTTGCCCAAGGACACTACAGCAGCAACCGGGACAGAGCGGGATTCGAACCGACTGATCATTGGACGACCCGCTCTACCACCTGAGCCACTGCTGCCCGAAGAAACATCCGAAGAAACATCCACCACAGCTGTCTCTCTAAGCTTCGGTCCATCTGATCTAACTGGACTCTGTCTGAACCACCGTCCTCTGTCGTATCAACAGAACCTGAGTCAAAGAACCAAGAGACAGAACCAGGACTGACTCTGGATCAGCTGCTGATGGAGACTCAAATGTAACATAAAAGCTGTGTCTTCATGTACATATTGTTTTGCTTTTGAGTTTAAATTGAGTTGTTGGTGTTACGCAGCATCAACAGCTGATATCAGTGTCAATAACAGCATTCATCTGACTGATGTTACAATGTAAAATAACCTGTTTTCAGGTAAAGATCATGTAAATATCTGTTACAGCCATCTCTTTTTAACTTTCTAGAAATTTCTATTCTTGATATCAAATATGTAGCAGCTTTTATTCTCTTTCTCTATGGACCTTGAGTTTGACACAAAGATATTGATGTAAATAAATCTGTATTTGAGTGAAGTTGTTCTGTCTCTTCTGTGTGAGAGTCTGAAGTCCCAGAGTCTAAAAACAACAATAAACGTTATCAATAAAAGAACAAGGAGATGGTGATTTCCCTTGACACCAAGTCAACCACCTGTTACAGCTGCTTCTTCATACAGAGAAATGTTCTACATCAGCTTCATGTGGTGGTGGAGTTTACATTAGAGTCATTAAACACTGGTTAATACTGAGTCTATCAGTGAATGGCTGCAGGACAAACTATTTGGTTAAATCTTCAACTTCGACTTCAACTTCATTGTCCCCAAAGGGAAATTTACTTAGCAGGCTGCAGGTTGGTAGGAAACACATTCTGATCTACATTCAACAGCTGAGTCACATGGAAGGGGGAGTGGTCCGAGAGTTTAACCAAGGACTGAGTCATGCTGTGCAAGCTCTGGGTAAACGTTAAAAAAAAAGGGGGGGGGGGGGGAGCAGATAATTCTATAATTGGCCAATCATCAGCTACATATTTTCCTGTTTCAGAGACAAGGGAGCAGATTACTCTCCGTCTCCCCTGAGACACACAATTTGCACAACAATCAGTAAAATTGCATTGAGTAAATCCTGGGTGAAGACATGAAAAATTTAGTCTCTTCACAATCATGAGAACAAACTGTTGTGGTGCTTGAAATGGGTATACAAAAGTCTGGGCTTCACAAAAGCAGTCATATACTGTATGATATAAGGCGATAAGTGTAGAAAAAAAATTGTGAAATTGCTTTTTGGGCATAAATGTTAGGCCTAACTAGCCTGGTCGCGCCCACACTAGTGACGTCACGCCTCGCAAAAGCACTGCTGACTTCTAGTCTGGCCAACCGTGCTATTAACTGGATTTCTGTCTCCCGAATTTTCGGGAACTCCACCCTCTTTTTCGAGAGCCAATCAACGTCGAGCCTCTCCAACGGCTCTGGGTAGAGGCGTGTTCAAGTAAGTGACGCAGTAGAGCAGCGACCGGAACCTCATTGTAAACAGCAGCATGGAGCAGCGGAAAGAGCGGTGTGATTGGTTTAAGCTTCGACACCGCCTATTCTGGCTTCGACCAATAGCAGACTGAGGCATTTGAGGGGGGCGGGTAAACCAGGTTTGAAGGATGCGCTTTGAGAAATGGATTCTCTTAACGTCTTGGCCAGACCCAATGCTGAGTATCAACATTGGAAAGTCGTGCCAACCAGGCTAAGGCCTAACTGTCATTCTCACCAAATGTCTCAAATGTGGGATAACAGAAGCTAAATATTGACTTCACATTACATTTTAAACTTCATGAGATGTGTGTAGCCCGAAATGAGAAATTGTCTCCAAATATCAACTAAATAGACAAAAAAACACACAAAATTTACAATATTTAGCCTATATAATGTACCCTATATATGTGTGTTGTCATTGTGGTACTGTTTGAGAGGTAAAAAAACAAAACAAACTAGTTTGATAGCTCAGCAGGCTGATCTGGAGCTGTGGCCCACTGGCCCGGCTGTCTGAGCAGGATGAATGAGTCAGAACTTTAAACCTCTGAAGCACCGTCATCATCCTCACTGCTTCTCTCTCTCTCTCTCTCTGAACGACTCTGCTGTTTCGAAGCGCTTCACAGTTGTTTTGATTGACAGGTCGTCAAGGGCGTGCGGCTGTGCGTATTTGAAAGAGGAGAGCCTCCCAATCACAGTAGTTGAACCGCATTTCTACTGCGTAAATGAACGAAATATGAAAAAAAAAAAAAACATAATATGTTTTTTTTTTTTACCTTCAGTGGACTCTATACTGCGCAAGGTCGATGGTAGAGCGTTCCAAAGGCGAGGGGCACAGGCCTGGAAAGAGCAGTCACCTCGTGTTTTAAAACGGGTGCGGGGGACCATCAAGTATTTCTGGTCTGATGACCGTAGTGAACGTGAGGGGGAGTAGGGTCTCAGCAGCTCAGTGATGTACGAGGGAACTTGTTCATGGAGGGCTCTAAAAACAAGCACTAAAATCTTAAAATGAATCCTAAAATTAACTGGTAACCAATGTAAGGAATATAAAATTGGGGTGATATGATCCCTTTTCTTAGATCCAGTTATGAGCCTTGCAGCTGCGTTCTGCACGGTTGGAAGGCCATTTACAGCCTTTTTGTTAAAACACATAAAAAGAGCATTACAATAGTCAATGCGAGATGAAATGAAAGCATGAATTATCATCTCCATTTCAGGTCTTGAAATCATGGACCTCAGTTTCGCTATATTACGCAGATGATAGAAACAATTTTTCACCAACTGTTTACAGTGGTGGTCCAGGGACATGTCCTTGTCAAAAACAACACCTAGGTTGTGTATGCTTGGTTGGACAGAAAGACCTAACTGACCTAAGTGCTGCTTTATGGGGGGAATGGCACTATCTGGGGCAATAATCAGTGTTTCAGTTTTAGCAGAATTTAGTTGAAGAAGATTGTCATTTAGCCATTTTTTGATGGCCGTCAAACAGGCAGTTAAATTGTCTAGTTTATGTAGCTCATTCTGTTTGAAGGAGCAGTAGTAGGAGTCTTAACCCTTACATACTGTTTAAATTTGATACCTTCACAGTATGGTTCGGGTCAATTTTGACCCGGACCAAGAATTCCCTCATAGTAAGTGTCTATATTGAATTTTAAACTACAGATCTATTTAGAATGTTTAAATAGCCTATGACACATAAATTAATGTATGATTAAGTGTTAAAAAAAATTCAGAGAGCAGGGAGAGTGCATTTTTTAACTTTTACAACACTCGTTTTTGGATAAAAACTTCTATTATTACACAGTATTACATCCTGTTCTACATAAGACATAAACACATAAAAGCCACAATGATTTAAATATATTTCATTGAATTTTAAAATGGCATGAACTTTGTGGAACTGTTGGAGTTTATAATATGACCATGTTTAACCATTGCAACCATTAGGTGCTATATGTTATACGCTAAATGCTATATCATAAGAAATCATAATTATCAATATTAATTCAACATTTACCACTTAGAACACAAAAACATTAAATAATAAAATGCTTATTATAAAAAAAAGAACTCTCCCTGCTTTATATATAATATGGTTTTCTTTGGCATTGTCTTCCTGCTCTGACACATCCTCCACCAGATCACTATCAACCTCCTCCTTTTGGGAGATCAGATAAAGGGCCTGTTGTACCAAGTCTTGCTGCCATGATGTCAGTCACTGAAATGGCAGCTCAGGAACCTCTATGTCATGACCCCCCACCACCACCCTCCCAACGCAAATTGATTCAAATTTGTTACTTTATAGATTGTTTTATTACATTGCAGGTGCAGGTGCTTGCAGGTGCAGATCTCGTGTCTGTGTCAAGGCACCCCTTGACCTCAGATGACCTCTGTTCCATTTGTGCACGATACTGTATGATCACTACTATGCTGTTTTACTATTTCACTGTTTCGAGGTTTCCCCATGCCCCCTCAAAGACCAGCAGGTGTCTGTCTCTGTGGGAACCTGGGCAAATGTGGTGGGAACGCAGGCAGTTCTCATGACAGTGTCAAAGTCCCCCTTGAACTCTGTTTCTGTCACCACTGTCCCATAAATTATACACACAAACATGGCCTGTACAGTTCCACAGTTTCAAGATTCCCTAAAACCACCATTTTTACTTGATTTGACCCACACTAGTGGATCTAAAATCCATCTAAACAGATACGGGTCAAATTTGACCCGAAACAGCCTCAGTGTATAAAAATTTGTAGCACCTGTTCAAAAGTATACAATTTAAAAATATTTTCATTTTTGTGTATTTTGGGTCACTTTAGGAAAAGTCATAACATTTCAGCCTAAAAGAATGATGTTTAGGGTATTTTTTCTGCTGTCAAATGTCAAAACGGGTCAAATTTGACCCGAACAGTATGTAAGGGTTAACCACATTAAAGTCATTGTTGTTAATCAAGTCAATTAAAAGATCAGGATCCAGCTCCAGAGAGTCACTAATTAATTAACATGATCACAATTAAACATGGCCGGGGACTGAGACTTGAGGCAGGAAGAAGCTGCCCCCACTGGAATGGGAGCACAGTCTTACTGTATGCGCTCACGTCATCAACAACCCGTAATGCTTTCAGAAGTTTGAATCAGAGTTAAAGGAGGAGGAGCAAGAGGGGTCACTGAGGGAGACAAACAACTTCTACTAAAGTTCATGACACTTTTTTGAATTTAAACCACGCCCACTATATGGTGCCCACTATAAGTGAGAGAGCTGCAGGGACTTGTCCTCCTTCAAACTCACACGAAGCCTCTCCATCTTCGTCAGCTCTCCTGTGTTTCAGTCACTTCAGGTAAGAAGTTTGTTCCTGTCGTTTTCTCTCATCTTCAGTCTGTTTGCTCTTTTCAATCTGTTTCCTCCTGTGAATATCAAAGTGTTGAAGGGTCATTCCATGAAAACTGTTAAGTTTGGGCTTTGGAAATTTGAATTTTTTGATCTCAACGGTTTTTTTTTTTGTTTGTTTCATTGCATGCAGAACATGTAACACTTGCAAAGAAAACATATTTTTCAAGCTCAGACACCCTTTTCTGACGGTCTTTTAGCACATTAATACCCCGAAATCAGAGTTTCTTTTTCCACCCCGTCACAGGATAAAGGTTAACAAATTGAACAGTAATTTTAGATTAAAATAAGACAAACAAAAAGTTATTCACTTCAGAAGTTGTCTTTTTGTTCAAAAACACCAATAGTTTGTTTAAATTATTTTTTTTTTATCTTTTTATTTCATGTACAGCATTCTGTGACGGGGTGGAATGGACAAAATTTAAGAACATACTGATAACACAGAACAAAGTGTTTAATTTGATGCTGGGGGAGGGAAGTGTGAAAGTGATAGAGATTTAAATATTTTATACTAATTCAATATGAAGAACAGTGCCACTGATTCCACCCCGTCATTTTAGTGTGTGATGGGGTGGAATGTGACGGGGTGGAAAATCTAAAGCAATATGGCCGAATTCCTGGATGTGCTAAAAGCTAACACTGCAGTTAGCATGGAATTACATCGTAAAATTAAGGATTTATACAAATGTAATTTGAAATTTTGATTTTAAAATTGTTTTCCCCACTTTTTGTGTGTGACGGGGTGGATATGCTATGCTTAACAGAGAAGGTTTTGAAAGAAAAATTTACCAAAAATGTTCTAAAAGAAAAATCAGAACTCATCATTGTTTGCACTTCCCTCCTTCAAACTCGTGAATGATGTCACTCCCTGTTTCCTTACAGGAAGTTTATTGCATTTTGGCACAAAATTACATGGGTGTGACGGGGTGGGATATGAAATTGATGGACATGGAGAAATTATGCTATTTTAATAAAAAAAAATTACATTTTAATATAATTAACATATTTCCTATTAAGAAGAAAGTATTTCTAACTATAAGAACAATAAATGTTTGAGATTTATTTGATATTTTTTAAGTATTACATTACATGAATGAGAAAAATGGTCAGAGCGGACATGAGAAAATGACTGTAGTTTAACACAAAAAGTTATATATGTGCAAATTGTATATTTATTATTTACTTTTATTTTACCTCATGCTAGAAAGTAAACTTTAATTAATGGCTTCAGACACTGAAAGTATTACTGACAGTTTTATTATGCCTCCTGTACCTCTTTGAATGTTGGGGACCCAAACTTAACAGTTTTCATGGAATGACCCTGAAGCTTCACATCAGACGTCATTTGAAGAGTCTTCAGGTGTTTCCTACAGGTTTATAGTAGGATTAGTCTCTCTTTATTGGTCTCTAGTGGCTTCATGATTGGTCCAGAGTGAATTAAATGACGTTATAGTCTCATGTTGGGGACAGGTGATGGACTGATCAGTGAGCTCTGAGATGATCACTTCAGTGGACATGATCACAGTGGGTTTGTTCAGTATGACCTGTGATCTGAACTGACTCTATGAGGTCCATTGAGGACAAAAACATGTGCGAGTATTCAGAGGAAACTAAGAGGGAGCTCCAAGCTGAATGAATGAAGTCCCTCCTTCAGCAACTCTCTATTGCCCACCAGTGGTAACATGCATAGCTACCGTTGGTCTCTTATTACGTAATGGGTTGGGGTTAGTGTGATTGTTCACAGTGTTGTAGAACTATGGCTAACATTAACAAGACTGTTTTGTATGGTTAGATCATGTAGCAGGGGTATTTTTATAGGACTGACTGGTGTAGCCTATAGGACTCAGATTTTAGACTTGTTTGAAAAGTACAAATCATCCTCCAGCTATAGGTTTGATTTGTGTAACAGCATGACTAATTACATTGACACATCATGAAAAAGAAGTCTGGCCTTTTGAAATATGGCCAGCAAGATCTCTGCTGGTTGTTGTTGGCCTCATTGTTGGAGCAGTCAGATGTCTGGTGTCAGGTGTCAAAGACTATACTGCCCTCTACTGACTGCTTCTCTGTTTTATAAGCAGAACAAAACCGCTGAGCCATAATACACATTAGGGAAGTGTGTTTAGCTTCATAACAGACGTTCTGTGGGATGTTTTCATCTTTTCTTTACATAAATCCACACTTAGAGATATTCTCCATCTTTGTGTAATACCCCCCTCCTCCTTTGTTACAGTTCAACACTATATTTGAAACATTTATGACACAACAACCAAACATAACACATCTGCTCCACATGTTGGTCTCTGATGTTCTGGATCATTTCTGACCTGATGGTTTATACAGTTTCTCCAGAAAGAGAAGCAGAATGTGAGAAATCTGACATTTGTCCCATTAAACTCTTTGTGTTATTAATATATTATATAGTATATATTGTACCAGATGTATACAGCCTATGCATTTTCCAGTTTGTAATTCATTACTCATTAGTGGCGCCACTAATGAGTAATGAATTACAAACTGGAAAATGCATAGGCTGTATACATCTGATACAATATATTGTGACATAAATATATTACTGCACCAAAACTCCTGAAGAGGAAGAAGTGAGTGTAGATGTAGTTGTTGATGTGTTGTTGTCTCCTGTGACAGGGAGAAGATGATGTGCTGCTTCCTGCTGCTCCTCACACTGACCTCCTGTGTCTGTGGTGAGTTTACTCCTTCACTTTATTCTCTACAAACTGATACAAGTCCTCAGTTAGTCTGCTCCTCACTTTCCCTCTGTCTCCTCAGCACCAACATTTGTAGTGAAGGTGACACAGAGCTCCTATCAGGCAGAGGAGAACCACAACATCACACTGGAGTGGACCTTCACCACCACTCAGGGCTCAGCAGACTCACTCATCGTCTACTGTCGACTCTTCACTGATTATCATCCGAAACCAAAAGTCCTGTATCATCTACATGAGGGTGATGAGGTCTCAGAGTCTCAGGATGAAGAGTTTTCAGGACGAGTCCAGTGTGACAGAGACGTCCTCAGAGAAGGACGAGTCAGACTTCATGTGTCCAGACTCAGGACTGAAGACTCAGGATGGTACTGGTGTGAAGTTCTCACTGAACATGGGAGTGGATCTGATGAATGTCACCTGAAGGTCACAGGTGAGTTGATTCAGTAGAAGTTCAAACAGTCCACATTTGAATTTTGGACTTGAAGTATCAACAAGTATTTTTTTTTATGTCTTTTGCAGAAACTGAACCAGAACCAGAGAGTCAGGGAAAGACTGGCTTCTACATGGGACTGACAATAGCACTTTTTATACTTCCCGGTTTGCTCGCTTGTATTATCCACTGTCATATAATCAGACAGGAGAGAGAGTAAGTTGAGTGTACTTGAAAAATTCGAGGAAACTGGTTACCCTAAAAAAATTAAATAATGAAGTATTATTATCATTATCATTAACCCATTTTGCCCCACTGGCAACAATTGTTGCCGAAGTGCATCACTGTCATTTTCTACTCACAATTAAAAATCTCAAAGGTACTAAGGCAACTTTTTCCACTTATATGCTAGTAGACAACTTAGACAAAGGTTTTGATTTATAAAAAAATAGTTTCTAAGTGCTTCCTATCACATGACATCATCTACTCCCTGCTCCTTCCGGCAGAAGACATGGCGGATGCAAATCCTCCTGGAAAGAAGTCATTTTCATAAATTTCTTATGATTTCCCCCCCAAACATATTAATTATTATTTAATCATTCAAGTCTCTTGAGTAACCCTCCCCCAAAAAATTGTACCTGGGATAAATATTTCTTTGCTCATGGGCTGATTTCTGTGAGTGGCAACAATAGTTGCCAGTGGGCACATAAACTACTAACTAACTACTAACTAAAGGAAAACACTGTCTGCAGGATTGCTCATAATTTACTTATTTCAAATTGTAGAATGGTGTACAACGGCTCATTTTAGTCCTCTTAGAATACTCTCTCTAGCTAAATAAATTCACAGGTATTCAAAACCTGTGTCTACAGGACTTTGGTATAATTTTCTTGCTAGCTGCTAAGCGATCTTTCTCTGTTAGCTAACATTAGCTTGTGTTTCACTGGGCCCATGCCTATGTCCCCACAGCCTTATGTTCCCACAGCCCTAAGTTCCCACAGCTCTATGTTCCCACAGCCCTATGTTCCCACAGCCATGTTCCCATAGCCATATGTTCCACCAGCCCTATATTCCCACATTTGCGATTTATCACACGGCGCATGCACTGCTGCGATGACACCACCATGCAAATACGTGTGGAAAGGTGTCTATGGGTGTGATTTTATATGTAGGCCTACAAAATGGTCAATGTACAGAGGTGGAAACAGTTATCTTTGTAGAGGACGATGAAATCTAAAATCTAATCTAATAATAATAATATATCCACGGTGTTACTTGCATAAAGTTAAGTGCACTAACCTCCAAGATGATTAAACTTAAAAACATTAATAATAACAATTGCTTTACATATTTATTCCACTTATAACTTTAAGCCATAGACTGTAAAAAGAATGGACGTAGCGTCCGTGACGTCACCCATTGGTTTTGGGGAGTCGTTTTTGTGACTCAAATATGGCGGCCTGAACAGCGCCATGTTGGATTGGCCGGCCGAGAACCCGCCCACTGGCCTCGAAGCAGCTGTCCACGGAGCTGCTCGGACCTGTCACTCAACGTTTCCGCGCCCTAATTGGTCAGAGTTTTAACCTAATAACAGTAAAACGGTAGAGTTAAAAAAAAATTCACCCCCCTCAGAGTGTGTGCGGGGGTAGAAACTATCGATTGAGACGAAAAAACGTTCTGACACCAGGCTTTTAACATGTTTACTGAGGATGTAAAGTCGGCGATTTTAACATGGGGGTCTATGGGGAATGCTCCCTTCTGACACCAGCCCCCAGAGGAATTCGAGGGGATTGCAGTTTTTTGAACGCGGAAGTGAGCTTCACTTCTCAGACCGACAACTGCCCCCTTGCTTTAAGCTGAATACACTAACCTCCAAGTTGTTTTACCATAACAATTCCTTTGCCCAGTTACTCCACTATCTTAAGAGTAAAATAAAATCTGTTTGAGAAAAAGAAAACTATACAGACTAAATTATTTAAGAAAATAAAAAGCAAAACCACAAAAGTACATTCTTGTCTACATGTTTTATTAAACTTGTCTTGGCAATAACAAAATGCAGTCAACAGCTTCTTACGATAGACTTGACATCCCTTTACATTGCAAGCTGATTTTTCAGAGTCTGTAGCTTCGGCTTTAGGTCAGTGCACAATGAGAGCAATACCTCTTTGATGAACTGAAATGTGAGCTTCATAGTCTTGGGGTAGTTAAGATGGAGTGCATACGTGAGTCCAAACAGAAAGCACATTGCTTTTGGCAGATCATGAATGTTGTCTTTTCACGACTTTCCCCCAATGATGATTTTCAACGAGGTTGGACTGAGATGCTGGAAAGATGTGAGCCCAGCACGCTCAATGACAAGTATCCCGACATCAAGGTCACGGAAGGAATCATCATCATCAGGGTCCTTAATAAAAGAATAAAAGAAGAGCGCAATCATTACATTACTCGTTTGAAAAACAACTTGAATCAATATAAGAGTGTCGTGAAAAATAAATAATGGTAAAAATGATAAGAAAGCAAGAGCTTACTTACAATGCCTGCTTTGAAGAAGTTTGTGGGGTTGTCCAAAAGGTTGATAGGAAGCCCTCTGAGCACCTGTGTCTGGATCACCATAGGCGGCGCCGGGGGGGGGGCTAGCAGGTGCTATAGCTCCTGTAGTGTATTATCCACCTGCACTTTTTGCTCTAATATCTTATATCATCACCATGTATTAAAGATATATAAAGATGTTCTATAAGGTGTTTAGTAACAGTGATAGATGAGACAAAGAAGAGTCACCCTTGTGAAATGTATCCTGGGAAAATGTGTGTTCTGTTAATCACATGTTTCCTGTGAGAGTCTTAACTAAGTTGATTAGCCTCATCTGGAAGATGATGCAAAGTCGTAAAATTACATAGGTTAGATCCTGCCTCATGTTCATGAATGTGTAACATGAACTGTGTATGTTAAACAGAAATAGAATTGATATGATTTACAGGAAACGTGGAATGCTCATGTTAATGACAAACAATTATTGCCTAATATGGAAAGCCATATCTTTATGTTTGGAGAAGGTGGAGTTTTGGAGTTAGAAAGCATAAAGCTATGGGTTTGAGCCATAAGGGGAGAGATCTCACATTGGCAACAGAGATGCTCTAGGATTCGGCATTTTTGAACACTGTTCTTCTTCTTGTTAATAAACTCCTTTTTGAATGCAAGTGAAGACGTGTCGGCGGTGATCCCTTCTTTTCATCAACACTTCAATATACCACAATTTTGGCATCACGAACTTGGGCGCGTTTGTGGCCCTTTCAGCGTTTTTCTTCAGCTTGGACCAGCCGGCTCCTGCATCTATCGGGGCTTCTGAAAAGTGTGAGTTTTTTACAATATTGTGCGCTGGTTTGCTCGTGGGAGCTGCTGCTGTTTGCTGTTGGGTCACACCGTTAAAGATCTTTGTGTGGGTGGTTGTTGTCCTGATGATTAGAAGTAGGTTATCGTTCTAAATTTATCTAAATTTGGGGAGTTTTTGTTTGGTTGGGGGGAAATAGAGAATCAAGAGAATAGAAACCTAGGACAATAGAGAACTAAATATAAAGAAGAATAAGAGTAAATAAGAGAATGAAGAAATAGGAAAATAAAAGAAGAAGAAATAAGAGTAAAAAGCTTGAATTAGTAACATGAGTTGAACTAAAAAGCAGCAAAAATTGGTGACGGCATCTGTGATCTACTCAGTAAGACATGATACAGTGCAAGAGTTAGATATAGTTTCCTTTAACTACTAACGTAAATACGTAGAGGAGCCTTTACACCTAAATAGTAAGACATGTGGTTTTGGTCGCTATGTGAAAATTGGCTTTAAAAGGAATTGGTTTTAAATGGAATTGGTTTTAAAAGGAATTGGATTAAAGGAAAATAAAATAAGAGTAAAGAAAGAAGAGAACTCCTGGGCCCAGGGGGGAATTTGGAAATTTTAAAAGTAATAAATTATAAGGAATAAGAACAAGGAAAGAAAATAGAAGTTAAGTAAAGGATTAAAAGAGGACAATAAAGAGTAAGCCTAAATGATAAAGAGAAGATAAAAGAAGAAAATGAAGGGAAAGTTGAATAACTAGGAAACTAAAGAATAAAGAAAAAATATAGGGAAATTGAAATAGTTTTCTAGTTAAAAAGAAGTTAAAAATTTAGAAAGAAAGAAGCTTCAGCCATTAGGTAGAGACATATGTGATCACTTACCAGTACATTTGAATGTTCTGTGTTTGTTGTCTGTTGATTTTTGTTGTATGTGTGTGGCCAATGTGATAGATTCTATGTTGAATAAGGCATAAGAGGTAATATAACTTGAGAAACAGGAGATATAATAATAGTAATAGAAGTAGTAATAATGATAATACATTCATAGGAATTCATAGATATTTTGTCTAAATTAACTTTTAAAGGATGTTTAATAGAATATATTAGCTTTCTATGGGGACTTCTTGGTAGAGATTTGTTTAGAGGATTTTGGAAAATAAATCTGTAAGAAACTTATGAACCCTGGAAGAAGGACTTTTTTATGTGGTGGAGAATTTTTTGATAAAGCCTGATTAATTTGGGGAAAACACTTATTTAAAGTGAGGATGTTTTTATAAAATTACAACGTTCAAAAGTTTTAATACAGAATTTTTGAAAGAAAGGAAAAACTTGCAGTAGGAATGTGTTTTGTGCATCTAGTGATTTTATGAAACACTGCACTATTTGTCTGTCTTCCCTTCATGGAGCGAGAGTTCAAGGAGGAGACCAGAGTTTAAGAGGTGTGTCTAGAGGAGGACAGAGGACAGCTGGCTTGGATCACAAGGATTGAGGCTTGCAGACGACAGCGCATGCGTCTGGATCCAGTGATAAAGGCCAGTGTTATTTTATCCACTCTATCAACTCTTTCATGAAGCGTCTCAAAGTTTATCACTGATGTTGTCTGTTTGTTAGACTGTTACAGTAACAGAATGTGAACACAACAGTGTGTTCAATCAATCAATCAATCAATCAATTTGTTTATTTCGGGCATGTCAATTTAAATCATCATCATCACACTTCATCATCAAATAATACAATACATGGCCGAAAGGGAAAAGCGGGAGAAGCAAAAGCTTATCTAGTCCCGCCCCCATTACCCACAGAATAAGAATATTTGTCATACATACATATCTTTTTGCTTTTTTCTTCTTTTCTTATTATTATATATATATATATACACACATACATATATATACATACATATATATATATATATATACATACATACACACACACACTACATTTTGATGTAACATTCTTTTACTTATGACATTTTGACATAACATGTTACGGTAGTAGATAGTATACAGATCATAACATAATTTTTTTTTTTTTTTACATTTTGATATAACATACTTTTACTTATGACATTTGACATGACATGTTGGCAGCAGGCAGTTACAGAGCTGAAGTTTAGCTCTAGACAGTACATACAGATTACGTGTGTGTTTGCACATGTGTCCATATTTGTCCGTCATGAGTGAACAACAGTCTCATCTTGTAGCCTGGCATGTCACAAAGTCATAGAATGGTCCAATTGACAGAGAGCAAAGTCCAGTGTACTGATTATTTGATGGTGTGGTGTGGAGTAAGAGCCCTTTTTTGCCATATTCTTTCTTTCATTCATCAGCATCAGTCTGTCTGTCATGACGTCACTTCTTCACGGGTTGAGTTTGTTTTGGAGACAGGTTTAATGACTTTTTTGTCTCTAATTAAATCAGCAGAGCTTCAGGTTGAACTAAAGAGGCAGGGGATGTCGCGTTCGTCTTCACCGACACTGAAGCAAAGGAAGAGTAAAAGGAGGCGTGTCAATCTTAATTCACAGTGGACAGGACTGATCTGAAGGTAAAAGACTTACCAGTATTTCTTTTAGAAAAATAAATGTACCCTCTTAACGTGTGGAGCTGAAGCTCTAATGACTCTTTAAATCTGTTTGTGAAAATAATTGTTTTTAGTAAATTATTTTGTCAACTGTGTTATTACAGACAAACATCAGGTCATATAAAACATGTTTGAAGTACAACAACCAAACATAACACAGAACAGGAGACATGAGGAAAACTAGATAAATCTTTCTTTAACACCGTGTTATTAATTTATACAGTATATAATATTGTACCATATAGCTATTCAGATTGATCCACTGAGCTTCAGTCTGTTGTTTCCCAGTCTGTGATCATTTTAGTGGCGCCACCTTGTGACATAAATATATTACTGCACCAAAACTAGTGAAGAGGAAGAAGTGAATGTAGCTGTCAGCTTTTCTGCTGTTGTAAAGCACTGTCTGGGCTGTAGAAATATAAATATCAATATATGTTATTGTTTTTTTTAACGAGTTATCCCAGTTTGGGACTTTTCACTCTCAACTGAACTGTTAACAGGTGGTTAAAAGTTCTGATCTGATTATTATCTCATTGTTTCCTGATGTGTCAGTCATTAACAGCTCCTTTAGGGCATCCTACCAAACAGTAAACTGAAGACAGACTGATAAGAAAGCACGGTTCTCTACAGCTGAGCCCTGCTGTTTTCCCTCTTTTTTAGTCATTAACAAAGATCCTTTACACTTGAAAACTGATACTGTCCCATAAGTAGGCTATGGAAGAGTGTTTTCTTTTTCATTGCTTTTGTTTCATTTTAATTCTGATGGAATCCCAAAAATCACACAACATCTTTAAAATATCAGTTTAAAGGTGTACAGAAATGGCCGTTTGTCCTGTTTGTCGCGCCGAGTTGTCACGAGCTGCAACACGAGTTTACCCGAGTAAGGAAAACGAATTTGATTGGTCGTTATCGAGCGGGCGGGATATTCAAAGCTTGGGGCGAGACCGAGCTGTGTGTGTGTGTGCGTGTCTCAGACGTTTGAATGACGGATTACGGATCCAATATCAGTGGCTGATGAATCGTGTACAGGCTGATGTATAATCCGTGCGCCTGCATTATCCAATGTGAAAAAAAAAACTACACTAAAATACACACTTTCATCCCGGATTTACTCAAAAATAGAATTTTGCACAAAGTTTGGCCTACATCGTCTGATAGATGAGTTATTACACTAATTTTATGACCCAGAGTGGGCTCAAATTCAATTTTCTTTTCTGTACACCTTTAAAGGGACAACAAGGAGTTTTGGAAAGCAAAGTGTTTAAAAAAGCGAAAACATTTGCCAAGAATGTTTTCATTAATCAAGAGTGAAAGTCAGAGGTTTGAAGACGATCAGATACCGTCGTAGTTCCCACCATAAACGGCGATTCGGCGGCGTTATTCTCATGACTCGCCGGGCAGCGTCTGTGTAACTGAAAGTAAGGAAACGCTGGTCGGCTCGCCCAGCGTTTCCACCATTAATTAAAATAATAAAATAACGATAGAGACAAAACGATATATTTATCAAAAATGGGCCCATTAACAAGTGTGGGTAACGTAGATTCACCCACATTAAAGGACAATTCCAGGCGAATTCAACTCTGGGGTGTATTTTCATATCATTTTAGGTCTAAAAGAAGGAATCTGAAGATTTTCATTTTAATTGCTCCTGTTTTGCGGTAGTTGCATCTGTCCCCGCGTCGCCACGGCAGCAATGAATGGGAGTGGATGTAAGTTCCACTGTTTAGGCTGTTTACATCCCTCAAAGCCGCAATTTTTTTCCACGGACAGCGTCAGATGGCTACTAAAACATGCACCGAGAAGTTTATTTACTTCAAGCAAGCCGACATGTTTGTAAAACTAGATCTAATTCAAAGTCTTTACATGTGTGAAGCTCTCTCTAGAAATGGGAGTGGCTCTGATCAATGTCACCTGAACGTCACTGGTGAGTTGATTCAGCTACAGTCATGCTAACAGACATGCTAACAGCTCTGTGAGAAACTCTTTAGTTTCAGAGTCTGGAAGCAGCAGAGAAGGTTTCCTGGAGATTATTATTGTCCAGCTCCAGTTTAAAGGTTTAATTCAGTCTCTGAGTGAAGAAAAGTTTCCTCTTCAGATGAATCACCAACATGTTCATGTCCTTTACAGCAGCTGATGCTCAACCTGAGGCCACAGAACCACCTGATGGACCAGGACCAGAGAGACCAGGACCAGAGAGACCAGGACCAGAGAGTTGGGGATGGATCAGTCTCTATGTTGCTCTGGGACTGACAGCAGCAGCATCAACAACAGCTCTACTGGTCAAACTCTACTGCTGCTCCACTCCTTGTTTCACTAAAGCTCAGTTCAGTGGTGTAAAGACAAACCATCAGAGACCAGATCAGACCGGTCAGGACCAACTGGACCCTCTGACTGTCACAACCAGTCACCAGAGCCTCAGGTCCTCAGCAGAGTCGTCACACAGAGACTCTGTTACAGTACTGGATGAAGATGATCTGGAGGCAGTGTGTTTATGTTTATGATCTGTGTGACTGTGGGTTTGTGTTGAAGCGTTAAAGGTGTTCATGTAGCGGATGTGCACTCACTCCACCCATAAAAGACGTGCTAACCAACCCACCAAGTGGTTGTCAACCTCTTGGCAAAGAGGTTAGCATCGTTGCCTCCGGTGCGGGAGGTCGTGGGATCGATCCCCACCTAGGGCAGGCTGTGAGAAACACAACGCAGAGGGCCAGATATGACACCGGCTACATTCACACCAGACCTTTTATTTTTGTCGCTGTCGCTCGTATCGCTCCTTTGTTGTCGTTTTCATGTCAGATGAGTGGGGCATTTTTGTAAATAATGTAAATATATATATTTATATTTTCTATGTGTTTTCAAAAATATAGCCTATGTGAAATTTATTTTCCGTTTTTCCCCTTTTTTCTTCTTATCGTAGGAGCTTCATCTACGTTCACATGACTCCACTGCAGAATGAATATTCTGAAAGCTCAGGTTGTCCTGAAGAAAAGGAGGTCAGATTGTACATCACATTGCTGAGGTTTTAAACTTAAACTTAACTTAAAAGACCTTTATTGTCCTTAACGGAAATTTGTGCCGCACAGCAGCTCAGGAATTCCCACATTTCCACTCAACACATTTCATACTCTCCTCCATTCCAGTCAGAACAGATCATACATGTGAGTTGTTCAGTAGAGCCGTGGAGTGAGGGACAAAGGAAAACTTGAATTTGTTTTTCCTGCAGCGTGGAACCCTAAAGCGTCTCCCAGAGGACAGGAGTTGGTCTTCATGTAGCACATGTGGAAGGTCCAGGGTGATTTTCCTAGCCAGCCTCAGGGAGTTCTCAGTCCAACTGTGGAGAAAACCGCTCTCCACAGATACACCCACCAGCTCAGAGCAGATCCTCAGGAGTCTCTGTATCCTGCCCTTTAGCTGGACAGACAGACCACAGAACCAGACCGGACAGACGTGGGTTCAAGTCCCACCTCAGTCTCTGTGATGATTATTACTGTCTTTATATCGTCTACTGTCAGTCACATGACATGAATATTTTTATATACATAATATTTTCTTAAACTGTGTCAATGTGTTGGAGTTGTTTTCCTCGATCGTCGCGTCTTTCTGCTTCATCCACCAGTTTTGCACTAATATTTTTATTATTACTGTAATCGAACCAGGAGTGAAGTTGTTTTGACTTTTCTTAATGCAGAGTTGTAATATTGTTGTCTTCATCCTGGATTTGGTTTTTGGTTTTTATGATGCAGAGGACGAAGTTGTTCTGACTTTTCTATGAGTCTTTATGCAGAGTTGTAATATTGTTGTGTTTTTTTTATGATGCAGAGGACGAAGAGACGTTACATGTTTTTTTTTGTTTTTTTTGCCATAAATAAATGTTTGTTTCTACCAGAGTGAAGTAGTTGTGACTCTCCTGTGTGTCAGAGTGTTTCTGCTGTATTTCTCTCTCTAGATACGACTCCCTCCACTCAAACACTTTCCAGTCTTTTCTCTTTGACACTTCACTTTGAACTTTGCCATATTGATCTATTTATCCATTCATTGTAACTGCCTCCACTTTCTGCACACTGACTAAATGACTGATATAAAACATTTCCATGATCCTGATCCAGTGTAAACGTGTGTAAACATCATCTAATGAAGGTTCAGATTCAAACTCATGAGCTCTCAAAGACATTGGCTCTAAACTACATGAAGAAGTGACATCAGCAGGTGTTTATTATCAATAGGATGTTTTAATGGACAATGTGTTTCTGGGTTATTACTGTAGCACATGTAGAGTTTGTCCAGCAGGTGTCACTGTGCTGCTTCACCTCCGTTATGTCTCAGTGTGTTTCCACTGACAGATGAACCACACAGCTGTTCAGACAAACATCTGTCTCCGTTAGAAACCAGCAGCCAGTGTTGAGGAACTCATTCAGCTCAACACAACTCTCAACCTCAACATCACACTGAACAAACCTCATCACTTTGGTTTTGAGTCCCGTTCCTGTTCAGTGTTTGAAATGTAGCCTATTTGTTATTTGTGTCTCAGTGTTTTCAATGTAACATAATGTCTCAAAGGAATTTTAAAATCGAAAACTGGACTTGGTTAGGCTATTAGAGGTTGTCTAGGAACCTAGACAAATAATCAACTCCAGCTTCAAGGGATTTTAAAATCGAAATTGAAAGTTCCTTGACTGGGTTTTGATGTGGTGGGAAAGGGCCCAAACGGCTCTTTTGAAGTGCCCCCCCCCCCCCCCCCCCCCCCCCCTGACACACACAGACGCACTTGCTGAAAGTGAAACTGACACTATCAGTATAAATACGCCCTGATGATGTAGCTCTGCAGTGATTTCTCTTCAGACTCACACGAAGCCTCTCCATCTTCATCTGCTCTCCTGTGCTTCAGTCACTTCAGGTAAGAAGTTTGTTCTTAGTTTTCTCTCCAGCAGAGTTCATCTTCAGTCTGTTTGCTCTTTTCAATCTGTTTCCTCCTGTGAAGCTCACCGTTGAAGCCTCATATCAGACGTCATTTGAAGAGTCTTCAGCTGTTTCCTACAGGTTTAGGGTGAATTCCAACTCCACTTAACCCTCAATCTCAAAAATGTGCGCGACCGCTAAAGTGCTGTCCCGATTCTCAGAAAAATTAAAGGTATTGTGTAAGAATTCCTCCTATCTAGCGGTGCGCTTGTAGATCGCAAGCAACTCAGTCGTATTTTTCATGCTGCATTCATGTGAAATCAGGCTTAAGGCAGATGGACGACAGCCGCTGCAGGTAACGGCATAAACAAGCCTCTATGTAAACAAGTGGTCCGTCAGCACTAGGCAAAACAATACACGTGACAATATGTTGTCATGGCGATGTGGTATTGTTTACCTGACCCACGTTTTACCGGCTTTCTCTGGACTTCTGTGACTAAAATGACATATGGTTTATTAGCGACGGCCGTCTGCCCGACTGCAGGTGAATGCAGCATCAGTGTAACGCTCCATTCCTCCTCACTGCGTTACCTTTTCACAGACGCCACCTCCATCTGAGCCGACAGCTCCGGTGTCTCCGCTGAGTTAACGTGGTTTCCTACGGTCACGCTGCCACTGAACCAGGGGCGTGTCTAGGATTTTTTTCTTGGGGGGGCCAGATAGGGTCACAATCTGTAGAGGGGTGGCATATTGTATTGACATATAAAAAAGGTTTATAACTACGATAGTCCTTGACTTTATGGTAATAATAACCAGTAGACTACAATATGAATAATATAAAATAATGCTATTGATTGAACGATTTCACGGTAAACAGTAGCATTGTTTGGAAAAATAAAAATCTTATGTGACATTAATGCCTTTTCTAAGTATTCAGTATGTGAGTTGTAAATGAAATACCATTAAACACTGACTAAATGGCATAAAGAAATTTTACAAAATAAGAATATCCAATCCTGTCTCTCCAGGATTTCGGTGTGTGTAATTTAAAATGGTATATTACACATAAAACAATAGTCAGCAACAGTATGAGAAAAACTGACCCATTTATTTAACGCTGCTCCCAAATAGTCGACCAAGCACTGGTCGACCAAACAATCATTAGCCGGCCGTCGATTGGTCGTAGGGGGGAAAACGCTGCCTGCAAACAGCTGTGTCCCAAGTTGATTCCTACGCCATTGCTCTTGAATAGGAAATTCTTGGTATAGATAGATTAATTGTTTTCATTAATCCAGAATGAAAGTCTGAGGTTGGAAGACGATCAGATACCGTCGTAGTTCCGACCATAAATGATGCCTAGCAATCCGGCGGCAATGTTATACCCATGACCTGCCGGGCAGCATCCGGGAAACCAAAACTAGGAAATGCTGGGCGAGTCGACCACTGAATAATAATATCAAAATAACTATAAAGACAAAACGATATATTTATTGAAAATGGACCCATTAAAGAGGGGGGTATTGGAGGGGTAAATGTGTGCATGTCAGTGTAGTTGTTGATGTGTTGTTGTCTCCTACAGGGAGAAGATGATGTGCTGCTTCCTGCTGCTCCTCACACTGACCTCCTGTGTCTGTGGTGAGTTTACTCTAGGGGTGTAAGAAAATATCGATACAGCACAATATCGCGATATTTTGAACGGCGATACTGTATCGATACACGGACGCCAAGTATCGATCTTTTATTATATAAATTGAGGTGAAAAAAAAAAGTGAATTTAATGTTTTGGTACTATAGTTGTAGTTGCTTGTTCAGCCCAGTAGATGGTGTTGTTGGCGGCATCAGAGAAAGAGATCAGGAAAGCCCCATCATTGTTTAAATCAAACATAATGCACATGTTTTATAAAGCGTAGAATGTGCCACAGTGCGACCGACACCGACAGTTACTCGTCCGTAGCAAAGCTTCCCGTCACAACAAACACCGGTGAAGTGTGCTAGACGAGCTCGGCTTTCTACGCCGTGAAGGACCAGGAGAGACCGGGGCTGCACCTGGTGCAACCCCGCCGAGGCGTCACCTCAGGCGGCTTGTCAGATCACCTAGACGGGGCAAGCCAGGCGGCGTCTGTGCCGGGCTACATGCTAATCCACACACGCTAACAGCGCCTGCACTCATGCCACCAAACGTCCGCTCCCTCGTCAACAACACGGATTACTGCAGACTGTTCACAGCTTCTCAGCGTAGCGGAGGAGCCGCTGTGTTCACGTTGTCACGGAAACCAGGTAGAACCGGAGCACCGCGAGCGCTGCAGCCCAGCTGGAGGAGCTAATGCTACAGAGCTGACCATAGGCTGTAGAGCCGACAGGCTCCGCTAGCCGCTAAGCTAACGGGAGCTGGTGTTGTTGTGGTGCGAGATGCCGTGGTAGGTTCCGCTCACTGCTCAGCACACGGGGAAATCCACAGCTGTTTGTTGTGTTTGTGTGACGGACGAGTGTCTCTCACTGCCAGTGTCTGTGTGTGACTGCAGTCTGTGTGACTGCAGCCTTTATTGCCAGACAGGACGTGGTAGCACCAGAGTGTAAAGAATAATATTGGATTATTAGTGTGAATGCTGGAAGCATTCACACTATTGTTATTCGGTTCGGCCATTTTCTGCCTTTCTTCGTCATGTAACTAGTCCTTCATACTTTGTGCTATTTCAACAATTCAAATATCAAAATGTTCAGCCTTTTCGGGACAGGTGTGCTATGTCTTTTCTCTTTTCAACTATTCATACTTTTTGCAATATTCAACTATTTCTGATTTTTTTTTCCCCATAGAGAATGCATTGGAACAGTCTTGAAACTCTTCAAATCTTCTTACTTCTTTCAGCCTTTAAAGCGTCCACATACTTTCAGCTAGAGACTTCATTCAAATCCTGAGCTGTAGACAAACTTCTAATGTATTCATCCTGTATTTACAACTTTTTCATAGCTTGTACCGTTTTTGAGATAAATCCTTTAAAAGCACATGAGGATTTCTGACAAATTTCACACTTTTCAATGAGTGTGTATGGGGTTGGGTCAGAGTGAGTGACATCATCGTTAGAGTGAGAGGGATCGAAAAAACATTCAGGATTTTTTCTGGATAAATTGCCAGCACGGCCACAAATTAAACTCTAGACACATGATTTCCTCACCGGTTTGTAGCCACACTTGTCGTGTCTCATCTGATGTGCTCTAAACAGCAGACACACTTACAGAATTGTCTCTATGAGCCTAATTGTCCAGCTAGACCCGCTCCAGTGGCTCATCCACTTCAATATAAAAGTAGGAGCTGATTTTTTTAGAAAAGCAGAAATGCCCCCCTTTTCTACCTTGCGACCCTGAGAAAAGTTTTTGCCCTACAAACATTTAATGCACATCAATGTGCTCAGGAAGGTCTCCTTGCCCCAGTAGTCACATGGCCACATTCTGATAAGAGGTACGGTTCTCTTTTTCTGGGCTGTTTTCGGAAGCTGCACTGAGCTCAAATCTCTCTGCTCTGCTCTGCTCTGTGTGCAGTTGGTCCAGCTGTAGGGGCCAGCTCGTTATCAAAGTCTATAAATAGAACAGGTCAGGTGCAGCCTGGCTGCTCGTTAAGATGTTTTTAAACACAGCCCCACACACACACATGATAAACCAGACTGACAGAGGATGTCCACGCACAAACACAGGTATCACACTCACACACAGACACACACAGACACTCACACACAGTCACACATGCACGCATACACAAACAAACAATTCCATTCCATTCTTCATTCTTCCATTCTTAGATAATAATTTAAAATATTTTTTAAATGCAGCCAGGGAGCTCTCTGCTCTGCAGCAGGAGAAGGAGCTCAACTTTGTAACTTGCTGTTAAGTGCTTTTTAATTCATTTTAATTCACCAAAAAATAGTCACAGGTCACAAAAAAGTCCTCTTCTTGCTTGGTGTGGCTAATTTCTGCACTTTCCTTACTTTTTTTTTAAGCATCATTGAAAAATCTCACATTCATCAAAGTCTCAACCTCTTTTGCACAACATCACTGTAGTGTAGGGGGTAGGGTGGCCGTTTTCCAACCCCAAGGTCACTGGTTCGAATCCAAGGGAAGAACTCTTGTTATGTTATGTTGAATTCTGCTCTCCTCCACCGCCTTCAATTGATTACGGGTGTTTGTTATCTGCTTGATTACTCATACCAGTTTGCAGCACATCATCACATTACAATGAATGACAACAGTCTTGAAAGCAGTGTGCTCTCTGTAGCCGAGTGGCAGAGTGAAGGCTTTATGATCATAAGGTCATAGGTTCGATTCCTGCCTCAGGCATTTCACATCATTGCTTGAGTTTTGATTCCAATTATTCAGCTGTCATTGGACAGTCTTTGATTCCTCATAGTATAAAGCTCATTGTAACTCAGGTTCTCTGTGGCCGTATGGTTAGTGTGTTAGGTTACCACTCATGGAGTTGTGGGTTCAATTCCTTCCATGGACATGTTTCTTGTATGCCATTCCGCATGTCTTTGTCAATTTATTCTGCTAATTCAGCATGGTTCAGCATTGGGTTTCAGCATTCACACGCATGTTCCGTTAGGAAATGCTGTTTCTAGTTTCTGTATGTTGTTATTATTTTGAGTCTGATGTAGAGGATCTGTATCCTGTATCAGATGTTTTTTCATTAAATTTCATTAAATATAGGCTCAGTCTCAGATACTATGGTTATATTTCATTTTCAATTTAACATATTTATTTAAATGTAAAACTACATATTTAATTTATTTTTACTTATAGCCTAGTAGTACAGCAGTCTACATGTTTGTATTTCATTAATTTGAACTAGTAGGCTATGGAAACAGTTCAGTTTGTCAGATGCATATATTTGCCCATTTTGCATCAATGATTGAAGTGAGGTAAACAGACTGAGAAGTTTATCTTATTAGAAAACACAGATGTTAACAAAGTTTTCATTAGGCTAGGTGATGAATTACTATCATTTGATGTTAATATCGGCTTACAACTCGGATTTAAAGATGCATGATACATTGTTAGTTTTCAGCGAACTATGTAATATCGCAATATATCACAAAATTTGGATATCACAATATATCGCAATATATCGTATCGTGACCCAAGTATCGTGATACGTATCGTATCGTGAGGTCCTTGCCAATACACACCCCTAGTTTACTCCTTCACTTTATTCTCTACAAACTGATACAAGTCCTCAGTTAGTCTGCTCCTCACTTTCCCTCTGTCTCCTCAGAACCAACATTTGTAGTGAAGGTGACACAGAGCTCCTATCAGGCAGAGGAGAACCACAACATCACACTGGAGTGGACCTTCACCAACACTCGGGGTTCAACAGACTCACTCATCGTCTACTGTCGACTCTTCACTGATGAAAAACCATTAGTCCTGTATCATCTACATGAGGGTGTTGAGGTCTCAGAGTCTCAGGATAAACAGTTTTCAGGACGAGTCCAGTGTGACAGAGACGTCCTCAGAGAAGGACGAGTCAGACTTCATGTGTCCAGACTCAGGACTGAAGACTCTGGATGGTACCAGTGTGAAGTTCTCACTGAATATGGGAGTGGATCTGATGAATGTCACCTGAACGTCACTGGTGAGTTGATTCAGCTACAGTCATGCTAACAGCTCTGTGAGAAACTCTTTAGTTTCAGAGTCTGGAAGCAGCAGAGAAGGTTTCCTGGAGATTATTATTGTTCAGTTTAAAGGTTTAATTCAGTCTCTGAGTGAAGAAAAGTTTCCTCTTCAGATGAATCACCAACATGTTCATGTCCTTTACAGCAGCTGATGCTCAACCTGAGGCTACAGAACCACCTGATGGACCAGGACCAGAGAGACCAGGACCAGAGAGACCAGGACCAGAGAGACCAGGACCAGAGAGTTGGGGATGGACCGGCCTCTATGTTGCTCTGGGACTGACAGCAGCAGCATTAACAACAGCTCTACTGGTCAAACTCTGCTGCTGCTCCACTCCTTGTTTCACTAAAGCTCAGTTCAGTGGTGTAAAGACAAACCATCAGAGACCAGATCAGACCGGTCAGGACCAACTGGACCCTCTGACTGTCACAACCAGTCTCTAGAGCCTCAGGTCCTCAGCAGAGTTGTCAGACAGAGACTCTGTCACAGTACTGGATGATGAAGATCTGGAGGCAGTGTGTTTATAACAACTAACAACTAACAACAACGACAACTGCACTTTATTATGACTGTTATTATTGGTGTTGTGTGTGTCATCTGGATTATTGTTCAGTTATTTGGGCTTCTGCACCCAAGTCTGATCTTACAAAATTACAAATAGCTCAAAACAGGGCAGCTATTATGGTTGTTATTACTGTTATTATAAGATAACGCTCTGACAGCTGATGGAACTGTTACAATGCACAGTCAACAATCCTCTGTGGAGGCTCATAGAGCGCCCCCTGCTGTCCGTTTGTCACAAGTGATCATATATAACTAACTACTGAGTTCCCTTTTACTGATATGACAACTAGTGCAATAACTGTAATAAATGAATGTTATATGAACCAATAAAGTTTTATAATTATCAACAATATCAGGATCTCATTTGATGAGACGTTCAGGTGCCTGCATCAGGACTGTCAGTGGTTCAGACCAGATGTATCATAAACTCTGGAGCTGTGACCACATGAAGGTTTGGCTGCTCATCTCCACTGAAGTCACTGGACTTGTTGTTAGTGGTTTCCTCCACTAGGTGGCGCTGACGCTCTGTCACACTTTTCACATACAAACACATTTCAGACGCTGATGTGAGACTCTGACACCAACTGGATGTGATGAGTGAACATAAAGGGGAAGTAGCTCCAGACTGACACACTCCACCATGTCCTGTCAACACTGCTCCGTCTTTTCTCCTGTTGTCTGGATACGACTGAACACACACACGGCTCTGAAACTGTCAGGAACCTCCTGTTGAAAGATTAAATCCATAAATGTTGTGTTGTTGTTGCTGCTGTTGTGTGTTCATCTGGTTTTGTCTTTGTGAGTCTGACAGAAAGTCAACCAGTGTGAATCTTCACCACAGAGACTGTAGGTGAAGCTCTAGACGAACGATGAACACAGGTTGATCTTCAGTGTGAGGAGAGGAAACAGAGTGTCAGGGTTTATAAAGGGGGAGGGGCTTCACTACAAACTGGTTCAGCCAATGGGAGAAAACAAGGTTCACACTCATTTCTGTTGTCAGCTCAGCCCTCTGTCGGTGCAGCGGTGGGAGGATGGAGCGTCTCTCCACCTCCTTTTCTATATCTATTCCTTGGTGTCACATTTGAAGCAACACATGATGTGACTCTGAGAACAAGGCGTGAGTCATATGTGGACTAAAAGGTTCACAAAAGACTTTGTGGCACTCGTTTGTCTGAGATTCCCCTGTCACACTGATGGCAATAACCCTGTGTGTTGTTATTATTGTAAATTATGGAGTGAACGTCTTCACATTACTCATTTCAAATGCATGTTTCCTTTTTCATTGATTGATTGATTGATTGATTGATTGATTCATTCATTGATTCATTGATTCATTGATTGGTACTGTCATTAATGAACACAACATAGAATCAACTGCACATGGAAACAAACATCAGGAGCTTCAAACACAAACAGTCCACATCTGAACTTTGGACCTGAAGGACCAACAAGTGTTTTATGTCTTTTACAGAAGCTGTTGCTGAACCAGAACCAGAACCAGAACCAGAACCAGAACCAGAACCAGAACCAGGACCAATGAGACCAGAACCAGAGAGTTGGGGAAGGTCCATCCAGATCCACAGATAAGATAGTCCTTATCTGGAAGAAGCAGTAGTTTATGTTTATGAGGCTACACTAACAGTATCCGGTCAGTTTGAACCAATGACTGATTAAATACTGAGACGACTGGATGAAGCCAAAGCAGCAGAGTGGAGCATTGTTACTGTTATTAATTCATGATTTCAAAATAAAAGCTTTTTATTAAACATTAATCATTTAGAATAAACCCCAATACTTATTGATCCAGTATTGTAACGTATTGATCCAGTACTGTAACATATTGATCCAGTACTGTAACTTATTGATCTAGTACTGTAACTTATTGATCCAGTACTGTAACTTATTGATCCAGTACTGTAACGTATTGATCCAGTGCAGTAACGTATTGATCCAGTACTGTAACTTATTGATCCAGTACTGTAACTTATTGATCCAGTACTGTAACTTATTGATCCAGTACTGTAACGTATTGATCCAGTACAGTAACTTATTGATCCAGTACTGTAACTTATTGATCCAGTACTGTAACTTATTGATCCAGTATTGTAAGTGTCCTCTTCTTGATCCAGTTGTACGTTACACCTGAACCAGACAACAAGGTGTCAACAACAATCCTTCAGTGTGAAGGACAGAGACACTGGACAAAGACATGTGATGAATGAAGTGAGTCTTCATCATCAAGCTGAAGCGTCCACAGCTCAGCTCAGTGAGACATGAACCAGCAGCAGCTGCTGCTCACTGAAGTCAACCAGGGAACAAACCTGGTACAGATGCTTCTTCACACACACAAATGTTCTATCAGCCTCAATCTGTTGATGAGTCATTCAACACTGGTTAACACTGAGTTTATCACAGTCAGTGAACGACTGCAGGACAAACTATTGGTGGTTAAATCTTCAACTTCAACTTTATTGTCCCCAGAGGGAAATTTACGTTGCAGGTTGGTAAAAACATAAAACATAGGAAGCACATTCACACACTGATCTACATTCCACAGTGACTGCAGGAGTTTCAGAGCAGAGTCACAAGGAAGGGAAGTGGTCAAAGAGTTCAATCAAGAACTGGATCCTCCACCATGTTGCGCAACCTCAGGGCAACAAGAAAGGGTCCAGTTCCTTTATAAGAGTTTGAACCACATTAAAGTCATTGTTGCTATTCAAGTCAATTAAATTAAAGATCAGAGAGTCACAAATTAATTAACATGATGACAATTAAAGACATTTCAATGAGTTTGTTACCAGATAAAACCTTCAAAGCACTGAACAGTTAATCTGACCTCAATTATTTTTATTGCCAGAATTTTTTGTTTGTTGTTTTCTTGTCGTTGTAAAGCAGCTTATGAGTAGAAACATGATGGGTTATCATTACTATTGATTACAAAATAAAAGCTTTTTATTAAACTTGGAGAGAGACGTCTTGTTTCTTGCTGGCCAGCAGCAGACAAGTCATTACGTAAATACTGATTAACATTGAGTCTGTATCATCATCATCATCAAAGATACTGTTACGTAACATGTGCCCGTGACCTCTGGGTAAACGCTAGAAGAAGAAGAAAAAAAACAAAGCAGAAGCTCGTCAGCGGCACAGGCAGTGGGTTTAGTTTTTTGTGCTCAGCGAAACATGCTGGTTCCTGCTGCTTCCTTGTAGTAGTGCAGAGACAGTAGGGTGTGTCGTCCAGACACACTCTGACTGAGGAAGGTTCCTGGCAGTGTACATGCGCAGTTCGAGATTTTCATTCAGAGGATTTCTCAGCCAGGTCCAGGTCTGTTTTCTAAGAAGAGGCTGCAGACTTTGACAACACCAGGTAAACTTTGGAGCTGTGTTGTGTTGTGTTGTGTTGTGTTGTGTTGTGTTGTGTTGTGTTGTGTTGTGTTGTGATTCTGCACCTGTGTTAAGGGACAGATGAAGTGAGGGAATTAGAGGAGAATGTGTAGCAGGTTGTTTCAAACCCAGTTTCTCTCTGATGACATGACTGTTTAATCCTCTACAACAGGGTTGCCAACTCTCACGCATCTGGCGTGTGTCAAAATCAAGCGATTCGGCAAAACAAAAACAAAAAAAAATAAAGCAAGCTTTGGCACTCGTCAATAGGCTCTCTGATTGGTGTGCGCGATGCTTATCCGCGTGTCGATTGGACGGCTGCTCAAGCCTGTGATCACAGCACAGTAGGACGGGGAGTTGTCATGGCTGGTTGGGCCAGTCCGTTGAAAACTATAAAATCAAGACGCAGACTGGGTAGCACTAAAGTACAGAGACAGCTCAGTCCAGAGAGCAGAGGAGAGAGAGACAGCGCAGCAACAGGTGTGTGTGTGTGTGTGTGTGTGTGTGTGTGTGTGTGTGTGTACGTCTGTGTGTACGTCTGTGTGTACGTGTGTGCGCAACTGCGCATGCATGCACGTGTGCCATACCTGCAAACTCCGAATGGGTATGTAGAATGTTTATTACAGAAGAGAAACACACATTTCAGGACCTGACTTGTATCATCAGGCTGTAGTAGAAGACTGAAAATCACAGGACATGTCTGTTCTGTCCTTTCATATATTAACCCATAAGGACCCACGGTGACACGGGTGTCACACCGCCTTCAAGTGTCCTGGAAAGCCCCTTACACATATTGATGTTGAACTTTTAACTCATGAAGTCCCTAAGTGACATCTAGTCAACATCCTGGTGCAGTCACATGACTCTCTGTGAATCTCTCTATCCATGACAACATTTCCAAGATGGTGGCCAGCAGAGTTGGCACATTTCACAGAGGCCGCTACTTTTAAAAAGCTTGCTTTCTGTCAATAAAATAAGCCACCACCCATTTCACAATGCAAATCCTTTTATAACATGTCCCTTGTTGTATTTAACCTGTTCTGACCTCATTTTTTGAAGAAACTCATATAAAACAACTTAAGAAAATATTGCTGTGACATATACGTCACATCGGGCTAAGGCCTTAAAAAAGTCAGGAAAAATACCTTGTGACGCCTATGTCACAATGAGAAAAATGGGAAAGAACTGCTCAATTAAATTAGGTGATTCAGGTATTTTGAATTAATATACTCTATGTTGTTCAATTTAAAACATAATTTAAAAATGTTAACATAAAAATAATGTCAAATTCAATCAATATTTAATAAAATGATATATCAGTCCGGAAATTGAACCACAGATTTAGCAGAGACACTTTTCTCAGTAAATGAACAAGATTTTAGTATCCCAAGCAGGTCCCATATTAATGTAATTATGCTTTTTTGCTGTATTTTTTGTAACAAAATAGGATACAGTGTTCAGGATGTACTGACGATCATCAGACGCGTAATAGATGTTGTATACAGAACAACAAATACAGCAAAGAAGAATGAGAGTTTACATAAGAAAATATTAGGAAACAAATAAGAAAAGTTAACACAGTCAAACAGTCATGAACCAGGTTTGAGACAAGGGTTCTGGACTGCTGCACTGATGGGAGAGAGGGTCCCATGTGGTGCATTGTGAGAGAAGGACGTTTTACCCAGCTCAGTTCTGACGAATGGAATATGACCCAACAATCAGTTCTGTGAGTGGGTACCAATGTTTTGTGATTTCATAGTTAACAGAGATGATAAATAAGGAGACAATAACTGTGACAGGGCTTTAAAAATGGATAAAAACCAATGCTGTTGACCCCGTACTGTCAGAAATGACCAGCCGACATTTTGATAAAGAGTGCCGTGATGAGTATTATATGAATCATTGGAAATGAAATGTAAGGCTGAGTGGTAAACAGCATCCAGGGGAATCAAAGTGGAACTAGCAGCTCTTCCATAGATGTCATCTCCATAGTCTAAAACAGAGAAAAAATAGTGTCTCCAATTTTTTTCCTGTGGTGAGTAGGAAAACGGTGCTTATTTCTGTATAGAAAGCCAAGTATTGTTCTTAGTTTAGCAATGAGGGTGGTGATATGGTGCTTAAAATTAAGACAACTTTCCATCCAGATGCCAAGGTATTTGTAGTTGGAAAGAAAATTGTGGTTGCACAGCTTTTAAGGCTTCAGTAACTGGTTAAAGCCTTCAATATGAGGCAATATGAGCATTTCTATAGTGTTTGCCCTTTTTTGTTGTGAAACTTGTCTTAAAAAGGTGTTAATAGTAACCAGCAAATTTGTAATTTTGATATATGTTATGGAAATGCAAATAAAAGGTCAAATTTGTGTTACAGAGCAAAAGAAAATGTCAAGCCCATTTATTTTCAAGTGAAAATTTAAGTTACCAAAAACGCCCGATGTGACATATATGTAACATTCCAGATCTCTGACAATAGGTGGCGCTATTTCAAAAAAAACTTCAAAAATGTGTTCCATGCATTCAACTTGGTCTGTGTTTCACCCCACTTAATTTTCCTTCAAGGATAAATGGGTCTGGGTTCTTATGGGTTAATAGGGTCAATAGGCTGGTCCAGGCCAAAAGCCACAGCTCCCCACTAGACCAGTTTCATACACTCCAGCCATACAATGATAGGAACCACAGATCTGCCTTTTTCCCTCTTATCTGAAGCAAATGTTGTGTTTTCCCTTTATTTTCTTCTCAGAGTACACCAGGATGCTTCAAATACATGTTAAAATCACAATTTTTTCCTGGGGGGGTGCCCCCAGACCCCCCTAGAGGGATATATTTTGTCACCTATTACACCTCTAGCCTACTCAGTTTGCAGGTATAATGTGTGTGTGTGTGTGTGTGTGTGTGTGTGTGTGTGTGTGTAAGAGAGAGAGAGACAGAGAGAAAAACTACAATAAACATAACTATTATTATTATTATAGACAGCCCCCCCCCCGCACCAACAGAATCTCACTCCAGCCCAGGACCAAAAGTTGGCAACCCTGCTCTACAAAGACTTTATCACCGTGAATAACAGAAAGCAGAGGGAGTCTAGAGCTGACACAGAGTCAACACAGACACACAACAGTGTGTTCACCAATCAGCATCAGAGTTTGTGTTGGAGACAGAGTCAACTGTATCAGTCTGCTGTCGTGATTTAGTTGTTGAGTAATATGTCCGTGAAGGTTCTCGGTCATCCAGCTCATCTTATTTTTGTGGAGTTTTAGTAAAAAAAAGCATTGATTGATGAGTTCAGACAGAGTTTCTAGCAGCAGCGGCAATTGCTGACAGAAAGAGAGAGTTGGTGCAGCACTTTTTCTTTTCCCCACTGTACGCAACTCAGTTATTCACAGATCAGACTCCGCCCACTGCTCCTTCCTCTATTTAAAGCTGTGTCAGGTTTCAGTTGTTGCCTGGTGCTCTACGACGGCAGAAGAGACTGAAGGGAAAAGTCCAGATACAGAGCTGATGATGTTGTGTGTGAGTCTGTTTAGTGTTTTGTTTGTTTGGTTGAGAGTTTTAATAGAGACACAGGCTGATGTCAGAATCTGAATAAAACCAAAAAGAAAAAACCTGGATAAAGTCCCTTTTTCTCTCTGTAGTGTGTGTGAGTGTAGATGTAGTTGTTGATGTGTTGTTGTCTCCTGTGACAGGGAGAAGATGATGTGCTGCTTCCTGCTGCTCCTCACACTGACCTCCTGTGTCTGTGGTGAGTTTACTCCTTCACTTTATTCTCTACAAACTGATACAAGTCCTCAGTTAGTCTGCTCCTCACTTTCCCTCTGTCTCCTCAGAACCAACATTTGTAGTGAAGGTGACACAGAGCTCCTATCAGGCAGAGGAGAACCACAACATCACACTGGAGTGGACCTTCACCACCACTCAGGGTTCAGCAGAGCCCAACGTTGTCTACTGTGAAGCCAACACGCATGACAAAGTCTCAGTCCTGTATCATCTATCTGAGGGTGTTGAGGTCTCAGAGTCTCATGATAACCAGTTTTCAGGACGAGTCCAGAGTGACAGAGACGTCCTCAGAGAAGGACGAGTCAGACTTCATGTGTCCAGACTCAGGACTGAAGACTCAGGACTTTACTGGTGTCAAGTTATCACTGAACATGGGAGTGGCTCTGATGAATGTCACCTGAACGTCACTGGTGAGTTGATTCAGCTACAGTCATGCTAACAGCTCTGTGAGAAACTCTTTAGTTTCAGAGTCTGGAAGCAGCAGAGAAGGTTTCCTGGAGATTATTATTGTCTAGCTCCAGTTTAAAGGTTTAATTCAGTCTCTGAGAGAAGAAAAGTTTCCTCTTCAGATGAATCACCAACATGTTCATGTCCTTTACAGCAGCTGATGCTCAACCTGAGGCTACAGAACCACCTGGTGGACCAGGACCAGAGAGACCAGGACCAGAGAGACCAGGACCAGAGAGACCAGGACCAGAGAGTCGGAGAAGGATCAGCCTCTATGTTGCTCTGGGACTGACAGCAGCATCAACAACAGCTCTACTGGTCAAACTCTGCTGCTGCTTCAGTCCTTGTTTACCTAAATCCACTAAAGACTAAAGCTCAGTTCAGTGGTGTAAAGACAAACCATCAGAGACCAGATCAGACCGGTCAGGACCAACTGACCCTCTGACTGTCACAACCAGTCACCAGAGCCTCAGGTCCTCAGCAGAGTCGTCACACAGAGACTCTGTCACAGTACTGGATGATGATGATCTGAAGGGAGTGTGTTTATGTTCATGATCTAAGTTGTGTCAGTGTGTCTGTAGGTTTGTGTTGAGATGAAGCGTTAAGAAGTCCAGTCCAGACCGGCAGACCGGGGTCGTGGTCCCTCTCTCCAAGAAGGGGGACCAGAGGGTTTGCTCCAACGATCAGGGGATCAGACTCTGCAGCTCCTCAGGAAAGTCTAGAGAGGAGAATATGACCGGTAGTCCAACCTCGGATTCAGGAGGAACAATGTGGTTTATAAATGCAATTTGGTTTTCGAAAGCATCACTCAGCAGAAACAGCAAATTGTTTTTTTGTGGAACAAATCAAAAGTTATCTTGATAACGGTGGTGTTGTTGGAGCTGTGTTTTTAGATTTTAAGAAGGCATTTGACACAGTTAATCACAACATTTTACTTTCAAAACTATCTAAATTTAATTTGTCAGCCAATGCCTTCACCTGGATGGAGTCCTACCTAAACCACAGGAAACAGTGCACAAGAGTGTGTGATAAGCATTCCTCATTTGCAAACTGTACAGTAGGGGTCCCCCAAGGGTCTATTTTAGGACCAATCTTATTTAGTATATACTGTATATTAATGATCTTCCTCAAGCATGTCCAGATGTTTGTACCCAAATGTATGCTGATGATACTGTGATTTTCACCCATGCAAGAACCAAAGATGATGTTGCAGCCAAGCTGACTACTGCAATGAGCAAACGTCCTGGTCACACTGGACCAGCTCTAGACGGGAGTTTTCCAAACCAGTCCACTTGTGCTTTGTGGACTTGGAGAAGGTGTTGGACCGTGTCCCTTGTGGCTTCCTGTGGGGCAGCTTCAGGAGTACGGGGTCTGAGGCCTTCTGCTAAGAGCTGTACGGTCTCTGTTGGACCGGAGCAGGAGCTTTAGTATCGTAGACCTCCTTGATGCCTCCCTCAGGAAGAGTCCTGGCCAGGTCGGTCCCACTGGGTCACTCGGCTGACCTGGGAACGCCTTGGGATCGTCCTGGAAGAGCTGGAGGAAGTGTCCGGGGAGAGGGAAGTCCCAGCTCAGACTGCTGCCTCCACCACCCGGCCCTGGATGGAGGGTTAAGAAGTCCAGAACTGGACTAGAGGACAACTGCACTTTATTATGATTGTTATTACTGTTATTATAAGATAACGCTCTGACAGCTGATGTAACTGTTATGCACAGTCAACAATCCTCTGTGGAGGTTCATAGAGCGCCCCCTGCTGTCCGTTTGTCAGAAGTGATCATATATAACTTACTACTGAGTTCCCTTTTACTGATATGGCAACTAGTGCAATAACTGAATGTTATATGAACCAATAAAGTTGTATATTTATAAACAATATCAGGATCTCATTTGATGTAACCAGATTCTTACCTACCTACATCTCTACCTACCTCATCACCTACCTACCTGCTGTGGAGATTTACATCCACAATAGAATGAAAACAATCAAACAACAAGAAGCCATCTATGTAAAAGCAGAGAAACCGTCCCTCGACAGGGGAGGAGGTCTCAGACACCACCTATCTCCAATTTACAATGCTGCCCTTTCATCCCTTCCCAGGAGATTCAACAATCTAACCTCAAAGAACAACTACTGTTCACCAACGACTGTCGTTATAACAACATAGGGCACTAACAAAGTCGAAACCAACTTTCCATCTAAAGACAGTCATTTAAACGACTGTCGTTGGCACTTGGAGCACAAAAGGGAACCAGTGATATCATCAGCCACTGAGGTTGGTGAGTTGATGAGACATGTGAAATGTGTGGCTCACTGATCTCTACCAAATAATATCAACCTGGATGGAATTGGTGCAGTTTTCATGACGCTATTAAAGTTAGAAACAGAAAAAAAACAGGCGAATGTCGAATATAAAACCAACTTTACTGCGCCGTCTTCATCCTCTCTACACAACATTGCTCACAGTGAACACTTCTCAGATATGAAAATGTAAATGGATAAATCTGATCACCGCCACTATAACGTCAGACAACGAGAGCAGCCTATTAAAATCTCCCTGACAGGAAGCAACTTCAGCCCGCCCCCCCGCAGCCCCAGGCCCCACCCCCCCTCAGCACCAGCCCCCCCGCCACCCGTCACACACGCACGCTTTTTAGCTCATGAGCTGATTGGCTGGCCGTCAGGACCGGGGGCGGAGCTAGAGGGGATCCGATTTCCCCTCAAGCACTGACTGCGGCAGCTGGTTGGAAACTGCAGCTTGTTTTACCCCCTGTGGTGTATTATATTTTTTTTACCGTTACAGTACTATGAGCTGGATACGGATCCCGTGACTGTGCATCGCGCACCTTGTAGCCTAGATGTCCATGAGTTTTGTATGTCGGTGAGTTTTGCCCTGAAGGAGTAGCTCGGCGCAACAGGAGTGCGGTGTCTGTTTTTCCCAACAGAGGAGTTCCATCATCTGATGTTCAGGTATGTTTTAATAACTTGTTCTGTAGCTGCGTGTTGTTTCTACTTCAACACTCTGCACTGCACCGATCACTGCAAGGTTTAGTTGAAAAAACACGTTAGAGGAAACTATATGACAGCAGGTTGTTTCTCCACCTGACTCTTCTTTCTCCGCTGTAAACCCTTCTCCTCTCCTCTCTCCGTCTATAAAGTCCAGCTGAAGGAGATGAACAGTGTTCATCATCACCATCAGTCTGTCATTCACAGGTTGAGTTTGTGTTGGAGACAGAAACTTGGAGTCAGCTGTGTCAGTCTGCTGTCGTGGTTTAGTTGTTGTTGTTCATTGATGAGTTCAGACTGTGTGTTGGTCACAGAGAAGGAAACATACAGAGTAGCTCCTATATAATAATAATGACTCTGATGCTGAGTCTTCATGTGTCCACTTTATTTCTGACTGATATTGTCCCACTTTGTTTCTATGGAGTGTGACGCTGTTCACTGATCATTTATTCAGACTTCTTCTCCGTTTTTAGCTTTAATGACGTTTTAGAAACTTTTGTGTGTCTCATTAAATCACCAGCTTTAGAGATGGACTAGACGGCGAACACCCTCGACTGAACAAAACGGCGCTTAAAGAAAGAAATAGGGAAGGAGGCGTGTCCATCTCTTAAAGAGCCAGTGCAGAAATTCACATTTATCAGGACTGATCTGAAGGTAAGAGACTGTAGCTATTTAGTCTGTTATTACTCAGTTTAAGCTGCTGTTTAGTGTTTACACTCTGAATATGAAAATACCTATAAAATGTTTGTGAAAATAATTGTTTTTAGTAAATTATTTTGTCTACTCTGTTACATAAAACATGTTTGAAGTACAACAACAAAACATAACACGGAACAGGAGACATGAGAAACACTGTGTTATTAATTTATACAGTATATAATGTTGTACCAGATGTATCACATTGATCCACTGAGCTTCAGTCTGTTGTTCCCAGTCTGTGATCATTTCACTGGCGCCACCTTGTGACATAAATATATTACTGCACCAAAACTCCTGAAGAGGAAGAAGTGAGTGTAGATGTAGTTGTTGATGTGTTGTTGTCTCCTGTGACAGGGAGAAGATGATGTGCTGCTTCCTGCTGCTCCTCACACTGACCTCCTGTGTCTGTGGTGAGTTTACTCCTTCACTTTATTCTCTACAAACTGATACAAGTCCTCAGTTAGTCTGCTCCTCACTTTCCCTCTGTCTCCTCAGAACCAACATTTGTAGTGAAGGTGACACAGAGCTCCTATCAGGCAGAGGAGAACCACAACATCACACTGGAGTGGACCTTCACCAACACTCAGGGGTCAGCAGACTCACTCATCGTCTACTGTCGACTCTTCACTGATGAAAAACCATTAGTCCTGTATCATCTACATGAGGGTGATGAGGTCTCAGAGTCTCATGATAAACAGTTTTCAGGACGAGTCCAGTGTGACAGAGACGTCCTCAGAGAAGGACGAGTCAGACTTCATGTGTCCAGACTCAGGACTGAAGACTCAGGACTTCACATGTGTGAAGTTCTCTCTAGATATGGGAGTGGATCTGATGAATGTCACCTGAACGTCACTGGTGAGTTGATTCAGCTACAGTCATGCTAACAGACATGCTAACAGCTCTGTGAGAAACTCTTTAGTTTCAGAGTCTGGAAGCAGCAGAGAAGGTTTCCTGGAGATTATTATTGTCCAGCTCCAGTTTAAAGGTTTAATTCAGTCTCTGAGTGAAGAAAAGTTTCCTCTTCAGATGAATCACCAACATGTTCATGTCCTTTACAGCAGCTGATGTTCAACCTGAGGCTACAGAACCACCTGATGGACCAGGACCAGAGAGACCAGGACCAGAGAGACCAGGACCAGAGAGTCGGAGAAGGATCGGTCTCTATGTTGCTCTGGGACTGACAGCAGCATCAACAACAGCTCTACTGGTCAAACTCTGCTGCTGCTCCAGTCTTTGTTTCACTAAATCCACTAAAGACTCTAAAGCTCAGTTCCGTGGTGTAAAGGTCAAAGTTCAGGTCAGACCTTCTCACCCTGTCTGACCTCTGACCTTTCATCTGCTGCCCTGTCTTCGTGCTCTGAGACAAACCATCAGAGACCAGATCAGACTGGTCAGGACCAACTGGACTCTGACTGTCACAACCAGTTGTCCAGAACTGAACTAGAGGACAACTGCACTTTATTATTACTGTCTCTGCATCATCTACTGTTACTGAAGAGTAGGTTTTTTTTTTATCTAGCCTATTTAATGTAAATAAATAAAATAAAAATCTAAACTCCTCCTAAAACCTCATTATATTTGTAGCAGAGACGTCCTCACACTGTCCAGTCTCTGAGTCTCTGTCTCTTTGCTCTCATCCAGCAGCTTTGTACATTATTGTTTTCATTATTATATTGTGGTTTTGTGATATGGTAGCCTATTTGTACCATGCTGTAGCTACTTTGTTCTTATTTTCGTCTTTGTATAATTGTTGCTGTTGTGTGAACGGCGGGACCACGGATGGAAATGAGCCTATAGAGCTAAATCTGGTTTATTTATACATTTTGGATGTTCATAAATACTCAGAGTCCCGTTACAAATAAACAAATAAATGAAAATGAAATTTCAATCAGCTTGTTTATAATGTGAATGTGCTGTAAATAAAAGTGTGTTTGTACCAGAGTGAAGTTGTTGTGACTCTTGTGTGTTCACTGCTCTACAAGTTGTATTTCCTGTTACAGTGGAATTAACAGTCGCATTAAAAGAGGTTGTTGTCTGCCTCGTGTTTCTCCGCCCCCTCCCTCAGTGATTTCCCCACTGTGACTGAACCCACAGTCAGTCTCTCTCTAGTCTTCAGGCTTCACCAGAGACTTGTTGCGGTCTTGGTCTTGCAGCGCTGGACGGTGAAGTGACGCCGGGGCCGAGACTCACTGGACCGGGACCGGACCGGGATCGAACCGGGTTGATGAGCGGCAGGTGGAGCACGGTGCTGCGGGTTCACTGCTCGGCTCCTTCCGCCTCGACGACAGGAGGTAAAGACGATAAACCTTCACAATTAGATTTGCATGAAGACAAAAGGAGCTTTATGAAGAGCAGCTTTTCTGACAGATGTTAAATGTTGCTGCTGCTGTAACATCGTTTTGACCATAAACGCAACAGTTCAAGTTAAAAAAAAAAAAAATGGCTGCAAGCCTGCAACAACTTCAAACCTGCGAGGAACAGTTAGTTCCCTCGCGAGGACATGTTCACATCCAGAATCAGTTCAAATAAAACAGTTTTTTACTAAATCCACCCTGAAGAAGAAAAGTGTTTATGGAAGTTAAGTGAAGTGTTGTGTTTTTTCTGAAAGTATCTGAAGTCTTAAGTTCTTTTTGACACTAAACTTTGCCATATTTAACTATTTATATACCAAACCGAAACCGAAACCAAAGACTGAGACCTGCCTCCATTAGGCTGTGATGTGTTTAGGGGAGACCGGGGGGATGGTTGGAACAGCATCACTTTCACCAGTAAGGAACAACAACATTAGAGATATGTGATGGATACCAAGTGTCACTCCCTCCCTGGTTGTGCATGTGAATTTGCATGGCTGTGTGAACAAGTGTGTAGGTTTTACAGCCAAAAAACAATTTTTTAGGTCAGAAACAATATGTTGGACCAACTCCTTGCATTTGACACCAAATTACAGGGTTCCTACGCAAGTATGGAATTTGATTTTATACATTTCCAGGTCTGGAAAAGTATGGAAAATGGAAACTATTGTAAGGAAATATATTTATCTTAGTACTTATCTGGGTTTGGTCTTATCTGAAGTTATCTGGGTTAATTATTTTTGTATGTGCTACCTATAGCTACAATCTCCTGGAAATTATTTGGTTACATAATGGCGTAGGCCACACATTCAGAATAATGAAAACAAATTATTAATTGCAGGATGTTTTTTTTTATATAATGCACAACTATTTACTCAAATATCACAAATTATTTGAATTTTTTTCAGAGAAGTCTGGAAAAAGTATAGAATTTGGAAATTTCAAATGTGTAGGAACCCTGAAATAATGAATTGTGTGATTTACTTTGAGAAGTTTAAGGCACTGCTGTTTGTAGAGGACAAACTAGGAGACTTTGTGTCATAATTTGAGAATCCGACCATGAACACTCTGCAAGTTACAGTATAGGAGCTGAGACAAAATGTGTTACAACCATCGCCGGTCCACAGACCTACAGCCATGTTGTGTCTGTACTCTGTACTGACTCTTGTGGATCCTGCACACTGACTAAATATGAAAACCTCCATGATCCCACTGTAGGAGGACGATGTCAGAGAGGACGGCTGCTCTCTGGCTCTGGCTCTGGCTGACTCTCTCCTGTCTCACAGTCGGTGAGTTGATTTAGTTCTTTTTTTCTTTTTTTTTTGACTTATTTCACAATTTCAAGGTGCAACAGTAGCAGAGTGTGTCAGGACGGATGATGCTGAAGCTTCATTCCCAGTTGTTCAAAAGGTGTAATCTGACTAAAAATTATCCAGATTTTGAAATCCCCTTTTTTTTTGCTATCCAGGTGTAATCTGTCTTAATTTTATCCCAGTTGTTCAAAGCAAAGTTGGATTGGATCAGTCCGATCCAGATCCGCAGATATACATTACATTAGTGAAATTGTGAATATTTCCCCATGTGTTTCAATTTCAAACCTCACATTTCAAAATTCAAACTTCAAATTTTAAAATTCAAACTTCATTTTAATTTCATTAAATTCAGTTTGGGGGAAAATAGTTGGGGAAATGTTTTCCAGTTTTCCAATTTAATTAATTATTAGTTAAATTAGTTGCAAAATATAAATCAATAAATGTATATATATAATACATTATAAATATTGTTTATTTGACCAGTTTGAATTTCATTTAAATCACATTTTGTTTCTGAAATCCACCTGACTGCTGGGATCAGAATAATCCTGTTTTTTTGGATCAAAGTTTTCCCGATCCTACTAAAAAGTTTTGAATAACACAAACGGAGGGTTTGATCCAGATCAAAACCAAGACTGGATTACGTGATCTAATCCGATCTCTCACAGAAACGGTTTTTGGTTTTGAACAACTCATTTTCAACATTTGATCCAATCCATTATCCAAAATCTGATTGGATTACCTTTGAACAACTGGCCCGGTAAACATCTAGTTTGATGAACGTATGTAAACATCATTTAGCCTAATAAACATTCAGACTAAACCACATGAGCTCTCAGAGACATTGGGACTAAACTACATTATTAATTGACCTCAGTGAGCAGAGGTGTTTACAGTTTTTCTCGATTGCTAAGACACATTTTTCGAAAGCTTCTCTCATTTTCTCTAAACTGTGAACACAAACCCCAATTTTCAAGCTACATTCAGAAAACCTCAGACTCTTCTTGCAAAACCAAACTTTCACCTCAAAACAGTTCAATCTGTGCCCAAAACTGAACTATGTTGTCAAATCGTGCCCCGAGTCAATCAAAATTAAAAACACTACTGAGCAGTCACTAAACACTACATAGAAAAATAGAAAACACAACGCTCAGCACATGAAGCTGTAGAAATAAATGTTTATCGTTCACTGTAGCTAAATGCATGTTTCAAAACAGAAAACCTGTGCATTTACTGTACACTGTAGCACTTCTCTCCTTCCCTTTCTTTCACCCTCCTCCCTCCCTCCCCACATCCATTTCATCCCCTTTTCTTTCCTTCTTCTTTTTTCTTCCCAGTTCATCCTTCCCTCATCCTTTCTTCCTTCACCCCATTGTCTCTCATCTTCTCCTCTTGCAAAACAAAAAACCTGTGCATTTAGCACTTGTACATAGTACAGTAAAAAAAAAAAAAAAAAAAGGACAAAAAACAGAAATCCTGTGCATTTTACAGTAGTACACGTAGCACTTGTACAGTACAAAAACAAACAGAAATCTTTTGCATTTAGCACTTGTCTGCAGTAAACCTACGTAAAAATAAAGTACAAAAATATAGAAATGAGAAGTGCACAACTCAGCCACAGCATCATTTCTCCGTACTGGATCAGGCCACAGGACTTCATCCTGAACTAGCTTACAGTATATGTGCCCTCACATCATTGGACACAAGTGTTATCAATTTTGAGTTGTTGTGTTCAACCGGTGAAACTTGTGCTTTACTTGTGTTTGACTTTTGCCACCTGTGCTCAGCATTATGCAACACAGGTGCATCACAATGAAAATGTGTTGGTAAGTTGTGTCTAAACAGGTGAAAAGTGCTGATGGTTTTGCCATAAGAGTGACTGATTCAATCAGTGGGTTCAGGCAACTGAGAATTTGGTTCAGACAACAGGGTTTAGTGTTTTAGCAATTGAGAAAAACTGTATCATAACTAATGAGGTTGTTGCACATGTACAGTTTGTCCACCAGGTGTCACTGTGACCTCTGATCTGAGCTCTAGTTCTTCCTCTGTGTTTACAGGCGAGACTCCGTTCAGTGTGAGTGTAAGTGAGGACGTCCACCATGCAGAGGAACACAGTAACACCACGCTGACATGGCTGTTTCCCATCAACACCGACACCTCCACTACCTCCCTGTTCATAGACATTATGCGTCTTGAGCCCATGAAGAGAATTTACCTTTATGACAGTGAAACTGGAGCCGAGTCGTATCCACATGAACTCTTCCAAGGACGAGTGTGGTGCGATTCAGCTCTGGCCTGGAAAGGACGGGTTGAATGTGTCTTTACTGATCTGAGGCTCAACGACAGCGGCCGCTATCAGAGTGTTGTTGAGGTGGGAAGGTGGGACAGAGGCTCCGAAACATGTTACCTCAACGTTACAGGTAATGTGGCGGTCGAATCAGTTTGATTTATACAGCAGCAGTTCACTACAGAAGTTATCTCAGGCCAATTTATCAATGGGAAAGGTCTAGAGTAGGAACACTAATGATGGTCATATGTTATAAAAGTCCTTTAAAAATAAGGGTTTACTCAACAGCAGCAACATAAAACCCTGTGGAACCAAACAACACAAGAACCCAACAGCTCTGGGATCAGGAGGAACCACAATAAGATGGAAGATTATGAGATAGAAAAAAAAAAGAAGCACTAAAACAACATGAAGCACAGAATGAGATAAAAAAAAAAAAAAAAAAAAGAAGAAGAAAGAATTACAAGTCAAGTCAAGTAGGGGCCAGAAAAGAGCAGCTGAATAAAACCATGCAATAAAATAAGACCTCAAAGCAATAAAGTTATAAAGTTATTTCCATACATGATTTCATGTATTACTGGTATGGGATGTCACACGTTTTGTTTGTTTACATGTCAGTTCAGAGGTCAAAGTTGGAGCCGTAGAAGAAGAGAGATTGTTGATGTTGTTTTATTCTACTGTGACAGTGTTTTTCCTCAGTCAAAACAGGAAAAGACAGCGAGAAGTGGGCAGCATGTGTCTTGTTCTCCAGCTTCAGCCAGCAGCAGACGCTGTCTGTCCATGTGGTCCATGGTCTGATCTGTTGTCTGTCTTTACTCTGTCTGCAGCCTGCGGCCGTCAGGTGGAACCAGAGGAAGCTCCAGGTCCAGAGAGCCGGGGAAGGGGAAGGGTTGGGCTCTTTGTGAGTTTGGGAATGTTTACAACGACAGTGTTGATGCTTTGCAGTGTCATCATGTTGAAACACTGCAGCAGCACTAGACCAGTATGAAAAAGCTGTTTATATTGATATGTTTTGCTGCTTTATATGGGAAACCGGGGTTGGTTGGCACATCACTGTTTTCTGGCCTCCTGTTGGTCACGGACTCACAAATGTGACATCAAAATGATCATCTTTTTGATCTGCATTAATCAATTTTATTTAAAACATCTGAAACTTACTCACTTTTTTTGCTGAGAGCAAAATATCAGTTTTTTAATACCAAAAGTAAAAAAAATTGCCCCCTGCACTTAAATTGTTATAAAATTGTTTTGGATAAAGATATTGGAAATGTGTTACTTCCAATTTATAGTGAGGGTAATTAGTTAGAGAAAAACTGCCTTGTGCATCAGCTGTTTTGCATGAATTTCCCTCTAAAACAACTCTGTCTGGTAACGTTGTGTTATTATCTCATAGCGTGGTGAATGTGCAGCTCACAACTTGTCCACCAGAGCGTTGTGGAGTTGTTGGATTGGAGAAATCCCATGAGCCTCCGTAGCGTAGCTCTGAGCAGCTCACGGCTCTGCTCCGCCGTTCTAAAAATAGCTTGCACCGACAATTAAAGGTAACGAACCTACTGCTACGACTATAGAGATTATGGCAATGGGCCAATTTGCCAAAATGTTGAACTATCCCTTTAACTGACAAATATACATGCATTGTCCTTAAATTGGATTATTTCTATTTCTTCTTAGAATTAAAATTTATATTTTTTATATTGGTTGCTTCAGCCATTCATTTTCACATTGTGCCAACCAACCCCAGTCTCCCCTACTTTTTATATGTAAATTTTTGCTAAGTTACTTTTTCTATATATATTTTTTTTTTTTACATTTTATTTTATTTCTCATTTCTATATTTCTATATTTTCTATACATTTTTGTAGTTTTCAGGGTTTAGTTAATGTTTTTATTTCTGCTGCTCAGACACTACGGCCTTGTTCAGATTGCAGCTCAAATCCAATTTGTTTTACAAATCCGATTGTACTGACTGACGGTTCTACACATTACATTTTGCGAGTGATCAGATCCGATCTGTGTGGCTCTTATCCACATTGACAACAGGCTATGCCCAGAAAAAACAAACCAAAACAAAATGGATGAACTGTGGAGCAAACAGTCTGCTAATTGGACGGAAGTGACTAGAGGTGTGACGATATTTCTTGTTTCTTGTGAAAAGCTGTCTCGCTCTGCAGATCGGCTGAAAAAAAACTCTGCCTGTATCTGCAGCTCTACCTCACAACAACAACAACAACAACCAATATGTGTTTGTTGTACCATGTTGTCAGTATTATACTTGAAAAAAGGTCAGTCTCTGTTTGCACTTTATTGCACTCTCTATTGACAGAGCAGTACTTTGATTACAGTTTTCCACACTAAAAAAATAAATATTTAATCGTATTTATTTGATTTTATCATCACACCTCTAGAAGCGACCGCTGAGTTGTGAGTTGCCATCACGGCAGAGCAGCGAAGCCTGGTGGAGTCAACTTCTTTAAAGGGACAACGAGGAGTTTTGGAAAAGCAAAGCGTTTTCACACTACATTTATGAGCCTCCGCGCGCACCGTAGAATTCTTCGACCGGCGCAAGACGGACTCATGTTTTCATTCATCAAGAATTAAAGTCGGAGGTTCAAAGAGGTTCAGTTACCGTCGTAGTTCCCACCATAAACGGCAATATGGCGGCGTTATTCTCATGAGCGTCCGTGAAACCGAAAGTAGGGAAACGCTGGTCGGCTCGACCAGCGTTTCCACCACCACTAATAATAACAAAATAATGATAGAGACAGAACGATATATTTATCTAAAATGGGCCCATTAACAAGTGTGGGTAGCGGAGATTCATCCACATTAACGTGAGACTTCTTTATAACCAAATAGAAACTCCTTGTTGTCCCTTTAACATGTGTCAGTTGTTTAACGTGTAGCCGATGTCGTATCTGGCCCTCTGCGTTGTGTTTCTCACGGTTCGAACCCCACCTAGGGTCTCCTGCACGGCAAGCGACGATGGTTGTTGGTTAGCACGTCCTTTATGGGTGAGTGAGTGCGTATCCGTTACACTCACCCCCGTGAACTCACTCCACCCAGGGCATCCGGGTCACGGCATCACTGTAGCCGATGTCGTATCTGGCCCTCTGCGTTGTGTTTCTCACGGCCTGCCGCTTGGCAAGTTGGTTAGCACGTCCGTTATGGGTGAGTGAGTGCGTATCCGTTACAAACGGAGATCCTAGAAAAACAGTTTGAGCTGGAAACATTTTGAAAATAGACGATTCAAAAGTCCACGGCCCTTCCTTCAGACTTCTCTCTGAAGTCACGCCTCCTAGAGATGGGATTTATGGCTCTTTGAGGGGAGCCGGATCTTGGTGAGCCGTTCCTTTCAAAGAGCCGTTCAAAAAACTGGCTCATTTGACTGATTTTTAAAATATTTATTAAGTTTTAAGAAGCCAACCTGGTGGTAATTCATTTTATCTTGGAAATAATGGGGTGAGATTTGGAACAAAATAATACAAAATTAGATATCCCACTAATATCTGAGTTTGCTCGCCACTTATGTAGACAATGGAGCAGCTTCAATTGACTGTTATGAACACACAGAGATGTTAAAAAAAAAAAAGAACGGTTCCCAGCTGTGACTCGGTTCCCATCGTTCATGTTAACGAGCCGTTCAATAGAATCGGTTCGTTCGTGAACGTCACAACACTAACGCCTCCAGAGCGCAGGAACTTTTCTCCCATGATGCCACTGCAACTGTCTGGTTGACTTTAGCAAGCTACTGTAGCATCAGCTCTGGCTCTGACGTCGTGTTTCTGCATCGTTAGCCTGATCGTTGAGGACTCTGATCACATGCGGTTAGAGAGGGAGGGATGGCAGTTTGATTTACCATAATGAATTTGTCCGTGGCGTCAAAACGATTGGATGGTGTTTTTACAGGATAGTCCGTTCCACAGGTGGCTGACATTTTTCCGTTTTGTGTAAAAGCATTACATAAATTGGTTGCAGTCGACGTTTGAAGATGATTTCAATCAAAACCTTTAAATTAACATTGTCTCTCCAGAACCACGTTGTTGTTGTGGAAGTCCTATTTGAACAACGGAGCCGTTCACATGGAAACGGATCTGTATCTGATCAGAATCGCATTGAAACTACCTCCGTATGTGGTTTGAATCAGATTTGTATAAATCAGATCTCATGTTGTTATTTTCTGGGCAAATTGAGTCGTAGGCAACTGGACTTGTATTTGTCTGGGAAGACGTTTGGCCTCTTATCCAAGGGGCTTCATTCATCAGTTCGTACGCAACAAGTCTCACTAGTCCGCACTAGCTAGACTGGACTAGTGAAACTTGTTGTGACTTGTTGCGACTCAATTTGCCCAGAAAAGAAGAACAATGACCTGGATGAATGAGAATATCCCTAGAAAAATCAAACTACTGTAGATTCATTCTGGATCTGATAACAATCTGATTTGGAGTGGCAGTCTGAACAAGGCCGGAGTTGGGGTTTGGACAGTCCAAAGGCCTGTCCGGTAAATGGACCAATCAGGGGTCCGTTTCAGGAAGCAGGCTCATCAAACTCTGAGTCAAATCCCGAGCTCAGGGTTGACTGAGCCTGAGCTGGAAAACTCTTTCTGCACTTTCTGTCTGCACTCTCTCGAGTTTTCGGTTTCAGAACAGCTGAGAATGAGTTCAATCGACCCTGAGTCTGCTGAGCCTGGGGAAGGCGCGTTGACCGTGAGCACAAGAAGCATCAGTGGAGCACAGACGACACGATACACAACGACAGAAAGAAAGAGACAGAGCCGACCCAACGGAGAGTTTAATGACGGAGAATGTGGAGCATGAACACATTAAAAAACATCAAATTCAGCCGAAACCGTGTGAGCTGACGTGGGAGAAAGAGTGCTGTGTGTTCTCTAAATAACTCTGAAAATGGAACAAAACTTCATTAGAAGTTCAAAATTGTATGTTGTCACATGGCTCACTTGGTAGCACATCGGCCTTCATGCAGTCAGCCCGGGTTCGAATCTAAGCACTTACCATAGATTTTTGTCGGCAATGCATTTTCCCCATAAAAGACTATAGCCTATGTGGTTGTGTGTAATCTGTGGCCTCAAAATGCCCATTTTAATTTGATAGCTCTATTGATTTGTTCAGCTGTAATCCACTTCAAATCAAACAGTAAGACATTTAGCAGAATAGTTGCTATGGACACCGAAGGGCCGACATCGGTTTACTGTATCTTCATGTGTAACGATTCCTACTCGCACTGTCCCACATGAAAACCTGCACGGTCTTGTCTTATAACAGAGACATTGTCTTGCTGCTGCGTTCACTGTCTCCGATGTAAAAAAAAAGAATAAGATACCGTAAGTAGCCTGCTTTTAAAAAGTGAAGAATTTAATGACGAAAAAATAATAGTATCTATCTGTCATAGAGGTAATAAATCCTCCAACAGGCTCTACTGTAATGATCCACTCTTCAACTTCCACGTCCACGTCTTCATTCACTAAAGGACACGATGTCTCTGCTTCCTGCTCCACGCTCAGCGGCATCAACCTCAGGCTCAGACGGATCGTTACGCTTATCCGGCTCTCTGAAACGGAAAACTCTGAGTTTCCCTCATCTCAGGCTCAACATTAGGGGTGTGCCAAAAAACTGATTCTCATAAGAATCGCAATTCTCATTTAATACGATTCAGAATCGATATCAAATGTCCCAAAATCAATAAAAAAAAAAGAGGCACTTTTAACTTTGTTACTTAAGCAATATGTGATATTGCAACAGTTTCAACAATTCAAATGTTTAAAACAACAATAGACAAATAAATGTGAAAAAGACACTTCAGTCATTCTGTCTTGCAAAGCAGACTGGAGTAGATCATGAGGATCCTTTGCACACCGATAGACTGAAGCAGAAATCATTAGGAATCAAATTGTTTTGAATCGAAAATCCATTTTGAATCGAATCGTAGCCCCAAAAATCAGAATTAAATCGAATCGTGAGATAGTAAAAGACTTCCACCCCTACTCAACATACTCAGAGTTTCCACTACTCCTGCTTTCTGAAACAGAGCCCTGATCACTTTGGTTTTGAGTCCCGTTCCTGTTCAGTGTTTGAAATGTATTTGTTTTTGGGTTTTTTTCTACCTCTTATATAAAACTACAGACTGTGCCCTTTAAAGGTGGTGAATCTGACCTCATGAAGATTTTCATTTTCTACTTGTTTTACTGACAGAATGATTTTTTTGTTGTTTTCTTGTCATTGTGAAGCACCTTATGAGTAGAAACATGAAGGTTTTTATATCTAGTCACTACTTTTATCATTAATTTCTGTTTACATAATAAAAGCTTTTTATTAAACTTGGAGAGAGACGTCTTCTTCATGGTCCATGGTTCTGTCAGGAAACTGATCATTTAGAGTTAACCCCAATACTTATTGATCCAGTACTGTAACTATTGATCCAGTAATGTAACTTATTGATCCAGTACTGTAACTTATTGATGAGTTAGTAACTCATTTACCTCATTGTAAGAGTAATTAGTTACGCAGCAAAGTAACTGTGACGTTATTTTTCATGTTCTATACGTTATTACATTCTATAATACACTGCAAAAACCTAGAGTCTGTACTAATAAATTATCTATCTATCTATCTATCTATCTATCTATCTATCTATCTATCTATCTATCTATCTATCTATCTATCTATCTATCTATCTATCTATCTATCTATCTATAACATCTTTAATATCAAAGATGTTTATATTAACTGATCGAAGAATAAAAACACTACAGTATTTTAGAACATTTGGTATTTATTTGAACCAAATAGATTGCAGCCTGTTAAGAAAACACAAATGTAAACTTCTGGCCATTAAGTAGTGCAAATCTCTGTAACTATTAGGCCTACTGCAAAATAAACAGAACACTATCCTTAAATATTACGTAAAGTAACAATATTAAATATTGAAAATAATTCAAGTACAAAACCCAATACCCAAAAATGGAAACTTGGGTAAAAAGACACAAAGGAAAATGTGGCCTTCAAGTAGTGCAATTCTCTGTATCTGTATAATACTGCACAGTAAACAGAGCAATATCCAACTCTTATTTCAGTAAAGTAATACATATTAAATATTGAAAATAAATAATATTCAGTTATTCACACACTTTACAATCAAGTGCTAAACTAAGACACACAAATGTAAACTTGGGTAAAAAGAAAAAAAGGACCTGGCCATTAAGTAGTGCAAATCTTTGTATAGCATGTGTGATGCACATCTCTTGTGGGGGGGCAAAGTGATCACAACATCACCATCATCATCAGTTGCATAGAGCATCATTAATGTCTGTAAATGCCACCTCATCTTCATGGTCTTCAGAATCACTCTCCTGGGGCTGGTACCTCTTAAATGCTTTAACAAAATTAGAGTCATTATCAGTCGCTGTTGCTGTGATTTTGTGTGTTATCCAGGGCCGCCCCTGCCTACACGCAGATCACGCACAGTGCGTAGGGCCCCGCGATCCAATAGGGGCCCCGTTTTGCACAAAGGATGCGCATATGCACAGCACGTGGTGCGCGCCACTAGATCAGCTGTCAGCGCGAGGCAGGAGAAGAGGGAGAAGAGACCTTTTTTTTGTAATCTGACACCGCACGCGCCGTCACGCGTAGATCTGACCAATCACTGGTCAGATGCGCATGTGCTGCAGGCACTTCACTCCTGATACCTGAACTAGATAAACATGATCTAAATGTTTTTTTTATTATTATTTCCAGCTCATTCAACAGAGAAAAGTAGCTACAAGTTCTGGAGTCAGAGTGAAGAGAAAAAGAAAAAAACAGAATGAAAAATATAAATGTAAAGAAACAAATGAGTTAAAAAGAAAATGATAATGAGACTGAAGGTCACAGTAGCAGCAGCGTAAGTGAGTTTTTCTCTGATTATTTTACTCACTTAGGATAGTAATAACCACAGTTATTATTATTATTATTATTATTATTATTATTATTATTATTATTATTATTATTAATTTTAAAGGCCTGTATATCAGTATACCTATATAGACCTAAGTCTATTCCATAGTAAAAGTATCATATACAAATACAACAAAGATTTAGAACAAGAATGAACAGAATGGATCTGATCAGCATCTGAGTCCTGAGGAGAAAGTGTGTGGTGTCCATCTATCATGTGTGAAACACAAAGACTGTATTTGTGTTACCAACCATGTGATACATGCAGAACATGTTGCAGTGCCAAACTTTGTGTCAGTTTGTTACTATGAACTTAACAGTAAAACCAGTTTTTGTTTTAGTCATAAACCGTCCGGTCATCAACTATTTGCAGTTTTAAAGTTATTATGAAAGTCTGGATCTTTACACCTAAGTGGATAAAGGGAACATGTTTGAGCACGGCTCAGTTCTGTGGTTTGTGGTTTGGTTGCTACTAATCAGCCTCTCCTCAGTTCCTGTCTCCTCTGATTGGTCTCTGCTCTCTGCTGCTCCTCGTGACCTACTGCTACTATACAGTTGTTTAACGGTTTCTGTATCCTGGGGGATACAGACATTTGGCAGGCTGGGGGGGGGGGGGGGCATTAAGTATCTGAACTTAATATCATGAGAAAGTCTTAAGGGGGGATGGGTCAAGTACCCAGGTCATGTGACTTTATGGCAGCATTCAAAACTAAATTGATACTTTTATGTCAAACTCCAAAATGGCCAAACATAAGTAAAGTGTTTTGGTTTTTCTTGTTAATTACATTATGGGGGGATTTGTTTTTGAAATTATTGGGCCTCATTCACGAACCGTTCTTGAGAACAAATTTGTTCTTAAGTCCTACTTACGAAGTTTTTACGAAGATTGTGGCATTCATGAATGTTTTCTTATCCAGAATTTGTTCTTAACTAAGAACAAAATCTAAGAACAGTCAGGAGTATACTTAGGCACTTTTAGGTGCTGAGACTTCTGCAAAAATAACTGATTATAGCGTTTTCTTTTGTTCTGCAGTTGTATGATATTATATGATTTGAATAAGAATTATTTTCTTATCTTTTATGATGTTTTTAATAATCACATATTAATAATAATAATTGACAAATCATTGCAGTTTCTTAAAAAAAACATTGTAGACACTTAATTTATATCAGTTTGTTTTTCCTCTTTTTTTTTGGGGGGGGGGGGGGGGGGAGTACATTTGTTGTTGTGTGCAACATACTAATTGTGGGCTGCAACAGTGCACTTACTGTAAGTGTTCACACACAACTGTTTTTTTTTTTAATATGATGATATTTATGATGGCACACGTGAGAGTGTGGTCTCTCTGATAACAACCGAAGAGCTGCATCCACTGCTGACTCTACTAAATATAGCCTAAATATAAATATAAAAATATAAACTAAATATAAGCCTTTTGTTTGTTTCTTTGTTTCCTTCCTGCCGCAGTAGCGCCACTTCACTACTTTAGTTCTTTTTATGTTTGGAGTCTGGTGCTCCCTCCCAGATTTTCATTTGAGCATTTCAACTTTCTTTCTCACTTCACCTTCTCTGCTCAGTGCCTGTGGGTGCTGTGCACACGGCCCTGCAGTCTCATGCCCTTTTACGGGCATTGATGGGGCTGTTACCTATGCTAATCCTATGTTAATTAGACTCACCTGGCACACGCCCTCAACTTACGAGGAGATGGCATTCATCAAGTAGGAACACAGCTGCGAACAATTCTGAGGCTTACGAACGCGTTGATGAATCTGACGTAGGGTTTTCTTAAGGAACCTCTTAAGAACAACTTACGAAAGAATCTAAGAAGGTTCTTAAGAAGATATTGGTGAATGAGGTTCTTTAAGGATCATTTTATGTATTCTTGTTGAAAAATAATTTAACACAACTTTGACAAACAGGCATTGAATGTCTGTATCCTGGGGGATACGTTGTCCAGATAGGGGTATATAAACTGGCATAATCACTCTCAGATATATGTTTGGAAGATAATCAATAATATAAAGGTGTTAAAGGTTGAAAATGGAATATTACTAGAATACCACCATCTATTGATCAAGACAGGCAACAAATAATTAGAAAAGGGAGCGAACGACAGTAAAAGAGGGAGGATGTTCAGGTCATGATTAGAGTAGTATAGTGAATTCTTATGTAAAAGATCCAGTGATAGATACAGCATCTGTCTGCAACAAAACATGATGTGTTGTGGGGTGGTGTTTAGCTCAGTGTGGAGGCTATAGTCCTAATTGCAGGCGACCCCAGTTTGAATCCTGCGCCAAGTGGTCCTATCCTCCACACATACACTTGCACACACACAGAGCCACAGAGACTGGCTAATTAATTGCTTGTAATATGTTTTCAAAGTTCATAAATTAAATATTTGATAAATTGGTAAATGGCAAATTTATACCCTAAACGGGCAATGTATCTTGGGAGATACAAACTCTAAAATGAAAAATAAAGGTCATATTTTGAAAAAAAATCATAAAATTGTGTTATTCTACCATAGAAACATTAGAAAATAACATTTTTTTATTTTTCATAAATTTTTATATATGCTTGCCCATTTAAGGGTTAAGAATTTCAGTTCACTTCCTCTGCTTCAAGCAGCTTCTTTCTGACACCAGCGGGGGGGGGGGGGGTACGTCCTACTCTGAAGTTAAATTCATGTGGAGTTCATGCAATGTCCGGGTTGTGTTTTTCACCCATCGGAGTTTCTTCTAGTTAGTAGGTCTTTGCACACTGAGTCCGTTTTTTTCGCATGCGTTTTAGGCTATCCGTCATCCGACAAAAAACGTTACGCGCAGGCTCCTTGCACACCGAGTCCGTTGCGTTTTATTCGCATGCGTTTTTATTTTGTGTTCCAAATTTCGGAGAGGGAGACAAAAAACGTCACGCAGTGATGCACTTTGTGGTTCTCTCACTTGTTGAGAAATGAAAGAGAAACATTAAAATATTGTGTCCATCCTGAGAGGACGCGGTAGAGGAGATCTGCTGCCGTAAATGAGCAGCGGATCTATCATGATCACTTCAACAGTTTATTATAGGATGTCAGTGGTCCAGTTTGATAGATAGCCTATTGATTATTAGCTCACACAGCGGCTGGCACACACACACACACACACACACACACACACACACACACACACACACACACACACACACACACAACCAGAGCCAGAGAGTTGGGGAAAGATTGCAGCCTATGTAGTTGTAACAATGCAGAGACTCAGAGTCTCTCTAAGCTTCAGTCCATCAGATCTAACAGGACTCTGTCTGAACCACCGTCCTCTGTCGTATCAACAGAACCTGAGTCAAAGAACCAAGAGACAGAACCAGGACTGACTCTGGATCAGCTGCTGATGGAGACATGAACTCAAATGTAACATAAAAGCTGAATCTTCATGTACATATTGTTTTGCTTTTAATTTTAAATTGAGTTGTTGGTGTTACGCAGCATCAACAGCTGATATCAGTGTCAATAACAACATTCATCTGACTGTTGTTACAATATAAAATGTAAAATAACCTGTTTTCATTTAAAGATCATGTAAATATCTGTTACAGTCTGTTTTTAACTTTCTAGAAATGTATATTCTTGATATCAAATATGTTGTAGCTTTTATTCTCTTTTATTGTATGTGTTGTGTGTCCTTTGTCTGTTGTTGTGTTGTTGGTCCTCCCTATGGAGCTTGAGTTATATCTATATTTGGATCTTGTTTAAATATGCACTGACGCTCTTCACAAATGGAAAAATAAAGTTCTTTGAATTGATTTGAATTGAATATCTGTAAATACATTTTTATTTGAGTGAAGTTGTTGTGTCTCTTCTGTGTGAGAGTCTGAAGTCCCAGAGTCTAAAAACAACAATAAACTTTATTAAAACTCTTCACAACAAGTGCAACAATAATGATTTAAAAGACGTAAATGACACAACTTCAGCACCAGAGAATGAGAGAAGATGGAGCTCATGTTAGAAGACACCAACCAGAATAAAACCTGAAGCATCCACAGCTCAGTCAGACATGAACCTCACTCGAGCGCGGCTGAACCCGGCTTACTCACAGGGGCGCGAGGCTGCTGCGGCCGCCGCTCCTGCTGACAGCTGACTGAGGGAGATGCTTTGGTTAGGCTTAGGCAATGAAGAAAGGAGTTGGTTAAGTTTAGTAAAAAAAAAAAAAAAAAGACCAGGTAGAGGCTAGACAGGCTAGAAGCATAATTAACGTTATATGTCATTAATATGAAGTATTTGCTTGTTTTGCAGTTAATTAGGCTACATGATCCGTTTGATCCCAAAAAGGAAAAAAGGATCACTGCGCACTGGGGTTTTCCCCCAGGTTTCCCCCAATAGCCTTTTCGGAGTAGCGGGGTCTTTAGAAAAAATAGAAAACCCTGCTATTACGATAAATGGAAGTCTATTGTCGGAAAGGCGGGGCTTCGGAAAGGCGGGGTGTAGCCTAACCGACGTTCAGGTGCCTGCCTTCCTTTTATATTTTACAGTCTATGGTGCCTGCACCGTGTAGCGCTCGAAGTCTGTCTGCAAACTCGAAGTCGGTTTGCAGACAGACCCTCCTCAACAATCCAGGCATTTTTTAACTGTTTCATGTCATTCAACCTCTCTTTCACAAAGTGTACTTTTATATCTAGTCTCTGCTGCATTTGAGCCAAAGGGCTTTCACAAAGCCAAAAGAAAGCCAAAAATGCCAAAAGGATGCCAGAATACAGCCAAAACATTTGCTATCTGGGAACATTCTAGTGACATTATGCAAATAGTTGAAGTAATAGCTACATACTGATTTATTTTTCACAGAGTTATGAATCGTTTTTTTAGTGCAGATGACTGGATCACCTACTGCACTGTAACTGCAGCCAAAGTCAGAGACAGTTGCCCGTCCTCATATGGCCGACTGTGAGCTACGCCTGCGTGTAGGAAACGGATCCAGGGCGAGAGAGACAGACCTTTCCGTCAAAATAAAAGCACCAAGCTAATAAAATGCTGTAAAACTCTTTAATTTATGGAATATAATTTACAAGAAAGTCCCCGAGCCATTAAGTTAACATTTTGCTTTTATTGTATTACAAGTTAATGTTTATTTTATAAGTTTTATGTTGGTGAACACTTTTATTTTGGTGAATTTGGTGATTTCGGTATCCGCTACAGACAGGAACCAGAATGCAGACGAATTTGGAAGTAACCAGAGACGTTCTAATATAAGCCTAGAAGGGCTTTGAGGTAACTGACATTCGCTTGTCTGAAGAGCCTGCGAGGCTAGGCAACCACAGCCGCAGTGAGTTTGGTGCGTGGGGAGAATTCGGGCGACTTGTTCTCAGCCACGTCCAGGTTTGTTTTCTAAGAAGAGGCTGCAGTCTTTGACACCACCAGGTAAACTTTGTAGCCGTGTGTGTTGTGTTGTGTTGTGTTGTGTTGTGTTGTGTTGTGTTGTGTTGTGTTGTGATTCTGCATGTTTGTTTGAGGAGAATGAGACTGGTCTTTCTTCTCCTCGGTCCAGACCCAGACCCAGTTTCTCTCTGATGACATGACTGTGTTTAATCCTCTACAAAGACTTTATCACCGTGAATAACACAAAGCAGAGGGAGTCTAGAGCTGACACAGAGTCAACACAGAAACACAACAGTGTGTTCATCAGTCAGTCGGGACTTCCTTTTTTCTTTGTGTCAGTCTGTCGTGGTTTAGTTGCTTGTTCTTAATGTGGAGCTTCAGCTCTAAAGACTCTTTAAATCTGTTTGTGGGAATTATATTTTAATATATTATTTTGTCAGCATGTGAATGTTTTATAGGCTGTTATGTTTTATTTCATATAGCTACACCACATGTTGATTTATTTAACGCTGAGTTAGGCAGTAGCCTATCGTTGGTAAAGCCACTTTTTTTTAAGCTGTGGTACATTTCTCCAGGGGTAGAAATGTAGTTTGGTGAAACTACTAGAAGTGAAGGTTTAAACGTGTTAACTCGAAACGAAAGCGACTGCCGAAAAGGTTGCTTCAATGAATCTCATTCTGCACTTGGCTCCGATGTGACTCAACTGTTCCACATGAGCCAGTCGATAGAGACATTACAGACGTAGTTTTCTCTCCATCAGAGTTCATCATATGTCTGTTTAGTCAGGTTAGACAGAGGGAAAATGAACACATGATCACAGTGTGTTTGTTCAATCTGAACTGTAGTGTATAGCCTAACTTCAGTAGCCTATACTCTGGTCTGAGTCAATAAGGTGGCGGAGTGTTTTCGGTTTGGGGAAGAACAAAAAGCATTTCAACCCAGGAAAGACAGAACTTTAATACGGACTCGGGTCTATTAACAAGTCACATAGTCTAATACAAAAACAGAAAAAATAACACACAAAATTAAATACGATGAAAGCTAAAATTTCATAAAAGAAAAAAAAAGTCATAAAATATAAATATTTTTAAAAGGTAGAAACGGCATCTTGTCTCTATCACGGTGACTGTAGTGTCAGTGCTGTAGTCGGTTGTTTCTCAGTGTGACTCTGTAGAGTCTCTTTATCGTCCTGTAGCCTAATCTACAATACGCTGCACTGTAAAATGGCGAACGTAAAGTTGCATCTCCCCCACTAACAGGAAGAGCAGAGGCCTGTACTGCGAAGCCAGTTTAGTGGGTTAGCGAGGTATGTCGAGGCTAGATCACCATGGTAATTTATGCTTAGCTTATAACCTGGTCCCGACCAGATTTTGTTCAGAGTTTAATCATGAAACCGGCTATAAAAGCGCCGCTGTTTCACCATTTAGGCTAACTCATTTACAGCTGCATCACCTTTACTTTGAAAGTCCAGAGCTGGATCAGAACGGAGCGTTTGTACGGAGGGAGAGATCAGCTGATCCGCTGCTGTTGACTTTCTCTCTCCGCCTACAGATGTTCTCCTCACCCGTTGAGCTGAGCGTCAGGAGCTCATTATATATTAGACTAACGTTATAGCCTATATTTTACTTTTATATAGGTACAGTCAGTCACGACTGATAGAAGTTGTTCGCTCGCAGCAGGACAGATAATCAGATGGATAATCGGTAAAGTTAATCATTTCACTTAATGTGGCCGTGAATAAATTAATTCCGATGTGTCGCCTGTTATATTTCAGTGTTGCCCAAACGCAAATCTTGAATAAGTCTCCGCTGTTTTCACATTTAAAAAGGTCTTTGTTTATGAGATTTGCTTGTAGCTACAGCACCTAAAAAAAAAAACCTCACTGTAACCTATCCAGCCTCGCTTCCAATAAAACACACACTCGCGTTATAATTGCGATCAGTGAAATATTTAACAATATAACACAATTTAAAATGACAGTTGATGTTGCTCTAGTTTATGGATAAAGCTTCGTAGGCTATTTAAAAGTAGCGCAAGAGCTGTCAGAAAAATGAAAAGCAGCCTCCTCTCTTGTCATATTTGCAGCAACACTGTTGCTTCATGCTGTGATCGTGCTTTTTTTAAATATCGCTCATACTCTCTCCATTAAAACAATTGCACTCGTCTTGGCTGAAATCAGCCCGCTGTGGATCAATTTCGTGCATTAGTAGAATAATATGACGTCAAACGTCCCCTTTTATGTGAACGCGCGCAGAGCACAAAGCTGAGAACCGGACTTGACTAATTAAGTTGATAACCACCGTCACAGTACCGTTTAGCTCTGATTGCGGACTTGAGGGTTTGTTGAGCTGCATCTTGAGCACAAAGCCTTGGTATGTTGAGCCTCCTTCGCAGTACAGGCCTGGTGGAGTGTGTTGTCACGTTTAGTAGCCTTCTGTTATGATCCTCACTTAAGTCAAGTTCCTTTATAGTGTTGTTACAAAATAATGACTTGGACAAACATCTTGTTGTCCAATCTGACAGACCACTGCCTAGGTGAGGACATAGAAAAGAAAAACCACGATGAGCAGAAGAGTGGCGGAGCAGCAGAGCGGTTTTAATGAGGTTTCGCTACGAAACACGAGAGAAATGGTTTAGTTTTAACCTGAGTGTATCGTGATACCTTTCTAATATGGTTTATTTGTGGGGGAAAACACGAAGCTGTTAGAGGAAACTGCAGGGACAGGTAAGAGAACTGACTGGTAGAGACTTGTTTTGTATCTTCACTGTAGATGTGAGACAGCGGTTGTGTGCTGTATGACGTGTACCATTTTGTGTGTCTATGTGTATCTGTATTAAAACAGTCCGGAGCTCTGACTTTATTGAGTTGGTGATTACCTGCAACTTTCTGCTCTAGAGTCTTTTACATGTCAGAATCACTGACCAATCACAGATCAGTCCCCGCCCACTGCTGCCCTAGAGTCCCCTCCCTATAAAGCTGTACTCAGTGTCAGGTTTCAGTTGTAGTTGAATCTCTTGGGCTTTACGATGGCAGAGGAGACTGAAGGTAAAGTCCAGATAGATTTAGTGTTTTGTTTGTTTGGTTGTGAGTTTTAATAGATAGGCTACACAGTTTAATGTCAGAATCCAAAACTAATTAACTTCATGGTCTGTCCTGTCTGGTCTGTGGAGCTTCAGTTCTGTCGTGGGGATGAATTGTGTCTCTGCTGCAGCATCACTGCTGCCTCCAGCTCCAGCCTCAAACTCTCTCTACACCAGTGGTGGCCTGACGTCATCATGACTCCAGCTGCTCCACATGTTGGTCTCTGATGTTCTGGATCATTTCTGACCTGATGGTTTATAAAGTTTCTCCTGAAAAGTTTCAATCTAAGAGAAGCAGAATGTGAGAAATCTGACATTTGTGTTATTAATATATTATACAGTATATAATGTTGTACCAGTATGTATGTGTCAAATTGATCCACTGAGCTTCAGTTTGTTACTTTCCAGTTTGTGATCATATGGCGCCACCTTGTGACATAAATATATTACTGCACCAAAACTCCTGAAGAGGAAGAAGTGAGTGTAGATGTAGTTGTTGATGTGTTGTTGTCTCCTGTGACAGGGAGAAGATGATGTGCTGCTTCCTGCTGCTCCTCACACTGACCTCCTGTGTCTGTGGTGAGTTTACTCCTTCACTTTATTCTCTACAAACTGATACAAGTCCTCAGTTAGTCTGCTCCTCACTTTCCCTCTGTCTCCTCAGAACCAACATTTGTAGTGAAGGTGACACAGAGCTCCTATCAGGCAAAGGAGAACCACAACATCACACTGGAGTGGACCTTCACCAACACTCAGGGCTCAGCAGAGCCCCTCAGTGTCTACTCTGAAGTGACCACTGATCACAAGGGCCCAAAAGTCCTGTTTCTTCTACATGAGGGTGTTGAGGACACAAAGACTCAGGATAAACAGTTTTCCGGACGAGTCCAGTGTGACAGAGACGTCCTCAGAGAAGGACGAGTCAGACTTCATGTGTCCAGACTCAGGACTGAAGACTCAGGACTTTACCTGTGTCAAGTTATCTCTGAATATGGGAGGGGGTTTGATGAATGTCACCTGAATGTCACTGGTGAGTTGATTCATGCTAACAGCTCTGTGAGAAACTCTTTAGTTTCAGAGTCTGGAAGCAGCAGAGAAGGTTTCCTGTAGATTATTATTGTCCAGCTCCAGTTTAAAGGTTCAATGAAAAAAGTTTCCTCTTCAGATGAACCACCAACATGTTCATGTCCTTTACAGCAGCTGATGCTCAACCTGAGGCTACAGAACCACCTGATGGACCAGGACCAGAGAGACCAGGACCAGAGAGTTGGGGATGGATCAGTCTCTATGTTACTCTGGGACTGACAACAGCAGCATCAACAACAGCTCTACTGGTCAAACTCAACTGCTGCTCCTGTCCTTGTTTCACTGAAGCTCAGTTCACTGGTGTAACGACAAACCATCAGAGACCAGATCAGACCGGTCAGGACCAACTGGACCCTCTGACTGTCACAACCAGTCACCAGAGCCTCAGGTTCACAACAGAGTCGTCAGACAGAGACTGAAGGGGTTAGAATAGATGAAGCGTTAAGAAGTCCGGTCCAGACTGGCAGACCGGGGTCGTGGTCCCTCTCTCCAAGAAGGGGGACCAGAGGGTTTGCTCCAACGATCAGGGGATCAGACTCTGCAGCTCCTCAGGAAAGTCTAGAGAGGAGAATACGACCGGTAGTCCAACCTCAGATTCAGGAGGAACAATGTGGTTTATAAACGTCTCTAGACGGGAGTTTTCCAAACCAGTCCACGTGTGCTTTGTGGACTTGGAGAAGGCGTTGGACCGTGTCCCTTGTGGCTTCCTGTGGGGAGCTTCAGGAGTACGGGGTCTGAGGCCTTCTGCTAAGAGGTGTACGGTCTCTGTTGGACCGGAGCAGGAGCTTTAGTATCGTAGACCTCCTTGATGCCTCCAGTCCAGAACTGGACTAGAGGACAACTGCACTTTATTATGACTGTTATTACTGTTATTATAAGATAACGCTCTGACAGCTGATGCAACTGTTACAATGCACAGTCAACAATCCTCTGTGGAGGCTCATAGAGCGCCCCCTGCTGACCGTTTGTCAGAAGTGATTATATATAACTAACTACTGAGTTCCCTTTTACTGATATGGCAGCTAGTGCAATAACTGTAATAAATGAATGTTATATGAACCAATAAAGTTGTATATAAACAATATCAGGACCTCGTTTGATTTAAACCAGATTCTTACATACCTACCTGATCACTTAGCTCATGCTGTGGAAATTTACATCCACAATAAACTGAAAAGAATCAACAACCAGACAAAGCGTTGTGCTGCCTTCAGGTGCTCGGTTCAGACTGTGAGACGTTCAGGTGCCTGCATCAGGACTGTCAGTGGTTCAGACCAGATGTATCATAAACTCTGGAGCTGTGACCACATGAAGGTTTGGCTGCTCATCTCCACTGAAGTCACTGGACTTGTTGTTAGTGGTTTCCTCCACTAGGTGGCGCTGACGCTCTGTCACACTTCATAGTGAAGACACAACAACCTGTTTCCTCATGAAGGAGGCTGCAGATGAAAATACAAACACAGCAGTGAGTTTATGAGTTATTAACAATCTGTCAGACTGAAAGACTCACCTAGCTAACCCTAACTTCTAACTTTGATTTAGTTAACACAGCTGGTATTATGTCAGAGAAAGTGAAAGTAAAACTCGTGAATTGTGACAGAACTCACAATTCATTAGAGATTTGGCAACGGTTCAAAACAACTATTTAGTTTGGTTTTTACAACAGTGAAGAGCTGCTGGTGATAGACTTTGGACTTTTCCTTGATGTTCTCCAGAGACTCAAGGCTCTCACCGTGGTTCACTGGAGTCCCAAAGCTTTAGAAATGTCTTTGTAACACTTTCCATACTGATAGATGTCAATTATTTTTGTTTTTCATCTGTCCTTGAATTTCTTTAGATGATGTGTAGCTACTTTAGATCCCTCAGGCTACTTTGTCAGAGAGTATTTAAGTGATTTCTTGATTCAGCTGGTCTGGCAGAGATCAGGCCTGGGTGTGAAGAGTGAATTGAACTCAGCTTTCAAAAAAAAAGGTTCATCACAGTTCATGATTTACTGTAACAAGGGAGGGGCAATTACTTTTTTCACATAGGACCAAGTAGGTTTGGATACATGAAATCATCATTTAAAAACTGCATTTTATATTTACTTCGTCATCCTTGTCTAATATTAAATTGTTTTCTTGTCTGTAACAACATCTATTGCAAATCTGCCCATCCTGGGTGAGGGATCCCTCCTCTGTTGCTCACCCTGAGGTTTCTCAGATTTTTCCCTGTTAAAAGGGTTTTCCGTGGAGTTTTTCCTCAGTGGATGTGAGGGTCTAAGGACAGAGGATGTTGTTACGATGCCATGTAAAGCCCTTTGAGACAAACTGTTTGTAAAAACGGGCTATACAAATAAAATTGCCTTGCCTTGCCTTGCGCGAAACTCTCCTGACTATTTGTTACAAACCGACGTGAGAGCGAGCTGAAGAACCGGTTGAAGAGAGACGCAACGTGATCTCACACACACACACACACACACACACACACACACACACACACACACACACACACACACACACACACACACACACACACACACACACACACACACACACACACACAGACACACAGAGACACAGCTCTCTGTCAGATCACATCCTACTACATCCTCTCGAGACAGAGAGAGCATTGTCAGAAAATAGAGAGCACAGCAGGGCTGCTGTGTGTGATCTCTTGTTGGCGATTCTGGGGGGAGGCTTGTTGACGAACATCACCCTAACCCAATCAGATTTGTGATTCTGGGGGTGGCCAATGAGTTTTCAATCGTAAATAGCTCAGATGGTCGTAGTCTACCAGCGCCCGGGGTTTTCATTCATCAGAGGATTTCTCAGCCAGGTCCAGGTTTGTTTTCTAAGAAGATGCTGCAGTCTTTGACACCAGCAGGTAAACGTTGTAGCTTTGTTTGTGTGTGTTGTGTTGCTTTTATGTTTCTGTGTTTGTTAGAGGAGAATGAGACTCGTCTTTCTTCTCCTCGGTCCAGACCTAGTTTCTCCCTGATGACATGACTGTGTTTAATCCACTACAAAGACTTTATCAGTGTCAACACAGCAATGAATGAATGATTTAGCTCTATCGATCAAGAACAATAATTTAAATGTAGCCGTTTGGATGACACTTAAGCTATTTATTGTACCCAGATGATATAATTTTACTGTCTGAATCTGAGTCTGATTCAACAAATTCAACATGTCAAAACATGTCAAGACAAGTCAACAAACATTAACAACAGTTTTCAACGTGTTTTCAAAATAAAACATGGGTTATAAGGCAATAAAAGACGTTATACCAAGGGCAGACTGGCCATCTGTGTGTCCAGGACGCAGTCACAGTTTTTAAGACAGCTGAGTTTACCTGTGATCTATTGACATTTAGGGAAGCCACTCGTAATCATTTAGTTATGCTTGCAGAAGCCTATGGCTGAGCTACTATACTGGCTGGTTAGGATACAGACTTCTCTCTTTTTAATGAAAATAAATTGCATTTTCTGATACTAGATGATACTGACACGTCTCTTTCTATTGCCGTTGAATTACCTTGGCTTTTATTTTTGTAAATACGGACTAACCCCTACCGCTGAGTCTCTGACTTGACACACTTAGCTGATCAGACACTCTAGGCCATATAAAGCATGACATGACACTGAGTTTGGCCTTTCTTGCCTGATCCTCGACGGTGGTAGAAGAGACTGAGTAAAGTCCAGATACAAATGATGTTGTTGTTTGTGAGTCTGTTTAGTGTTTTCCTTTGTTTTTGAGTTTCCACTGAGCCACAGTTTAATGTAAGAATCTGGATAAAACTGAATCTGCACAATAGAGAAGAAGCTGAAGTGACTTTTTCTCACTGTAGATTTAAGACTTTAAGACACATTTTTTATTTATTTATTTATTTTTATTTAGCCTTTATTTAACCAGGTAAAAGACCCGTTGAGATCGAGATCTCATTTTCAAGGGCGACCTGGCCAAGAGGGCAGCAGCACACGTCGTCAACATTATAAATTACAAAATACAACAATATACATTACAGTATTACATTATATTAAATAGGGTCATGTTACAATAGAGGTTAAAACAAAAAGTGCAGGGAGCAGGAGGTCAAGGTGACAAGGTTGGTCAGCAAAGGCACCGCTCAAATGATTTTTGTTGTCGGACCTTTAAGAAGTGTCGAAATACACCAAGAGATACAAGTTCAGACAATTTCAGTTCAGCCTGGAGGTTGTTCCATGTTAATGGAGCGGCATAACTAAACGCTTTTTTCCCTAATTCAGTCCGCACTCTAGAAATGCTCAAACAATAGATATCACTGGACCTTAAGGCATATCGATTTTCTGTTCAACGGAGGAGTGAACAGAGGTATGGAGGAACCATACCAAGGAGAGCCTTATAGATCATAAGCAACCAATGAGTTTCTCTCCGGGTGCTCAGAGATGGCCACCCAGACTTCGAGTAGAGCTGACAGTGATGAGTGAGACGACCACAACCAGTGAAAAACCTTAATGCACTGTGATATACAGTGTCCAAAGCTGCTAGGCTTTTGGACGAAGCACACATGTACAACACATCTCCATAGTCAACTACTGGTAGGAAAGTTGACGGCACAAGCAATTTACACACACGCATTCAACATGTCCCTCCAAACCTCTTTGGGATTTCTTTTGGAGCACATGGAAAAACCAGAAAAGTTTAAATGAAGTTCCAATAAACTTAAAAAAACAAAACATCCATCCATTCATCCATTGTCTACCACTTCATCCGGAGTCGGATCGCGGGGGCAGCAGTCGGAGCAGGGATCCCCAGACTTCCCTCTCCCCGGACACTTCCTCCAGCTCTTCCAGGGGGACCCCAAGACGTTCCCAGGCCAGCCGAGTGACATAGTCACTCCAGCGTGTCCCAGGTCTTCCTCTGGGCCTCCTCCCGCTGGGACATGCCCGGAACATCTCCCGAGGGAGGCGTCCAGGGGGCATCCGATACAGATGTCTGAGCCACCTCAGCTGGCTCCTCTCGATGTGGAGGAGCAGCGGCTCTACTCCGAGCTCCTCCCGGGTGACAGAGCTCCTCACCCTATCTCTAAGGGAGCGCCCCGCCACCCTGCGGAGGAAACTCATTTCGGCCGCTTGTATCCGGGATCCTGTTCTTTCGGTCATGACCCAGAGTTCATGACCATAGGTGAGGGTGGGAACGTAGATTGGCCCGTAAATCGAGAGCTTTGCCTTTCGGCTCAGCTCCTTCTTCACCAAGACGGAACGATACAACGGCCGCATTACTGTGGCCGCTGCACCAATCCGCCTGTCAATCTCGTGCTCCATCCTTCCCTCACTTGTGAACAAGACCCCAAAAAACTTAAACTCCTCCACCTGAGGCAGAAACTCTCCCCCGACCTGGAGGGTCGGGGGAGAGCCACCTTTTTCCGAACCATGGCCTCAGACTTAGAGGTGCTGATTCTCATCCTAGCTGCTTCACACTCGGCTGCAAACCGCCCCAGTGCATGCTGAAGGTCCTGGCTCGAGGGAGCCAACAAGACCACATCATCCGCAAAAAGCAGAGATGAAATCAAGTGGCTCCCGAACCGTACCCCCTTGCGCCTAGAAATTCTGTCCATAAAAATAATGAACAGCCCTGCCGGAGTCCAACACGCACCGGGAACATGTCTGACTTACTGCCGGCCATGCGAACCAAGCTCCTGCTCCAATCGTACAGGGACCGTACAGCCCTCAGCAGAGGGCCTCCGACCCCATACTCCCGGAGCACCTCCCACAGGATGCCACATGGGACACGGTCGAAAGCCTTCTCCAAGTCCACAAAACACATGTGGACTGGTTGGACAAACTCCCATGCACCCTCAAGCACTCTGTGGAGGGTATAGAGCTGGTCCAGCGTTCCACAGCCAGGATGAAAACTGCATTGTTCCTCCTGAATCCGAGGTTCGACTACCGGCCAAATTCTCCTCTCCAGCACCCTGGAATAGACTTTCCCCGGGAGGCTGAGGAGTGTGATCCCCCGATAGTTGGAACACACCCTCCGGTCCCCCTTTTTGAAGAGAGGGACCACCACCCCGGTCTGCCAGTCCAGAGGCACTGTCCCCGACTGCCACGCGATGCTGCAGAGGCGTGTTAGCCACGACAGCCCCACAACATCCAGAGACTTGAGGTACTCAGGGCAAATTTCATCCACCCCCGGTGCCTTGCCACTGAGGAGCTTCCGGACTACCTCAGTGACTTCAGCTTGGGTGATGAATGAATCAACCTCTGAGTCCTGAGCCTCTGCTTCCTCCATGGAAGGCGTGTCAGTGGGATTGAGGAGATCCTCGAAGTATTCCTTCCACCGCCCGACGATATCCCCAGTCGAGGTCAACAGCTCCCCTCCTCCACTGTAAACAGTGTCGGCGGGGAACTGCGTCCCCCTCCTGAGGCGTTGGATAGTTTGCCAGAATTTCCTCGAGGCCAACCGGTAGTCCTCCTCCATGGCCTCCCCAAACTTTTCCCAGACCCGAGTTTTTGCTTCCGTGACCGCCCGGGTTGCCGTCCGCTTGGCCTGCCAGTACCCGTCGGCTGCCTCGGGAGTCCCCAGAGCTAGCCAGGCTCGGTAGGACTCCTTCTTCAGCTTGACGGCATCCCTTACTTCCGGTGTCCACCACCGGATTCGGGGATTGCCGCCGCGACAGGCACCGGAGACCTTATGGCCACAGCTCCGCCGTGTCAACAATGGAAGTGGAGAACATGGTCCATTCAACAACATGGTCTTAAAACGCACTTTTACTACCTGGCTTTTAACACAGTTTGAAATCCTAATTTTTTAGCAACTATGGTCTTATTATTTATTGATTTTGCTGCTTTTTATCTGTTGTGCTTTCTTACTGAATGTTGATTTGTTCACTGTTTTTTTGTGTAAAGCACTTTGGTCAACTTTGTTGTTTTTAAATGTGCTCTATAAATAAATTGGATTGGATTGGATTGGATTGGATTGGATTCGGACTCAATGTCTCCGGCCTCCCTCGGGATCCGGTCAAAGCTCTCCGGGAGTTGAAGACCTCCCTCACAGGGGATTCTGCCAGATGTTCCCAGCAGACCCTCACGATACGCTTGGGTCTGCCTAGTCTGACCAGCTTCCTCCCCCTCCAGCTGATCCAACTCACCACCAGGTGGTGATCAGTTGACAGTTCAGCCCCTCTCTTTACCCGAGCGTCCAAGACATAGAGATGACACGACTACAAAGTCGATCATTGACCTCCGGCCTAGGGTGTCCTGGTGCCACATGCACTGATGGACACCCTTATGCTCCAACATGGTGTTCGTTATGGACAAACTGTGACTAGCACAGAAGTCCAATAACGAGACACCACTTGGGTTCAGATCGGGGAGGCCGTTCCTCCCAATCACACCTCTCCAGTTAACACTGTCGCTGCCCACGTGAGCGTTGAAGTCCCCCAGCAGAAAGATGGAGTCCCCGGTTGGGGCACTTTCCAGCACCCCTCCCAGGGCCTCCAGGAAGGCCGGGTACTCTGCACTCCTGTTCGGCCGGTAGGCTGGGACAACAGTGAGAGGCCTATCCCCGACCTGAAGGCGCAGAGAAACGACCCTCTCGTTAAGCGGGGAGAACTCCAACACATGGCGGCTGAGCTGGGGAGCTATGAGCAAGCCCACACCAGCTCGCCGCCTCTCACTGCGGGCAACTCCAGAGTGGAAGAGAGTCCAGTCTCTTTCAAGGAGTTGGGTACCAGAGCCCAGGCTGTGCATGGGGGTGAGCCCGACTATCTCTAGCCGGTACCACTCAACCTCTTCCACAAGTTTCATGTCCCTAAAGCCTGAGTCGTTGACCGGGGATTGGGTCACTGGGGCCTCCGCCCATGGCTGCCACCCAAAACACAAGGCACCGACCCCCTGTGATCCTTCCTGCAGGTGGTGGGCCTACGACGTGCGACGTGGGCCCGCCTTCCAGTAAAAACAAAACAAAAACAAACAATGCCTTGATGCAGCCTTGATTGTCTTATGTTATTATGTAATATAGGGTAATATAATATTATACCAGTCACATTCAAACTGATCCACTGAGCTTCAGTCTGTTGTTTTCCAGTTTGGATCATTTTAGTGGCGCCGCCTTGTGACATAAATATATTACTGCACCAAAACTACTGAAGAGGAAGAAGTGAGTGTAGATGTAGTTGTTGATGTGTTGTTGTCTCCTGTGACAGGGAGAAGATGATGTGCTGCTTCCTGCTGCTCCTCACACTGACCTCCTGTGTCTGTGGTGAGTTTACTCCTTCACTTTATTCTCTACAAACTGATACAAGTCCTCAGTTAGTCTGCTCCTCACTTTCCCTCTGTCTCCTCAGAACCAACATTTGTAGTGAAGGTGACACAGAGCTCCTATCAGGCAGAGGAGAACCACAACATCACACTGGAGTGGACCTTCACCAACATTCAGGGTTCAGCAGACTCACTCATCGTCTACTGTCGACTCTTCACTGATGAAAAAACATTAGTCCTGTATCATCTCTATGAGGGTGTTGAAGTCTCAGAGTCTGAGGATGAACAGTTTTCAGGACGAGTCCAGTGTGACAGAGACGTCCTCAGAGAAGGACGAGTCAGACTTCATGTGTCCAGACTCAGGACTGAAGACTCAGGATGGTACCAGTGTGAAGTTCTCACTGAGTATGGGAGTGGCTCTGATGAATGTCGACTGAACGTCACTGGTGAGTTGGTTCAGTAGAGTCAGTGGAGTCCAAACTTTTTGCAAAGGGCCAGATATGGTGAGGTGAAAATCCATTCAGCCTGACATCCTTTGAACCATTAACATTAAATGCAAATTAACAATTTAATAAATTTTTCTTTTATTGCAAATGGCATTCTTTCCATTTCTTCACATTGAATATAAATGAATCTAAGTTTTTACCAAAATCACTCTGCTTTTCATATTTGAAGACCACATAAAAATGAAGAGAAAGTCTGTCTGGAAAAAAACTTTAACATATCTAGGTTCATTTGAAACATTGCATATTATATTTTATATTTTATTTTAGAAATGGGCTGGAAAGGGTCAAGGGTCGTGCGGTTAGAATGTGGCCACAGGTCTGCTGCCATCGTCTGGTGAAATATAAAATAGCTTTTCTTTGTATGGTGGTCTGCATATTATTGATTTTATGACTGTGGGCCGGTGGGAATTTGAACACGGGTCACAATTGGCCCCCGGGCCGGACTTTGGACATGCTGCAGGAGAGTCAGAGTGTTTTTATGTCTTGTGTCTTACAACAGCTTTTGGTGAACCAGAACCAGAGAGACCAGAACCACGGAGACAAGAACCACAGAGACCAGAACCAGAGAGTCGAGGAAGGATCGGCCTCTATGTTGGACTGACAGCAGCAGTTTTACTGGTTTTCTGTCACTCCTTTGCTCTCTGGCTTCATTTAATCAAATCTAAGAGAGAAAACACCACCACAGCTGCAGAGACTCAGAGTCTCTCTAAGCTTCAGTCCATCAGATCTAACAGGTCTCTGTCTGAACCACCGTCCTCTGTCGTATCAACAGAACCTGAGTCAAAGAACCAAGAGACAGAACCAGGACTGACTCTGGATCAGCTGGAGACATGATCTCAACTGTAACATAAAAGCTGGATCTTCATGTACATGTTGTTTTGGTTTTGAGTTTAAATTGACCCTTTGTTGGCCTTCTGATTGGTTGCTGTTCCACCAATCAGAGCGCTTCTCCCCATGTCACGTGTTGCGCAGCATTCTAAGGTTGGACAACCCTGGAATGAAACCCTATGAAACAAGATAGGTAGACAGCAACTTTTTCGGCAAAAACTACTTTATAATTTTTCAATATGGTTAAAATGTGCCTGGGGTTCCTGCAGTAGCAACTCACAATATCTGAAACGTATTCCCAGAGTCATTTTTATCCCATTCCCCAAACCCAAGACATAAATAAACATACTAAGCCTATATTATAACATTACTTTAACCTTCTGTTATGTATTTAGTTGAGCTTAATAATAGGGTTTGGGGGTGATCCACTAGGGGGAGCTCTAGGCATAGGTCAGGGGTTAACTGCATAGTTTTGTTTGTTGTTGTTGTGTGCAGTCCTCATGAGAAGTGAGCCTGTTTTTCCCTGGCTGTATTACTGAAGTGCTATTGAAGCTCATTCATTCTCCAGTCCACTCTCTGGTCGTGTTCATAGACAGAGAAGATCTAATACCTTCAAAGTTATCTAGCAAACGTTACATTACCGCTGCTAATGTCTTTTGAACTTTGTGAAGTTTTACGAGGAAAAACGGGAGATCGGCGGAGATTAAGCGTTAGCTTGTAGCTAATGTTAGCCAGCGCCGTTAGCTACTAGCTAGTGAGTGACCAAAACAATGATTTTTCCCCATTTTTCGGAAAAGTCAGGTAATGCCCGTTCAATCGCTATTGAGTCACGTCTGTCCTCTATCATGGACACTATTTTTCTGATGTATAAGTTAATTCAAATTTTCCTTACAAGCAATTCAAATCTGCCTAATTTTCAATGGTTTCCAATGGGAGTTAACCCTTCCGTGACCATTGTTTGTCCAACCCAAGGGGGCAGTTGTCGGTCTGAGAAGTGAAGCTCACTTCCGCGTTCAAAAAGCTGCAATCCCCTCGGCTGTCGCTGGGGGCTGGCTCCAGAAGGGAGCAACTCCAATTGAGCCCCATGTTAAAATCGCCGATTTTACAGCTTTAAAAAACATATTTACAGCCTGGTACATTTCATTTTTTTGGTCTCAACCGATAGTTTCTACCCCCGCACACACTCTGAGGGGGGTGAATTTTTTTAAAACTCTACCGTTTTACTGTTATTAGGTTTAAAGTTCTGGCCAATTAGGGCGCGGAAACGTTGAGTGACAGGTCCGTAGACCGCTGCTTCGAGGCCAGTGGGCGGGTTCTCGGCCGGCCAACGGCCGCACCGCTCCAAATATGGCAAGTAGAATCCAACATGGCGCGGTTCAAACCCCCGTAGTAGAGGCACAAAACAGACTCCCCCAAACCAATGGGTGACGTCACGGGTGCTACGTCCATTCTTTTTACAGTCTATGGTCCAACCTAGCAACAGTAACCGTGGGGGGCGGGGCCTTGACAAAGGGTCAATTGAGTTGTTGGTGTTACACAGCATCAACAGCTGATATCAGTGTTAATAACAACATTCATCTGACTGTTGTTACAATGTAAAAAGATTATGTGAATATCTGGTAAAGTCTCTTTCTATATATTTTGATGTTTTGTATCAAATATGTTGTAGCTTTTATTCTCTTTTTCTATGGATCTTGAGTTTGAAATAAAAGATATATCTATATTTGTATTTATCTATATGTATTTATATTGTTTAAATATGCACTGATGCTCTTCATAAATGCAGTAAATATGAATTTAATTGAATATCTGTAAATAAATCTTTATTTGAGTAAAGTTGTTGTGTCTCTTCTGTGTGAGAGTCTGAAGTCACAGAGACTAAAAGCAACAATAAACTTTATTAAAACTCTTCACAACAAGTTCAACAATAATGATTTAAAAGACGTAAATGACACAACTTAATGTCAGTGACTGTTGGTTCATGTCTCACTGAGCTGTGGATGCTTCAGGTTTTAAACATGAGCTCCATCTTCTCTCATTCTCTGGTGATAGAGTCACTGATGCTGGTTTTTACAGTCTATGGTTAATACCTAGTCTGTAACTTCATCTACACTTTGTGTATTACAGTAACAGCTGAACAGCCAGGAATAGTTCACAAGAAAGCAGAACATGTTTTTTTCTGTTACCACATGACCCACATGTCAAGTCCACAGCTTCTTCTGTTTGTTTCACACTCAGAGGTGGAGAGGGGTTGAAGTGAGAAAAAGTGGAGAACAACCTTTACTCCACACTTCTCTGATCACTGATTGGTCCGTAGTCGTAGATAATGAACATTTTGAACATATGAAGCTGATTTTCCTCAGCAGCAGCTGCTGGTGTCTACTGAGGTGGCGTTGACTGAATTTCAGCCTCCTCAATAATTTGGAGGAATGTATTTTTTTAATAAATCAACAATACCTAACTTCACTGATCTACAGTCAAGACTTTGCAGTAGAAGCTACAGACCATAAAGAAACTGAACAGGATCCATCAACTGTACTAAACTTCACTTTCTTTATGTCACTGATGAAAAGTCTCAGTAGAGAAAGAAAAACCTGCAGATCTTTAAACTGGTCTGGAGCTGTTTCCTCATGAAGGAGAAATACTAACACAACAGTGGGTTGATGAGTTCACACATTATGAAAACTGTAGGAGTCTCTGAGTTGGTTAAACTGCAGTTTTTAGTGTGTCAGTCAAAGGGAAAGAATAAGTGTGAACAAAACATCTATGACTCAATTCACAGAAAGAGAAAAGCCACCGCCTAAAACCTCTCACATCTGGAGGTGTCACAGTGTTTCCTGTTTAGTTTAAAGTTAGGGGTCCGCGGACCCCTAGTGGTCCGTGGTGTAATTGCAAGGGCTCCGTGAAAATATCCGCCGGACCTTCCAATCCGGCCCACGAGTTTTAATAGTTTGCGTAGGCTACTGTATTTCTCCGTCTGTGTGCGCCTGTAAGTCAATGCACTGGGACACTAAAACACGCTCAGTGTTTGTTTGTGCCTGTGAGCCCCAGCACTGGGATAAGGAAACGCCCTGGTAGCCTACCGCCGGCTGGACTCGGCTCGCAGGGTTTTCCCTGTGTGCAAAGGCCGTGGGTGATTTTGGCCGCCGCCTTGGTTCAACTGTGTGTGCATCATGCATGAGGGGCCATTGAGATTAAGCGTCTTTTGCGCGCGCTCAAACCCTGTAGACGCGCGTCATGCACGCTGCCAACTCAAAAGCCGTAGCGGTGCGCGGTTGTTTTTCCGTGCACGTCCACGGCGCACAGCTGCACGCACGGACCTGCTTCTCCCCCGGTGTTGTGTCCCGCTGCCCTCGGCCTGTGTCTCTCCTAATGTTTCCCACTGAGCTCTGCCTCGTTTGAAAGGTGAAGGAAGCCCATGTGTGGAAAGACGTCGCCTGTTACTATTGTTTGAAACGTGAGCTGGAATTACTGAATTGTTTGTTGTTGTTGCAACTTTCAAGTTGAAAAAAAGGCCTATTTGAATGTCCCTCAAGGTGTCTGCAGCCACTGTATAATGATTTTTTGTTCTGGAAGTTACAACTGAAAGCTTATTTGCCTCACACACACACACACCCTCACCCTTTAATAAAGAACACGTTCTTTTATTTAAAAATGATGCCCCCTCAAAAATGTCACATTTGTTATTACTTCTGGGCAAATACCATATACACTGTTGTAAATGGAAAAATAAATCTCCGTCAATAATCTGTTTTAAAAACGAACTAAACAAATATTTTAGTTCCTTAAGTTTACTGGCAGATGGAAATGAAAAAATTAATGGCATGATGGAAATTGTAATACGATGTAATTTGTTTATTTGTGAAGAGTCCCAATGAGTACAATGCCTTCAACTTGTGTTTTTACCTTTATTTTATGTAGCCTATTTATTTTATTTCTATATGTACACACACATTTAAAATAGCTATTTACCTATTCTGTACTAAGCGTTGTAGATTTAATTTTCTATTTTTATTGCACGAAAAGTAATGTCTTCTAGAAAAAAAATAATGCAACAGTTTCCTGTTTGAGAAGAAAGAAAAGAAAATCAAATCTCGCGATGACGTGACCCCAATAGCATTGACTTTTGGGCCACATGTGGCATTTAGCTGGCACCTCTGGTTGAAATGTGGTATGGCAAAATGTATGAGGACCAAATCATAACCACATACGCATTGCCATATTCAAATTTGGAGGGAATTATTCTTCTGGTACACTTATTTAACTGAGGCACTTGGCCCAGATAATAGAATATTCTTTTGGGCCGCATGTGGTATGTGACTGGTAAAATTGGAGGGAATATCTCTTCTGGGGCAGTTCTGTAATAGAAGCACCTGGCCCTATGTAACTGACAAAATGGCAAAACACATGAGGTCCACATCATAACCACGTTGGTTTTGCCATACCTTCAAAATTGGAGGGAATTTTTCTTCTGGCACAGTTCTGAAATAAGGCACTCTCCCAGATGATAGATGTTAGCTTTTGGGCTACAGTTGGCATGCAACTGGCACAAGTGGCAGTGGGTGGAGTTTATTCTGCGACACCCTCCGGACATTTTCATTTTCTCTCACTCAGTTTCTGGACTGGCTGCTGCTTTGGGTAAGTGAATTTTAAACCTTTTACATTTTTGTTGAACTACTGATAATCAATGGCACACACTAGACCTACATCTTTAGAGGAGAGAGCTACAAATTAGCCGAACAGAACTCGGTTTTAATTTAATAAAGCGTGTGTTTTGAAGCCCATGGTGGCAAGAGACAGCTATGGCTGTGTTAGCAGCTTTAGCAGCTTTGCTAACCCTACTGCTACTGCTCCTGGGATGAAAAAAAGCTTGATTTAAGTTACTCCAATGTCTGATTTATTTTATTTTGATTCACCGGAACTTCACACAATGTTTTTTATAAACGTGTTAACGCAAAACTGATTTTAACGGCACTATTTTTTTTTTTTTTTTTTAATTTAAAATTTTATTTTAAGAAAAAAATAACGAAAAAAGAAAACGCACGATTAAGTTAACGCTGTGACATTGGAACCTCAGCCGTTGCCGTCTTGTAATGTTACAGAAAACCTGCATGTTGACTACACTAGAGAACTTGTTCTTCTTATCACCAAACAAGGCTGCTCTCTCTCTCTGACAGCTGGTTTTTAAATACCATGAATGGAAAGCATAAGAAACATCCAGATGTTTCTTTTCTTATGTTTCTTATGTTTCTTATCCATTCATATTGCTGTGATTTCAAGCAAAAAAGAAAACGATGCGATTAATCACGATTAATTTAGGAAATTTTGAGATTAATCGCGATTTAAAATTTTAATTGTTTGACAGCCTTAACACTACTCTTTCAAAATGTCCTGTGTTCTCAAGGTGCCGTAGACGAAACCCTGACTGCAGCTGTTTCAGACAAGGAGGTGGAGGTGATGGGAAACTGGGCCTTGGTGTGAAGAGAGACAAAAAATACAAGCTGAAACTGACAGTTAAGACAGACAGTTTTGATGCACAAATTAAACTTTCTTCATTTCTAATATTTCTACACTGTTCTTGTATTTTTGTACAGTATTACTGTAACCTATTTGATCAGTTTTTTTCTGATTCTGTTTTTATATGGATGTAATTTCTACATGTTCTGTACAGTTCATTGAAGGCAATTTTGAAGTATGAAAAAATACAATTTTAAAGGGAAACTTGTGTGTTTCTTAATTTCTCATATTGATTTTGTGTGATTTAAGTGATCTATATAGGTATCGAACAACTTAATCAGTACTGCTATTGCACTAAAATTATCATTTTTTAATTTTGGTGCCAGAATTGACCTGTCATTCTCTTCATAATGTGGGGCAGATGGAAGGTGTGTTATAGATCTGATGAAAAAAAAGTACCAGTTTTATTCTGTCAACCACATGTGGGCCACAATGATTCAACAGAACTGAGCCACACGTATTCTGTATGTGACCCATGAGCCATATAATTATTTGAATTTAGTTTACTCCTGGTAGAAGTCTGGTTTTGTTATGGTTCAGTTTGGGCTTATATACCTTAGGGCCAGATGTGGCCCATCATTCACTTCCAAAAGTGGGCCAGACGAAAGGTTCGGTGTATATTAGTTTAGGTTCTGGGTAAAATCTGGATTTTGGTCTGTCAGCCACATGGGGGCCATATAAGAGCCAGTAGGCTTTACCTGAACACAGCCATACAGGCAGGCCCTATGAAGCCCAGCTATAAGCCATATGTAGTTGGTACAGTTCTGGTAGAGGTCTGGTTATGTTATGGTTAAGCATAGCTTTCATATACTTGGGCCAGATATGGGCCGTCATTCACTTCCGTAAGTGGGCCAGATCTTTGCTGTTTATTTGGGCCACATCCAAGCCAAAGGAACTTTGCTATTAGGGGAGTTCAGTTGGCGCGAAGGAAGTGACGTCGGATGTCGCAGAGCGTGGGGATGGGGTGGGGACTCAGCTACGTCATCCATGGGTATTTTTATTTATTTATTTATTTATTTGGTTCATTTCGGGCATGTCAATTAGTCATCATCATCACACATCATCTCAATCCAATTAATACAATACACATGACCGAAAGGGAAAGCGGGAGAAGCAAAAGCTTATCTAGTCCCGCCCCCAATACTCACATATTCATTTTTTCTGCATGTTACATTTTTGACATAACATTCTTCCAGTATTAATATATAGGTATAAATAGAAAGCAGCATGTTCAAGGGCATCGTCGCCAGCTGGAAGAGAGAGAGCAGATAGGAAGGAAGCAGCAAGGAAAGGACTCGTGTCAGCGACTGTCACAGCAGATCTCGGTCAGTCTGAGCAGTGTTGAACAGAAGGGGAGAGTTACATCTGGTGACAAACGGTTCGCGCTGCAGTAGAGCATGTGAGTCAGACAGAAGAAGACTCTGTGGTCACGGCGGAGGCAGGTCATCTCATCTGAGATGGGGTTTATTTGTACGTATTAACAAATTGTTTAGGAGACACTGGACGTGTAATTGACTAATTGGAGGACGGATGTTCACTCACAACAGAGGAGTCTGCATGTTCAGGTATGTTTTAATAACTTGTGCTGTAGCTGCGTGTGTTTCTGCTTCAACACTCTGCACTGCTCTGATCACTACAAAGTAGCCTACTTTGTTGTGGGGTTAAGGCCCTTTCACACCGCGGACGTAACGAATAAACGACACGAAATTGCGAAATATTCGCGGCCAAATATTTCGCATCAAAACCATTCACACCGGCGGCGACGCGAATATGCGACAGATGTGACGATTAGATTCCAAAGTTTCGCTTTGCGACGGGTGGTTCTTCGCCTCCACGTCATGTCTTTAATCTGTTAATTATCCCTCATGTAGCCTATTCGCTACGTTATGCCGCTGTCGTCTTGTTACCAACTTTACTCAACACAGCAGCAGCTCACTGTCTGATCACTGATCAATATCTGATATGAACACACTATTGCTATTTCTCCTCCTCCTCTCCTCTTTCCACTTACCCCCCCTCCTCCTCCTCCTCTTCCTCTCCTTCTCCTCCTCTTCCTCTCCTCCTCTTCCTCTCCTCTCCTCCTCCTCCTCCTCTTCCTCTCCTCCTCCTCCTCTCTTCTCCTCCTCTTCCTCTCCTCCTCCTCCTCCTCTCTTCTCCTCCTCCTCTCTTCTCCTCATCTTCCTCTCTCCTCCGAGACACAGGTTATTTATTGTTTACATTAGCGGCCAAGCACGTGTCCATGCGCCCGCATGTCCGTGTGTGTGTGTGTGTGCGCGCGTGTGCATGTGCGTGTGTCTGTGTGTGTGTGTGTGCCCAGAGAGACGGCAGGTGGAGGCTGACTGGCAGAGATCAGAGCAAAGACGGTGAACAACTTATTTTTCCTGTGAGAGACTGTGGCGGCCCGAGACTGTGCGGCCACCGTCTGTTATGGGAAACAGCTGTCTGTGTTCTGACGTGGGGGCTGTGACGTACCTCCTTTTCACGGCACATGATTGGTTGATGCGTTTATTCGCCGGGCGAAAGCTCGGAAAAATCGACCGCACGACGAAAAAAAATTATGTCGCATTTTCGCCGCGACACATTCGCGGTAGGTGTGAAAGGACCGTGATGAAAACCGGGGTTCGAAAAAAAATATTAATGCGCGAATTATTCGCGCGAAAAATACGTCTCCGGTGTGAAAGGGCCTTAGGGTTGTAACATGGGCCACTTGCACTTCAAATGTCTCCAATCGGGTTTCACTCTGTGTTCAGTTTAGTCCTTCTTCCATATGAGGAAGTAGCTCCCTGTAGCAGACACAGACGGGTTTAGAAGGAAAAACTCACTTTAATGTATGAAAGTATTTTTCCTCTCCATTTATTTTTTTTCATAGCTCTGCCTGCTTTGTAGTTAAAGGGATAGTTCACCCTAGAATGATATTTCGCTCATTATCTACTCACCCTCATGTGGACTAAGGGCTGGAAGAAGTTTCAGAGTCCTCCGTCCCTTCTCTGAGTTACAGGGGGTCTCAGCGTAGCAGTGCATGTCCATATAACGGTTGCAAAGGGACACCAGAGCTCTTCGTAAAAAAAACACACACAAAAAAACATCCAAATACCTCCATGCTGCTCGTATGTAATGTCCGTCTTGTGCTGAAGCCCCAAATTGCGTAATTGTCCCGAAAAAAATTAAATAAGTCTATATTTTAAGCTTGTTTGTAGCGGAAGCTTCTCAAAGCTCCTCTTCCTGGTCCATCCAAATCTCGCGTGATTTGCGCCGGCGTCAGTGCGGTTACTGCGAATCACGCGAGATTTGGACGGACCAGGAAGAGGAGCTTTGAGAAGCTTCCGCTACAAACAAGCTTAAAATATAGACTTATTTAATTTTTTTCGGGACAATTACGCAATTTGGGGCTTCAGCACAAGACGGACATTACATACGAGCATCATGGAGGTATTTGGATGTTTTTTTGTGTGTGTTTTTTTACGAAGAGCTCTGGTGTCCCTTTACAACCGTTATATGGACATGCACTGCTACGCTGAGACCCCCTGTAACTCAGAGAAGGGACGGAGGACTCTGAAACTTCTTCCAGCCCTTAGTCCACATGAGGGTGAGTAGATAATGAGCGAAATATCATTCTAGGGTGAACTATCCCTTTAAACTCATCAAACTACATCAGGGTTATTGTGTGTCTGTCATGCCAGTTGTAAGTGTTTCAAGGGTCTGTTTATTTAGTTACATTGCTGTGCAACTGGCTACATGCTCTGCCCACATCACTGATCCCTGATCAGTTCCCGCCCACTGCTCCTCCCCCTTCCTCTATATAAAGCTGTACTCAGTCAGGTTTCAGTTGTGGTTGAATCTCTTACCTGGTTCTACGACGGCAGAAGAGACTGAAGCTAAAGTCCAGATACAGAGCTGTGAGTCTGTTTAGTGTTTTCTTTTGTTTGGTTTAATTAGTTTTCATTGAGCCACAGTTTAATGTACGAATCTGAATAGAGAAGAAGTTGAAGATTTAGGTTTAATGACGTTTTAGAAACTTTTGTCTCTTATTAAATCACCAGAGCTTCAGGATGAACTCCACTCTGCACCATTAGACAGTCTGCAGGATGTAACATTTGTGTTAAATACAGGTGGTGGTGGTGGTGGTGTCTGTCTCTTGATGTGTTGTTGTCTCCTGTGACAGGGAGAAGATGATGTGCTGCTTCCTGCTGCTCCTCACACTGACCTCCTGTGTCTGTGGTGAGTTTACTCCTTCACTTTATTCTCTACAAACTGATACAAGTCCTCAGTTAGTCTGCTCCTCACTTTCCCTCTGTCTCCTCAGAACCAACATTTGTAGTGAAGGTGACACAGAGCTCCTATCAGGCAGAGGAGAACCACAACATCACACTGGAGTGGACCTTCACCAACACTCAGGGCTCAGCAGACTCACTCATCGTCTACTGTCGACTCTTCACTGATGAAAAACCATTAGTCCTGTATCATCTACGTGAGGGTGATGAAGACTCAGAGTCTGAGGATGAAGAGTTTTCAGGACGAGTCCAGTGTGACAGAGACGTCCTCAGAGAAGGACGAGTCAGACTTCATGTGTCCAGACTCAGGACTGAAGACTCAGGACTTTACTGGTGTGAAGTTCTCACTGAACATGGTTTGGGCTCTGGTGAATGTCACCTGAACGTCACTGGTGAGTTAAAGGTTTAATTCAGTCTCTGAGTGAAGAAAAGTTTCCTCTTCAGATGAATCACCAACATGTTCGTGTCCTTTACAGCAGCTGATGTTCAACCTGAGGCTACAGAACCACCTGATGGACCAGGACCAGAGAGACCAGGACCAGAGAGACCAGGACCAGAGAGTTGGGGAAGGACCGGCCTCTATGTTGCTCTGGGACTGACAGCAGCAGCATTAACAACAGCTCTACTGGTCAAACTCTGCTGCTGCTCCGGTCCTTGTTTCACTGAAGCTCAGTTCAGTGGTGTAACGACAAACCATCAGAGACCAGATCAGACCGGTCAGGACCAACTGGACCCTCTGACTGTCACAACCAGTCACCAGAGCCTCGGATCCTCATCAGAGTCGTCACACAGAGACTCTGTCACAGTACTGGATGAAGATCTGAAGGGAGTGTGTTTATGTTTATGATCTAAGTTGACCGCTCGTCAATGTGACACAGACTCAAAGCCTCGTGGGGCCGGGGCTTGTAGCACTATGCCCCGCCTGGGGGTTGTGATGCCGTCAACCCCAGTCTGCCTGAAACTGCCAGTTTGCATCTGCTGTTGCTTCACAGCAGTTTGAAGGCAGAAATAGTCAGAAATGCAATTTTGCCACAGGAACATGTGAAAAGCACCAAAAACACAATTTTCATCGGAGGGTTAAGGTTAGTCTTTAAGAAGTCCAGAACTGAACTAGAGCACAACTGCACTTTATTTCTTTCACTTTCAACTTTAACCCTCTGAGGTCGGTGCCTTGTAAATGATGGTGACGATATTGTTTTACTCTTTTGTGTCTATTTCCTGATAGCGATGTAATTATTTTTTGACTGAAAGTGAGACTCTTGGGCCTTTACAAAGACTCCACTGGTCTGTATCTGACCCAGAAGAGGAGTCGTCTTGTCTCAAACGTCTGTGTCCAATAGGAGACTCCTGGGACAAAGTCCTATAGGAGACCCATGTGAATGCCACACTGTTGGGGCATGAGTGTGCCATTTTTGTGAGTGTAACGGTCGTTGACCTCTTGGCAAAACGGTTAGCATCAGTTAGCATCAGTTAGCATCAGTTAGCATCGTTGCCCGTGGTGCAGGAGACTCGGGTTCGTAACCCACTCAGGGCAGGTCAGACCACGTCGGTCACATGAGATGTATTTTCTGTTTTTTACTTTACTTTCTTTGTCTGATGATATAACTTTTTCTACGTTCCCATGACTCCACTGCAGAATGAATATTCTGAAAGCTCAGGTTGTCCTGAAGAAAAGGACGTTAAATAGTGGATTGTACATCACAGTGCTGAAGTTTTATAAACATTAATACACAAGGAGACCAGAGAGAGAAACAGAAGAACAGGCTTTTCATGTTCTAGCTACAGAGTTTATTCAACCTGTGAAATGTTCACAAGACTTTCAACTATTCAGCGATTATTCAACTGTCTTTGATTCATGACAGTGTAAAACTCAGTTCCAATGGTTAGAGTCTAGTTTACTGATCATCAGATTGTGGGTTCAAGTCCCACCTCAGTCATCTCTGTGATGATTATTACTGTCTTTATATTGTCTACTGTCACAGTCATATAACATGAATATTTTATATAATATTTTGTAAAACTCAGCGTCATTGTGTTGGAGTTCTTTCCTTGATCGTCTCGTCTTTCTGCTTCATCCACCAGTGTTACACTTTATTATTATTTTTATTATCAATCGAACCAGGAGTGAAGTTGTTCTGACTTTTCTATGAGTCTTAATGCAGAGTTGTAATATTGTTGTTTTTTTATGATGCAGAGGATGAAGAGATGTTACATGTTTGTTTTGCCATAAATAAATGTTTGTTTCTACCAGAGTGAAGTAGTTGTGACTCTCCTGTGTGTCAGAGTGTTTCTGCTGTATTTCTCTCGATACGACTCCCTCCACTCAAACACTTTCCTGTCTTTTCTCTTTCACACTTCACTTTGAACTTTGCCATATTTATCTATTTATCCATTCATTGTAACTGCCTCCACTTTCTGCACACTGACTAAATGACTGATATAAAACATTTCCATGATCCTGATCCAGTGTAAACGTGTGTAAACATCATCTAATGAAGGTTCAGATTCAAACTCATGAGCTCTCAGAGACATTGGCTCTAAACTACATGAATAAGTGACATCAGCAGGTGTTTATTATCAATAGGATGTTTTAATGGACAATGTGTTTCTGGGTTATTACTGTAGCACATGTAGAGTTTGTCCAGCAGGTGTCACTGTGCTGCTTCTCCTCCGTTATGTCTCAGTGTGTTTCCACTGACAGATGAACCACACAGCTGTTCAGACAAACATCTGTCTCTGTTAGAAACCAGCAGCCAGTGTTGAGGAACTCATTCAGCTCAACACAACACTCAACCTCAACATCACACTGAACAAACCTCATCACTTTGGTTTTGAGTCTCGTTCCTGTTCAATGTTTGAAATGTAGCCTATTTGTTATTTGTGTCTCAGTGTTTTCAATGTAACATAATGTCTCAAAGGAATTTTAAAATCGAAAACTGGACTTGGTTAGGCTATTAGAGGTTGTCTATGAACCTAGACAAATAATCAACTCCAGCTTCAAGGGATTTTAAAATCGAAACTGAAAGTTCCTTGACTGGGTTTTGATGTGGTGGGAAAGGGCCCAAACGGCTCTTTTGAAGTGCCCCCCCCCCCCCCCCCCCCCCCCCCCGACACACACACAGACGCACTTGCTGAAAGTGAAACTGAAACTATCAGTATAAATACGCCCTGATGATGTAGCTCTGCAGTGATTTCTCTTCAGACTCACACGAAGCCTCTCCATCTTCATCAGCTCTCCTGTGCTTCAGTCACTTCAGGTAAGAAGTTTGTTCCTGTAGTTTTCTCTCCAGCAGAGTTCATCTTCAGTCTGTTTGCTCTTTTCAATCTGTTTCCTCCTGTGAAGCTCACCGTTGAAGCCTCATATCAGACGTCATTTGAAGAGTCTTCAGCTGTTTCCTACAGGTTTAGGGTGAATTCCAACTCCACTTAACCCTCAATCTCAAAAATGTGCGCTCCCGCTAAAGTGCTGTCCCGATTCTCAGAAAAATTAAAGGTATATTGTGTAAGAATTCCTCCTATCTAGCGGTGCGCTTGTAGATCGCAAGCAACTCAGTCGTATTTTTCATGCTGCATTCATGTGAAATCAGGCTTAAGGCAGATGGACGACAGCCGCTGCAGGTAACGGCATAAACAAGCCTCTATCTAAACAAGTGGTCCGTCAGCACTAGGCAAAACAATACACGTGACAATATGTTGTCATGGCGATGTGGTATTGTTTACCTGACCCACGTTTTACCGGCTTTCTCTGGACTTCTGTGACTAAAATGACATATGGTTTATTAGCGACGGCCGTCTGCCCGACTGCAGGTGAATGCAGCATCAGTGTAACGCTCCATTCCTCCTCACTGCGTTACCTTTTCACAGACGCCACCTCCACCTGAGCCGACAGCTCCGGTGTCTCCGCTGAGTTAACGTGGTTTCCTACGGTCACGCTGCCACTGAACCAGGGGCGTGTCTAGGATTTTTTTCTTGGGGGGGCCAGATACGGTCACAATCTGTAGAGGGGTGGCATATTGTATTGACATATAAAAAAGGTTTATAACTGCGATAGTCCTTGACTTTATGGTAATAATAACCAGTAGACTACAATATGAATAATATGACTGTTTATTTACACAAAATAATGCTATTGATTGAACGATTTCACGGTATACAGTAGCATTGTTTGGAAAAATAAAAATCTTATGTGACATTAATGCCTTTTCTAAGTATTCAGTATGTGAGTTGTAAATGAGATACCATTAAACACTGACTAAATGGCATAAAGAAATTTTACAAAATAAGAATATCCAATCCTGTCTCTCCAGGATTTCGGTGTGTGTAATTTAAAATGGTATATTACACATAAAACAATAGTCAGGGGGCGGTGCGTGGCGCAGTGGGTAGAGCGGCCGCCCCATGTAGAGGCTACAGTCCTCGCCGCAGGCGTCCCCGGTTCAAATCCCGCGTCGGGCAGACCTTTCCTGCGTGTCATTCCCCCTCTCTCTGCCTCCCCATTTCCTGTCTATCTCTACTGTCATCACTATCAAATAAAGGCAAAAAGCTGAAAAATATACTTTAAAAAAAACAAAAACAATAGTCAGCAACAGTATAAGAAAAACTGACCCATTTATTTAACGCTGCCCCCAAATAGTCAACCAAGCACTGGTCGACCAAACAATCATTAGCCGGCTGTCGATTGGTCGTAGGGGGGAAAACGCTGCCTGCAAACAGCTGTGTCCCAAGTTGGTTCCTACGCCATTGCTCTTGAATTAAGATAGGAAATTATTGGTATAGATAGATTAATTGTTTTCATTAATCCAGAATGAAAGTCTGAGGGGGGTATTGGAGGGGTAAATGTGTGCATGTCAGTGTAGTTGTTGATGTGTTGTTGTCTCCTGTGACAGGGAGAAGATGATGTGCTGCTTCCTGCTGCTCCTCACACTGACCTCCTGTGTCTGTGGTGAGTTTACTCCTTCACTTTATTCTCTACAAACTGATACAAGTCCTCAGTTAGTCTGCTCCTCACTTTCCCTCTGTCTCCTCAGAACCAACATTTGTAGTGAAGGTGACACAGAGCTCCTATCAGGCAGAGGAGAACCACAACATCACACTGGAGTGGACCTTCAACACCACTCAGGGTTCAGCAGACTCACTCATCGTCTACTGTCGACTCTTCACTGATGAAAAACCATTAGTCCTGTATCATCTACATGAGGGTGTTGAGGTCTCAGAGTCTCATGATAAACAGTTTTCAGGACGAGTCCAGTGTGACAGAGACGTCCTCAGAGAAGGACGAGTCAGACTTCATGTGTCCAGACTCAGGACTGAAGACTCTGGATGGTACCAGTGTGAAGTTCTCACTGAATATGGGAGTGGATCTGATGAATGTCACCTGAACGTCACTGGTGAGTTGATTCAGCTACAGTCATGCTAACAGCTCTGTGAGAAACTCTTTAGTTTCAGAGTCTGGAAGCAGCAGAGAAGGTTTCCTGGAGATTATTATTGTTCAGTTTAAAGGTTTAATTCAGTCTCTGAGTGAAGAAAAGTTTCCTCTTCAGATGAATCACCAACATGTTCATGTCCTTTACAGCAGCTGATGCTCAACCTGAGGCTACAGAACCACCTGATGGACCAGGACCAGAGAGACCAGGACCAGAGAGACCAGGACCAGAGAGTTGGGGATGGACCGGCCTCTATGTTGCTCTAGGACTGACAGCAGCAGCATTAACAACAGCTCTACTGGTCAAACTCTGCTGCTGCTCCACTCCTTGTTTCACTAAAGCTCAGTTCAGTGGTGTAAAGACAAACCATCAGAGACCAGATCAGACCGGTCAGGACCAACTGGACCCTCTGACTGTCACAACCAGTCACCAGAGCCTCAGGTCCTCAGCAGAGTCGTCAGACAGAGACTCTGTCATAGTACTGGATGATGAAGATCTGGAGGCAGTGTGTTTATAACAACTAACAACTAACAACAACGACAACTGCACTTTATTATGACTGTTATTATTGGTGTTGTGTGTGTCATCTGGATTATTGTTCAGTTATTTGGGCTTCTGCACCCAAGTCTGATCTTACAAAATTACAAATAGCTCAAAACAGGGCAGCTATTATGATTGTTATTACTGTTATTATAAGATAACGCTCTGACAGCTGATGGAACTGTTACAATGCAGTCAACAATCCTCTGTGGAGGCTCATAGAGCGCCCCCTGCTGTCCGTTTGTCACAAGTGATCATATATAACTAACTACTGAGTTCCGTTTTACTGATATGACAACTAGTGCAATAACTGTAATAAATGAATGTTATATGAACCAATAAAGTTTTATAATTATCAACAATATCAGGATCTCATTTGATGAGACGTTCAGGTGCCTGCATCAGGACTGTCAGTGGTTCAGACCAGATGTATCATAAACTCTGGAGCTGTGACCACATGAAGGTTTGGCTGCTCATCTCCACTGAAGTCACTGGACTTGTTGTTAGTGGTTTCCTCCACTAGGTGGCGCTGACGCTCTGTCACACTTTTCACATACAAACACATTTCAGACGCTGATGTGAGACTCTGACACCAACTGGATGTGATGAGTGAACATAAAGGGGAAGTAGCTCCAGACTGACACACTCCACCATGTCCTGTCAACACTGCTCCGTCTTTTCTCCTGTTGTCTGGATACGACTGAACACACACACGGCTCTGAAGCTGTCAGGAACCTCCTGTTGAAAGATTAAATCCATAAATGTTGTGTTGTTGTTGCTGCTGTTGTGTGTTCATCTGGTTTTGTCTTTGTGAGTCTGACAGAAAGTCAACCAGTGTGAATCTTCACCACAGAGACTGTAGGTGAAGCTCTACGAACGATGAACACAGGTTGATCTTCAGAGTGAGGAGAGGAAACAGAGTGTCAGGGTTTATAAAGGGGGAGGGGCTTCACTACAAACTGGTTCAGCCAATGGGAGAAAACAAGGTTCACACTCATTTCTGTTGTCAGCTCAGCCCTCTGTCGGTGCAGCGGTGGGAGGATGGAGCGTCTCTCCACCTCCTTTTCTATATCTATTCCTGTCTGTCACATTTGAAGCAACACATGATGTGACTCTGAGAACAAGGCCTGAGTCATATGTGGACTAAAAGGTTCACAAAAGACTTTGTGGCACTCGTTTGTCTGAAATTCCCCTGTCACACTGATGGCAATAACCCTGTGTGTTGTTATTATTGTAAATTATGGAGTGAACGTCTTCACATTACTCATTTCAAATGCATGTTTCCTTTTTCATTGATTGATTGATTGATTGATTGATTGATTCATTGATTCATTGATTCATTGATTGGTACTGTCATTAATGAACACAACATAGAATAAACTGCACATGGAAACAAACATCAGGAGCTTCAAACACAAACAGTCCACATCTGAACTTTGGACCTGAAGGACCAACAAGTGTTTTATGTCTTTTACAGAAGCTGTTGCTGAACCAGAACCAGAACCAGAACCAGAACCAGAACCAGAACCAGAACCAGAACCAGAACCAGAACCAGAACCAGAACCAGAACCAGGACCAGAACCAGAACCAATGAGACCAGAACCAGAGAGTTGGGGAAGGTCCATCCAGATCCACAGATAAGATAGTCCTTATTTGGAAGAAGCAGTAGTTTATGTTTATGAGGCTACACTAACAGTAGCCGGTCAGTTTTAACCAATGACTGATTAAATACTGAGACGACTGGATGAAGCCAAAGCAGCAGAGTGGAGCTTTGTTACTGTTATTAATTCATGATTTCAAAATAAAAGCTTTTTATTAAACATTTATCATTTAGAATAAACCCCAATACTTATTGATCCAGTACTGTAACTTATTGATCCAGTACTGTAACGTATTGATCCAGTACTGTAACGTATTGATCCAGTACAGTAACTTACTGATCCAGTATTGTAACTTATTGATCCAGTACTGTAACGTATTGATCCAGTACAGTAACTTACTGATCCAGTATTGTAACTTATTGATCCAGTACTGTAACTTATTGATCCAGTACTGTAACTTATTGATCTTATTGATCCAGTACTGTAACTTATTGATCCAGTACTGTAACTTATTGATCCAGTACTGTAAGTGTCCTCTTCTTGATCCAGTTGTACGTTACACCTGAACCAGACAACAAGGTGTCAACAACAATCCTTCAGTGTGAAGGACAGAGACACTGGACAAAGACATGTGATGAATGAAGTGAGTCTTCATCATCAAGCTGAAGCGTCCACAGCTCAGCTCAGTGAGACATGAACCAGCAGCAGCTGCTGCTCACTGAAGTCAACCAGGGAACAAACCTGGTACAGCTGCTTCTTCACACACACAAATGTTCTACATCAGCCTCAATCTGTTGATGGAGTTTGTATTAGAGTCATTAAACCCTGGTTAATACTGAGTCTCTATCATCATCAAATATACTGCTGCTACAATACGCGTGAACTCTGGTGAACGCTAATTACAACACATTTATTTTTCTTTTGACATTTATGAGACAAAACATTGGTTAACACTGAGACTTTTTGACACTTCCTCAATCTGGTGGTTTCAGTGTTTCTTGTTTAGTTTCACATCCTCAGTCAGCCTGTGTTGTTCTCTCCACTGTGACCACATGACCTCCCCCTCCTCCTCCTCCTCCTCCTCACCTGTTTAGTGACATTATTTTTAATTCTCCACGTTCACTCCTGTGACCTGAACTAGATTCATGTGATCTAAATGTTTTGTTTATTTTTTATTTCTAGCTCCTTCAACAGAGAAAAAAGTAACTACTTCTGGTGTCAGGGTGAAGAGAAAAAGAAAAAACACAGAATGAAAAATATTCTGTAAATGTAAAGAAACAAATTAGTTAAAAAGAAAATGATAATGAGACTGAAGGTCACAGTAGCAGCAGCGTAAGTGAGTTTTTCTCTGATTCTTTTATTCACTTAGGATACTAATAACAACAGTTATAATTATTATCATTATTATTATTATTATTATTATAGGAGCCACATCTGTTTATTTGTCTGTCTTTTGGGGTTTACGTCAGGTCTCCACGGGTGGCAGTATAGCGTTTTCTTTATCATCACGGGGCAGGAAATCAGGTGACGCATGGGGTGGGGGATCATGCGTTTTTTACCGCTCGCCACGCTCACTCCTTTGTTTCCAGCACTTTATTAGTTTCGTTTTGCATCAATTAAGTCATGTTTTGTTGTAACCTTTTTGTTTATTAAATGGGAACCTCACCCAACCTGGATCAACGCATTGGACAGTCGTTTATTGAGCACGTCAAAAACAGTCTCCCACTCCCATGTAGAGTGACTACAGGAGGGCAGGATAGTCGCTATAATTATTATTATTATTATTATTATTATTATTATTATTATTATTATTATTATTATTTAAAGGCCTGTATACCTATGTATATATATATATATATATATAGGCCTAAGTCTATTCCATAGTAAAAGTATCATATACAAATACAACAAAGATTTAGAACAAGAATGAACAGAACGGATCTGATCAGCATCTGAGTCCTGAGGAGAAAGTGTGTGTGTCCATCTATCATGTGTGAAACAGAAAGACAGTATTTGTGATACAGAACATGCTGCTGTGCCAGTCATGTGGTCATAGACAAACTTTGTGTGAATTTGTTACTATGAGGGTTAGTGTATGTAAAAAGTCTACACTTCAGGCCCTGTTGTGGTTATGTCTTGATATGTTCACACATCATGAAGGATTCAGGAGAAACAAAAAGTCTGTCATCTTTGTTGTTGTTTAAGTACAATTTCAGTTCTGCCACAGTTTCCCCCTTTCACACTTCCTCTTTAGTTCAGCTTCTTTCTGACACCAGCGGGGGCGGATCTCTGCAGTTAAGTTTGGTGTGGAATTCATGCAGCAACACTCATCTCATTCAATCACCAGAGGGTTTCTCAGCCAGGTCCAGGATTGTGCTGCAGTCTTTGACACCACCAGGTAAACTTTGTAGCTGTGTGTGTGTGTGTCTTGTGTTGTGATGTGATGTGATGCTGTACGTGTGTTAAGGGACAGATGAAGTGAGAGAGTTAGAGGAGAATGAGACTGGTCTTTCTTCTCCTCGGTCCAGACCCAGTTTCTCTTTGATGACATGACTGTGTTTAATCCTCTACAAAGACTTTATCAATAACACAAAGCGGAGAGTCTCCTAGAGCAACACAACAGTGTGTTCATCAGTCCAGTGTGACATGAACCAGCAGTCACTGAAGCTGATTATAACTGGGTCTGTATCATCAGTAATAGTCAGTATAGAAATATCAGCTGAACACCTCGTTTCACACTCAGAGATGGGGGGGCTTCCTCAATAATTTGGGGAAATTTATTTTGGAAAAAAATAACAATACCTAACTTCACACAGTCAACACTTGGAGCTCATGTTAGAAGACACCAACCAGAATAAAACCTGAACCATCCACAGCTCAGTGAGACATGAACCAGCAGTCACTGATGCTGGTTGATACTGAGTCTGTCACAACACTATAAATCACTGTTCAACATGAAAAGCAGAACATTGTAATTCAACAGTTAGCAGCAGCACTGTAGATTTTGCCGGATACCGACCACAACCGTCAGGAATTATCACTGATTGGTCCGTAGTCGTAGATAATGAACATTTTGAACATATGAGTCTGGTTTTCCCCAGCAGCAGCTGCTGGTGTCTACTGAGGTGGCTCTGACTGAATTTCAGCTTCCTCAATAATTTAGGGGAATTTATTTTTAAAAAAATCAACACTTCACTGATCTACAGTCTTTGTAGTAGAAGATACAGACCATAAAGAAACTGAACAGGATCCATCAACTGTACTAAACTTCACTTTCTTTATGTCACTGATGAAAAGTCTCAGTAGAGAAAGAAAAACCTGCAGATCTTTAAACTGGTCTGGAGCTGTTTCCTCATGAAGGAGAAATACTAACACAACAGTGGGTTGATGAGTTCACATCATGATGGAAACTGTAGGAGTCTCTGAGTTGGTTAAACTGCAGCTTTTAGTGTCAGTCAAAGGGAAAGAATAAGTATGACGGAAACATCTATGATTAAATTCACAGAAAAATAACAGCCACACCCTAACACCTCTTGCATCTGGTGGTTTCAGTGTAACCTCATCCTGTGTTGTTTTCTCCACTGCGACCACATGTGTGTGGCATTCTCAGGATGATCACTGTGACCACATGGCTTAGACACTCCTGCTCCTTCCTCCCCCGCCTCCTCCTCCTCACCTGTTCAGTGACATTAACAGGTAAATTCACATTTTAATTCTCCATCTGGTTACATTCGCTCCTGATACCTGAACTAGATTCATGTGATCTAAACGTTTTTTATTTCTAGCTCATTCAACAGAGAAAAGTAGCTACAAGTTCTGGTGTCAGAGTGAAGAGAAAAAGAAAAACACATAATACCCAGGCAAGCAAAAAAACGGACACGGAGCGTTGTAAAAGGTTTGACACCAGAAATGATATCTAGGAACTTCAAGGATTAAAACCTGGGTGGACAACCCGGTCAACTAGCTGCTGGAAAGCTACAGGGGCCAAAACCTCTTTCTTGGGTCATTTTGCTGGCGAAATGATGTAAATGGAAATATTTAGGTACTACAATGGCATGAATAGTCATACAACTATAACATTTGACAGAGAGTATCTTGACACATAGGGGGAGGCATGAAAAAAACATTCTGGGGTTTGTTGCAACTCGATTTTAAGATATCACCCTCAACATCCCAAAAAAGACAAAAAAAAGTACTGTTCGCCTGACAAATTCTCATGGAAATTATTATTTTTCAGCACTTTATGGAGAATATCTATGCCTAACATGTATATAGAAAACTTCCTTAGTTCATAAGCTTCCATTTGAGTCCAAGATAGCCTTTCTATCTCAAAAGCCCAACTTGCTGTGGCCAATGGTCTTCTCTATCTATCTGTTCACTTTGGGGAGACCAGAAATAGAATGGTTTCTGATCAGGCCAGTTAACATGTAGTTTTTCACAATAGGTGTTGCATTGTTTGGAGACAGCCTGTAGCTTTCCAGTAGCTAGTAGAAAGGATATCTTGGACTCAAATGGAAGCTTATGAATTATTTTTCTATATACATGTTAAGCATAGATATTCTCCATAAAGTGCTGAAAAATAATAATTTTCATGAGAATTTGTCAGGCAAACAGTACTTTTTTGTGTGTCTTTTTTGGGATGTTGAGGGTGATATCTTAAAATCGAGTTGCAACAAACCCCAGAATCTTTTTTTCATGCCTCCCCCTATGTGTCAAGATACTCTCTGTCAAATGTTATAGTTGTATGACTATTTATGCCATTGTAGTACCTAAATATTTGCATTTACATAATTTTGCCAGCAAAATTACCCAAGAAAGAGGTTTTGGCCCCCTGTAGCTTTCCAGCAGCTAGTTGACCGGGATGTCCACCCAGGTTTTAATCCTTGAAGTTCCTAGATATCATTTCTGGTGTCAAAGCTTTTACACTCCGTGTCTGTTTTCCAAAAAACTGGGATTTTGCCCCCTGGGTAGAATGAAAAATACAAATGTAAAGAAACAAATTAGTTAAAAAGAAAATGATAATGAGACTGAAGGTCACAGTGCAATGTAAGTGAATTTTTATTTGATTTTTTAAATTCACTCAGGATAGTAATAACAGCAGTTATTACTACTATTATTATTATTCAATAGTTTAGCCATGGCATGTTTTAGACAGTAAAAATAATTATACTTGTGAAATTATTAACATGTAGTACATGGAATATCATTAAATCAATAAATTTAACAAACGTGAATGATCAGAAGTTTGGGGGAAGCAGAGGAAAATGTTTTAGTCAAACCATCCGGTGCTTCATCGACCATGTGCAGTTTAGTTATTAAGTTATTAGAATGAAAATCTGGATCTTTAACCTGAGTGGATCCAGGGAACGTGTTCGAGCACGGCTCAGTTCTGCCTAGTGTGAGTTTTACAAGAAACGTCTGATGCTGCTTTTGCTCACCACTTCTAATGTATATCAGCCTTATTAGTCAGAGCGAAAGGATATGAGTTGTTTGCGGATTTCAGTTTTGACATCACACCCAGACAGCACAGAAGTTCCCACAGTTCTCAGCAACGAACAATCAACAATCAATTCATGATATCTTGATAGATTAGTGTCAATGGATTAATCTAGATTATTGAATCTCACTGACACTCTTAAGGTTTTAAATTAAACCCTCATCCTGTATACTATATCATATAAAGGTGTTGATTGAACCCAGGTCCTCATTGACACCACTGGCTGATTGTTCTGCTTTGTCCTCAGACACATTTTAAGATTCTCAGTGAACTCAGATCATGAGAGTCAGAGTTTAATCCAGCAGCTTCAGACTGTAGAGCTTCCGAGAGGCTTCATCTCCACATCTCTGAACTCCATCAGTGTTGTGACCTTGGTCACAGTCAAGCTACTTATACTGACTTCCTTTCTGTGAGGTTTTCAAATGTAGCGAAAATTATACTGGATGAAAAATAGGTTTGTGACTAGAACCATTAAATATCTGTCCTCTTTCACAACTGATAACATATAGAAGAAGAGTTAGCTGAGTATGTTGGGGGTTTTCTCAGAACACGCATGTGCACATGTACAGTGTTATTTTCTGTTGTGGGTAGTTTCACTTGCCTCCAGAAACTGTTGGTTCTCCTTCACTTTATTCTCTACAAACTGATACAAGTCCTCAGTTAGTCTGCTCCTCACTTTCCCTCTGTCTCCTCAGAACCAACATTTGTAGTGAAGGTGACACAGAGCTCCTATCAGGCAGAGGAGAACCACAACATCACACTGGAGTGGACCTTCAACAACACTCAGGGTTCAGCAGACAAACTCATCGTCTACTGTCGACTCTTCACTGATGAAAAACCATTAGTCCTGTATCATCTCTATGAGGGTGATGAGGTCTCAGAGTCTCATGATGAAGAGTTTTCAGGACGAGTCCAGTGTGACAGAGACGTCCTCGGAGAAGGACGAGTCAGACTTCATGTGTCCAGACTCAGGACTGAAGACTCAGGATGGTACCAGTGTGAAGTTCTCACTGAGTATGGGAGTGGATCTGATGAATGTCGACTGAACGTCACTGGTGAGTTGATTCAGTAGAGTCAGTAGAGTTTAATTTTAATTAATTAATTAATTAATTTTTATTTAAAATGTACATTAATCAACATATCAGCGAGAAACATCAATACAAATATATAAATAATTGGCACAGTTGCTAAATTTCATCCGTTGTCCTAAGGCAGGTATCATAAAAAAGCATACAGACATTACACCATGACAATTGGATAAAACGTGTAGAAATCTTACAAAAAAAATAAGTCCTGCTTCACATTTTGAATTTGAATTTATTTATTCAGGATAGCCCCTTGAGATGAATCATCTCGTTTTCGAGGGGGTCCTTCCGCGAAAAGATACAAATGATACAATGTCAGGTAAAGAAATAAAAGAAAAACAAATACATTGAAACACATTACAGGACTTACATACATACACACACACACACACACACACACACACACACAAACACACATACTGGTTTCCATGGTTCATGGGGACTAAGTTTGTAATCATCACTTCTGGGGACCACCCTTTCTAGAGGTTCTACAAGTCTGAAAAAAATCAGGTTAAGTATGCATTGGTCAGTAAGCCTAAACACACCTTCAAACCTTTGAAAAGGCAATGTAGTGTTTTCCCCATGCTACATGGGGACCTCCGTAAAAACGAGTCAATGTGTTTACAGGGGACACTATTTGCATAAATTTACATACTTCACACAAATGCGTATTTTACTTGTGGGGACCTATCTTTTTTTTTTTTAACAATTTTTTATTTTATTTTAATTCATTTTATGCCAACTTAAACAGGGCAGACATACAGTATGCTTATCTTTGTACCTTTGGTTGTAGCAGCATATTGTCCAATATACATTGGACAATATCCCTATCTTTATACTTACATGGCAAACAATTTGCTAAATTCTCCAACATATTGCATCTGGGATTTTAACTTCTACTGTAGCGGTATCTAGAAAGATGCAGATTGACTCATTTCTAATCACTCGTGTTGTGCAAGTGATGAGGATGATTCTTAAAAGGATGGCCATTGTGACAAATTTCACTATTATAAATACTACCCATGTCAACACATTACCTATTGAATCGGTTCAAAACCTTCATGGCTATTTAAAAAATGTGCTAACAGGGTAACAGCTGTGCCTGAATGATTAGATCTGTGGAACTAACTCCAGTATCCGCTAAATATATGGAGACTGATTCCCAAGTGTAAAAAAAAATATATCATGTCTGGTCTTGTTAGCCTATGAAGACTGCGCTACTACTCAGTCAACTCATCCACACAAAAATCAAACCAATTTGACTTGTACACCATACCTTTTATTAAACAAGGTAAATTAGCGGAGAACTCTCTTTTCATTTCTTCACAAATTACAATTTTGCAATTAACAGTATGTGTATAAAACATTCACAACTTCTGTGATACCATAAAACAAATTTTCTTCATTTGTAACTATCCAAATGTTTTATAACTAATAAATTTGGCATTCAGACAAAGGTTTGTTTCACTTGTGCCATTCAACACTCCCAGCTTATTGATGGTCAAAGCCTAAACGCTATCTCTTTTACATTTCTTCATATATTACAATTTTGCAACATACACATCTACAACTTCTGCGATACCATAAAGCATCAAGCTTTTAAAGAAATACCTGCCAAACTGAACAATTGGCATCATAAAACTACATATCTAAGAAAAAAACAAAACTTCTCTACAACCCTTTTCTTTGTAATTGCCATACTATTTACCCAATATGTTTTGACTATTCCTTTTTTCCTCCCTTCCTCCATCCTTTCCTTCTTCCTTCTTTCATCCCTCCTCCATTCCTTTCTCTATCCTCCTTCCCTTCTTTCTACCTTCCCCTCAATCTCTCTTTCCTCCCTCCTTTCTGTCCTCCCTCCCTCTTTCCTTCTTCCTCTACTTAACTTTCTTTCCTCCATCCTTCTTTCTTGCCTCCATCCTTCCCTCTTCTTTCTTCAGAGGACAACAAGAGGGTTAAATCTAGACATTTAGATTAGACTACTTAGACATTTTCCTTTTTAAGGCGGTAATCCGGTTGTACACATAAAATTTCAAGTTCTGCCAGTCTCTGTTCCTGAGAGCTTCAGGTTCAGCCCTTAAACATTTTTCACAATCACTCTTTGACGGTACAGTACAAGATCGGATTAACTGATTCATTTGCCTCTCTACTGCCCTAATCTCTGCCGGTTGCCAGCGTGCTCTTTTCTGTGGAGCTTTACCTGTAAGTGAGGAGACAAAAACAAAAGTTTTATTAACAGTGTAAGGGAGACGCTACAGTTCCAAGTCCTGTGCCAGTACATACAGTACAAGTGAAATTAAGAGGCTGATCAGAGCTGAGATAAGCATTGGTCCTCAATTATTTGATCAGTTTACAGCTGACAAATTTACAGCCGAGCCACAACTTGTGATTAGATGGCATTATAGGCCATAAGAAAGGCCCTTAAAAGTGCTTTAGTTTTTGAGGTTCCTTCCGGACGTGGAACAAACAAGAATGTTTTCTGTACATAATCAATAATGTCGCTGCAGTATTTATGTCTTTAGATGACATTATTTTGAGTGCTGTTGGAGCAATTAACTACAGTGTTTGCACAGTACAGCGCTGATCCACCAGACCTCATTCACAAAACAAACATTTTAACAGTTTGCGTGTCGTCTTGCAGACAGACGACACAAAGCAATAATTCAGACTTTTTATGAATCTGCATCATGATGTCAATTCGGGATACTTTTGATCACTTTATTACAATTAAATCTCGTGAATATCTGAGTTTATTTTGATGTGGCTAATGACACTTTGTTTTGGTGTACAGGCAGTAACATTACACTGCGAACCCTAACAGTGAAATAAAATCACTTTTTATAGCTTAAACTAAAATTTAAACAATATATTGAGTTACCCTGCTGTACAAGAGCATTGTTATTCTTGTCCTTCACGTGAAGTGTCAAGACGTGGGGTACCTGACGCTTGCATTGTGACCGCTGAGCTTTTCCCTCTATTTTAATGATCTCCTCATGATTGACAATACTCCGCCAGCAGATGATATTGTGAATGTAGCTCTCAATGCGTATTGAAGACCTTTCTGTCTTCTTTCTGATATCTCCGAACCGTTTTTCCAGAAATTTGATATTATTTCCTTTGGTATATCTCTCACTGATATAGCTGAAAACTTCTCATGCTAGGAGCGAAAGCTTGACAGGCGTAGCAACAGTATCCAAGGGGGGCGGGACTTAGCAAAGGGTCAATTTGTACTGAAATGCAGTACTAAAATGTACTCAGTTACAGTCCACCAGTGCTTGGGGGCCACCAGACTGAGGGTTGCAATGATGGCTCTCATTAATCTCCTGTCTTCAAATCTAGTGATATTACAATAAAAAAAGAGTAAAAAACAAACAAACAAACAAAAAAACATCACCTTTGGAGGAATATCCCACAGTACTGACTCCAGATGATGATCCGTGCTCTGCTGATGGCAGTTGTTGCTTGTCTGTTGAGTTTTCATTCCTCACAGCATCTGCAACAGTTTCCTCTGTTGACGGTTCTATGACATACACACAATGTACCTGATAAGACATACTTCAAATGCACTACAAACATTCTGGTCATAGAAAACAAAAGTAGGTCATTTATTGTTGCAAAAATGCTTCAAATTACAAAAAGAAAAATCTGTGCAAACAACAAGTTTCAAAAAACTGTTTTCTTCATTAACTATATCTAAATATTCTTTAATAATTGATCAAGTTGGGGTGATATCTACTTCACGTCACATTGTTGCATCCAGTATTAACTTGACAAAAGTTTGTTTCACAAAAAAAGAGGAAAAAAAACAATTACCTTTGGAGGAATGTCCCACAGTACTGACTCCAGAAGATGATCCGTGCTCTGCTGATGGCAGTTTTTGTTGCTTGTCTGTTGAGTTTTCACTCCTCAAAGTATCTGCAACAGTTTCCTCTGTTGACGGTTCTATGACATTCACACAATGTACCCAATAAGACATACTTCAAAAGTAATACAAACATTCTGGTCATAGAAAACAAAAGTAGTTGCAAGAATGCAACAATAACCTCAACCTGGTGGAGCAAGAGCAATCCAGGTGTTGTGGTGTCACATTCATAAGGCATATCTGAGCCAAGGTTTAGACGAGAATCAAGAAGTCTTTTTTTTCTTGGAGTGAGGTCAATACTAGAATCACTGTCAGTGTCCGGGTCAGAATCAGGAACATACTCGTCTTCATCTCCACTGACTGATGATGTGGTATCATACAGTTCTGTGTCTTCAAGAAATATGTCCTTCATCTAAGATATTTTTTTAAAAGATAAAAATAAAATAAAAAGTCACTTGGACATATTTTCTCTAAAATAAACACTCCATTAAATCATGTACTTTATGAAAGATTGTGGAACATTTCCACAATGTTAATCCAGGCACTTAGTTGTGGACTTACTATAATGCTTTTTGTCCGTCTTAGTCTTGGTACAATTTCTTCATTCTCATTATGGAAGTCCTTCAGAGTCTGTAAAAATAAGCAACAACTTAAATCATTATACAGTATGAAATTAAACTGAAAAGTACAAAAAAAAGTAGTGTATGAAGCTAAATGAGACTGAAACATTCTTTAGAGAATGATAGTAAAATGTATTGACAGACGTTTTTAAGCCACTACATAGGGAAATTTCTATCTTCAATACAACAAGCTTCATGGGGACTTTAATACACACCATGTTATCATCCTTCACGGGGACTAAGCATCTCTGGATGTTATTTAACACTAATAGTATCATAAGTACATTGTGGGGACATCGTAAATGTGTTGGATTACAGTGATATTTAGGCAAAAAGAAAATGTCCAGACAGGTTCAGATCCATCTTAAAAGTGCTTTTATCTTTTGCCTCATTGAGGCATTAGATTTAACTGTTAGTAGATCTGATCGACAATAAATTACCCTCACAATGACCCCATTTGCTTTATTTAGTGCGACTGTGGTCTGGAGGTAGAGCAGTCGTCCACCAATAGGAAGATCAGTGGTTTGATTCTTGGCTTCTCCATGTCGATGTGTCCTTGGGCAAGACACTTAACCCAAAATTACTCCCAAAGGCTGTGCCATTGGTGTGTGAATGTGAATGTATAACTCTAAAATGTACGTCACTTTGGATAAAAGTGTCTGCTAAATGACATTGTAACATTGTAGCATTAGATTTAACTGTTAGTAGATCTGATCGACAATAAATTAACTGCACAATGAGCCCATTTGCTTTATTTAGTTACTTAAACCTAAGAGAGGCTGTTGCAGTAAACAACAAGTGATAAAGGTGAATGTACCTGTTGAGGACTGTCCTGTGGACACGAAGCTGCTTCCATCTGTTTCTCAGACACGGCAAGAGGATGGGACGTCTTTGTAGGATCAATATCCAGGGCACACAATGTCATCTGCAATGATGTATAAAGAAAACAATGGAAAAATTAAGACCTTAATGTGCCCACCATATAAAACTCAAGTAGATAAAAATACATGTTCAAGGATCTTTAAACTTTAGTACATGCCAAAACACCAGACTTCAGAGGAAAGAAAACAGAAAGAAAATTGTAATATTTCAGACTAATGAGTAAACCTGTGTTTGCTTTAACACATCTTCAATACAACAAGCTTCATGGGGACTTTAATACACACCATGTTATCATCCTTCACGGGGACTAAGCATCTCTGGATGTTATTTAACACTAATAGTATCATAAGTACATTGTGGGGACATCGTAAATGTGTTGGATTACAGTGATATTTAGGCCAAAAGAAAATGTCCAGACAGGTTCAGATCCATCTTAAAAGTGCTTTTATCTTTTGCCTCATTGAGGCATTAGATTTAACTGTTAGTAGATCTGATCGACAATAAATTACCCTCACAATGACCCCATTTGCTTTATTTAGTGCGACTGTGGTCTGGAGGTAGAGCAGTCGTCCACCAATAGGAAGATCAGTGGTTTGATTCTTGGCTTCTCCATGTCGATGTGTCCTTGGGCAAGACACTTAACCCAAAATTACTCCCAAAGGCTGTGCCATTGGTGTGTGAATGTGAATGTATAACTCTAAAATGTACGTCGCTTTGGACTAAAGCGTCTGCTTAATGACACTGTAACATTGTAGCATTAGATTTAACTGTTAGTAGATCTGATCGACAATAAATTAACTGCACAATGAGCCCATTTGCTTTATTTAGTTACTTAAAACTAACTTAGGAGAGGCTGTTGCAGTAAACAACAAGTGATAAAGGTGAATGTACCTGTTGAGGACTGTCCTGTGGACACGAAGCTGCTTCCATCTGTTTCTCAGACACGGCAAGAGGATGGGACGTCTTTGTAGGATGAATATCCAGGGCACACAATGTCATCTGCAATGATGTATAAAGAAAACAATGGAGAAATTAAGACCTTAATGTGCCCACCATATAAAACTCAAGTAGATAAACATACATGTTCAAGGATCTTTAAACTTTAGTACATGCCAAAACACCAGACTTCAGAGGAAAGAAAACAGAAAGAAAATTGTAATATTTCAGACTAATGAGTAAACCTGTGTTTGCTTTAACACATCTTCAATACAACAAGCTTCATGGGGACTTTAATACACACCATGTTATCATCCTTCACGGGGACTAAGCATCTCTGGATGTTATTTAACACTAATAGTATCATAAGTACATTGTGGGGACATCGTAAATGTGTTGGATTACAGTGATATTTAGGCCAAAAGAAAATGCCCAGACAGGTTCAGATCCATCTTAAAAGAGCTTTTATCTTTTGCCTCATTGAGGCATTAGATTTAACTGTTAGTAGATCTGATCGACAATAAATTAACTGCACAATGACCCTATTTGCTTTATTTAGTTACTTAAAACTAACTTAAGAGAGGCTGTTGCAGTAATCAACAAGTGATAAAGGTGAATGTACCTGTTGAGGACTGTCCTGTGGACACGAAGCTGCTTCCATCTGTTTCTCAGACACGGCAAGAGGATGGGACGTCTTTGTAGGATGAATATCCAGGGCACACAATGTCATCTGCAATGATGTATAAAGAAAACAATGGAAAAATTAAGACCTTAATGTGCCCACCATATAAAACTCAAGTAGATAAAAATACATGTTCAAGGATCTTTAAACTTTAGTACATGCCAAAACACCAGACTTCAGAGGAAAGAAAACACCAAATTGTAATATTTCAGACTAATGAGTAAACCTGTGTTTGCTTTAACACATCTTCAATACAACAAGCTTCATGGGGACTTTAATACACACCATGTTATCATCCTTCACGGGGACTAAGCATCTCTGGATGTTATTTAACACTAATAGTATCATAAGTACATTGTGGGGACATCGTAAATGTGTTGGATTACAGTGATATTTAGGCCAAAAGAAAATGTCCAGACAGGTTCAGATCCATCTTAAAAGAGCTTTTATCTTTTGCCTCATTGAGGCATTAGATTTAACTGTTAGTAGATCTGATCGACAATAAATTACCCTCACAATGACCCCATTTGCTTTATTTAGTGCGACTGTGGTCTGGAGGTAGAGCAGTCGTCCACCAATCGGAAGATCAGTGGTTTGATTCTTGGCTTCTCCATGTCGATGTGTCCTTGGGCAAGACACTTAACCCAAAATTACTCCCAAAGGCTGTGCCATTGGTGTGTGAATGTGAATGTATAACTCTAAAATGTACGTCGCTTTGGATAAAAGCGTCTGCTAAATGACATTGTGACATTGTAGCATTAGATTTAACTGTTAGTAGATCTGATCGACAATAAATTAACTGCACAATGAGCCCATTTGCTTTATTTAGTTACTTAAACCTAAGAGAGGCTGTTGCAGTAAACAACAAGTGATAAAGGTGAATGTACCTGTTGAGGACTGTCCTGTGGACACGAAGCTGCTTCCATCTGTTTCTCAGACACGGCAAGAGGATGGGACGTCTTTGTAGGATGAATATCCAGGGCACAGAATGTCATCTGCAATGATGTATAAAGAAAACAATGGAGAAATTAAGACCTTAATGTGCCCACCATATAAAACTCAAGTAGATAAACATACATGTTCAAGGATCTTTAAAGCAGATATCAGTGGAATGTTTTTGTTAATATAAGTCCTAAATAGTCCTATTTTCCGTCAGCAATCACTTACATGAAGTATTTCAGCCTAAACACGAGTCTCTCCGTCACTCTGCTCTGCTGTAACCCGAGGAGAAAATTTTCCTTGTGGGATACAAGTGTTATCCAATGAGGGGAGAGAACGGCATGAAGGGCTGTGTGTGCAGCCAAGGGATGCGCGTGAATGTGGTGACGTAGCACGAGGACCAATTGATGCCTGACAAGGGCGGGGGCTGCTAACTCATGGTGCGTTCAAGGAAACTCGTACTTTGTGTTTTTCCTCCCTGTGAAGTCATACCAGTTCGATCTGGTACGAGTTCACGGGTCGGAAGTTACGAGTGGCCGTTATAGGGAACTTTCACAGACAACAGGACGGTAAAAACACGAGCTACGGGTTACCTGGAACGCTACCAAGTCGTAGTTGTGACTTGAAGCTGTAACTTACGGTTTCAAAAGCCTGCCTTGAACACAGCATTAGCCGAAACGGCCGTGCCACTGATATCTGCTTTAAACTTTAGTACATGCCAAAACACCAGACTTCAGAGGAAAGAAAACAGAAAGAAAATTGTAATATTTCAGACTAATGAGTAAACCTGTGTTTGCTTTAACACATCTTCAATACAACAAGCTTCATGGGGACTTTAATACACACCATGTTATCATCCTTCACGGGGACTAAGCATCTCTGGATGTTATTTAACACTAATAGTATCTAACACTAGTAGTATCATAAGTACATTGTGGGGACATCGTAAATGTGTTGGATTACAGTGATATTTAGGCCAAAAGAAAATGCCCAGACAGGTTCAGATCCATCTTAAAAGAGCTTTTATCTTTTGCCTCATTGAGGCATTAGATTTAACTGTTAGTAGATCTGATCGACAATAAATTAACTGCACAATGACCCTATTTGCTTTATTTAGTTACTTAAAACTAACTTAAGAGAGGCTGTTGCAGTAATCAACAAGTGATAAAGGTGAATGTACCTGTTGAGGACTGTCCTGTGGACATGAAGCTGCTTCCATCTGTTTCTCAGACACGGCAAGAGGATGGGACGTCTTTGTAGGATGAATATCCAGGGCACACAATGTCATCTGCAATGATGTATAAAGAAAACAATGGAAAAATTAAGACCTTAATGTGCCCACCATATAAAACTCAAGTAGATAAAAATACATGTTCAAGGATCTTTAAACTTTAGTACATGCCAAAACACCAGACTTCAGAGGAAAGAAAACACCAAATTGTAATATTTCAGACTAATGAGTAAACCTGTGTTTGCTTTAACACATCTTCAATACAACAAGCTTCATGGGGACTTTAATACACACCATGTTATCATCCTTCACGGGGACTAAGCATCTCTGGATGTTATTTAACACTAATAGTATCATAAGTACATTGTGGGGACATCGTAAATGTGTTGGATTACAGTGATATTTAGGCCAAAAGAAAATGTCCAGACAGGTTCAGATCCATCTTAAAAGAGCTTTTATCTTTTGCCTCATTGAGGCATTAGATTTAACTGTTAGTAGATCTGATCGACAATAAATTACCCTCACAATGACCCCATTTGCTTTATTTAGTGCGACTGTGGTCTGGAGGTAGAGCAGTCGTCCACCAATCGGAAGATCAGTGGTTTGATTCTTGGCTTCTCCATGTCGATGTGTCCTTGGGCAAGACACTTAACCCAAAATTACTCCCAAAGGCTGTGCCATTGGTGTGTGAATGTGAATGTATAACTCTAAAATGTACGTCGCTTTGGATAAAAGCGTCTGCTAAATGACATTGTGACATTGTAGCATTAGATTTAACTGTTAGTAGATCTGATCGACAATAAATTAACTGCACAATGAGCCCATTTGCTTTATTTAGTTACTTAAACCTAAGAGAGGCTGTTGCAGTAAACAACAAGTGATAAAGGTGAATGTACCTGTTGAGGACTGTCCTGTGGACACGAAGCTGCTTCCATCTGTTTCTCAGACACGGCAAGAGGATGGGACGTCTTTGTAGGATGAATATCCAGGGCACACAATGTCATCTGCAATGATGTATAAAGAAAACAATGGAAAAATTAAGACCTTAATGTGCCCACCATATAAAACTCAAGTAGATAAAAATACATGTTCAAGGATCTTTAAACTTTAGTACATGCCAAAACACCAGACTTCAGAGGAAAGAAAACAGAAAGAAAATTGTAATATTTCAGACTAATGAGTAAATCTGTGTTTGCTTTAACACATCTTCAATACAACAAGCTTCATGGGGACTTTAATACACACCATGTTATCATCCTTCACGGGGACTAAGCATCTCTGGATGTTATTTAACACTAATAGTATCATAAGTACATTGTGGGGACATCGTAAATGTGTTGGATTACAGTGATATTTAGGCCAAAAGAAAATGTCCAGACAGGTTCAGATCCATCTTAAAAGAGCTTTTATCTTTTGCTTCATTGAGGCATTAGATTTAACTGTTAGTAGATCTGATCGACAATAAATTAACTGCACAATGACCCTATTTGCTTTATTTAGTTACTTAAAACTAACTTAAGAGAGGCTGTTGCAGTAATCAACAAGTGATAAAGGTGAATGTACCTGTTGAGGACTGTCCTGTGGACACGAAGCTGCTTCCATCTGTTTCTCAGACACGGCAAGAGGATGGGACGTCTTTGTAGGATGAATATCCAGGGCACAGAATGTCATCTGCAATGATGTATAAAGAAAACAATGGAAAAATTAAGACCTTAATGTGCCCACCATATAAAACTCAAGTAGATAAAAATACATGTTCAAGGATCTTTAAACTTTAGTACATGCCAAAACACCAGACTTCAGAGGAAAGAAAACAGAAAGAAAATTGTAATATTTCAGACTAATGAGTAAACCTGTGTTTGCTTTAACACATCTTCAATACAACAAGCTTCATGGGGACTTTAATACACACCATGTTATCATCCTTCACGGGGACTAAGCATCTCTGGGTGTTATTTAACACTAATAGTATCTAACACTAGTAGTATCATAAGTACATTGTGGGGACATCGTAAATGTGTTGGATTACAGTGATATTTAGGCCAAAAGAAAATGTCCAGACAGGTTCAGATCCATCTTAAAAGAGCTTTTATCTTTTGCCTCATTGAGGCATTAGATTTAACTGTTAGTAGATCTGATCGACAATAAATTAACTGCACAATGAGCCCATTTGCTTTATTTAGTTACTTAAAACTAACTTAGGAGAGGCTGTTGCAGTAAACAACAAGTGATAAAGGTGAATGTACCTGTTGAGGACTGTCCTGTGGACACGAAGCTGCTTCCATCTGTTTCTCAGACACGGCAAGAGGATGGGACGTCTTTGTAGGATGAATATCCAGGGCACACAATGTCATCTGCAATGATGTATAAAGAAAACAATGGAGAAATTAAGACCTTAATGTGCCCACCATATAAAACTCAAGTAGATAAACATACATGTTCAAGGATCTTTAAACTTTAGTACATGCCAAAACACCAGACTTCAGAGGAAAGAAAACAGAAAGAAAATTGTAATATTTCAGACTAATGAGTAAACCTGTGTTTGCTTTAACACATCTTCAATACAACAAGCTTCATGGGGACTTTAATACACACCATGTTATCATCCTTCACGGGGACTAAGCATCTCTGGATGTTATTTAACACTAATAGTATCATAAGTACATTGTGGGGACATCGTAAATGTGTTGGATTACAGTGATATTTAGGCCAAAAGAAAATGCCCAGACAGGTTCAGATCCATCTTAAAAGAGCTTTTATCTTTTGCCTCATTGAGGCATTAGATTTAACTGTTAGTAGATCTGATCGACAATAAATTAACTGCACAATGACCCTATTTGCTTTATTTAGTTACTTAAAACTAACTTAAGAGAGGCTGTTGCAGTAATCAACAAGTGATAAAGGTGAATGTACCTGTTGAGGACTGTCCTGTGGACACGAAGCTGCTTCCATCTGTTTCTCAGACACGGCAAGAGGATGGGACGTCTTTGTAGGATCAATATCCAGGGCACACAATGTCATCTGCAATGATGTATAAAGAAAACAATGGAAAAATTAAGACCTTAATGTGCCCACCATATAAAACTCAAGTAGATAAAAATACATGTTCAAGGATCTTTAAACTTTAGTACATGCCAAAACACCAGACTTCAGAGGAAAGAAAACAGAAAGAAAATTGTAATATTTCAGACTAATGAGTAAACCTGTGTTTGCTTTAACACATCTTCAATACAACAAGCTTCATGGGGACTTTAATACACACCATGTTATCATCCTTCACGGGGACTAAGCATCTCTGGATGTTATTTAACACTAATAGTATCATAAGTACATTGTGGGGACATCGTAAATGTGTTGGATTACAGTGATATTTAGGCCAAAAGAAAATGCCCAGACAGGTTCAGATCCATCTTAAAAGAGCTTTTATCTTTTGCCTCATTGAGGCATTAGATTTAACTGTTAGTAGATCTGATCGACAATAAATTAACTGCACAATGACCCCATTAGCTTTACTTAGTTACTTACACCTAAGAGAGGCTGTAAAATAAACATCAAGTGATGAAGGTGAATGTACCTGTTGAGGACTGTCCTGTGGACACACCTGCATTCGCCACGGGCAGTCATTGCCTCCGTAGTCGTAAGTTATTTCTTCACCTTCTTTTATGTCTTTTAGAGCAAAAAGACACAAGTATGGGCTTCCCTCCACCTCAATTTTTTTCATCCGGCAATTTGGATGTCTGTGTTCATCGTTCACTAGGCGGCCAAATGAATCGTCTTCTCTGGAGGCATCAATACTAAGAATGGACAAAGAGATGAGAGTAAAATAAAAACACTTTTACTTAAAAATAATGTTATTACATTATTAAATGACAGACATCGATTGTGCAGTCAATTTTAACAATTTATACAAATTATATAAAGGCATGTACCAGAGATAAAGGTGCACTTACCACCATGTTTTCCCTCTCCACTTGAAGAGAAAGAAAAATGCAGCACAGGAGGGGTGGTACACTTTCCTCCTCCTCTGCGCTTCAGCATCATCTATGAAATCACCCCTGTATTCAACCACAAAATCTCCTTTGCAGAATGAACCTAGTGCGAACAATCCACGTCCTGCAAGAAAAAAATTAAAGGAAATTTTGATCAAAACAAGGAAGCAAATCATGTACTACAATGGATCATCACTGATGCTGGTTGCTAAGGAAGATGCTTTGCCTAGCAACTGTTGCTATGAAAATGGGTACACCAAATCTATGATCATACAGTATCTGTATACTACAGACTCCAAGCTTTCATATGGTATATAACAAGCTATGATAACCAACTGCAGAATAGCTGTAGAGGCCTTGGCAGTTTACTACTACATAGAACTGAAACGTATAGAGCATTCTGGGGTCATGTACAAAATGATGTAAAAAGTATAGTAGGAATGAGTTGTATTACTGTTACCACTCAAATTCTTATTCAGGACATCTTGAAGGTTAAAAAAGTCATGTGGCACTTTGGAAAAGCGGTCTGGATTCAGACATCATAAAACAATGCAATCGCAGAGGAACTGTATCACTGATGCTGGTTGCTAAGGAAGATGCTTTGCCTAGCAACTGTTGCTATGCAAATGTGTACACCAAATCTATGATCATATCTGTATACTACAGACTCCAAGCTTTCATATGGTATATCATGAGCTATGATAACCAACTGCAGCATGGCTCTAGAGGCCTTGGCAGTGTACTACAACATAGAAATAAAATGCATAGAGCATTCTGGGGTCATGTACAATATGATGTAAAAAACATAATGGGAATGAGTTATATTACTGTTACCACTCAATTTCTTATTCAGGACATCTTGAAGGTTAAAAAAAGTCATGTGGCATTTTGTTGTGGGGGGGGGGGGGGGAGGGGGGGGGGGGGTGCATGGTAGACCCTCCTGGCTCCCCGCCTATAAGACATCATCTTACCTTTCACTGCATTGATGAATTTCACCTCCAGTTTCCATGTCTTGTCGGTCTTTATGGTGGCAGGCATCTTTAACAGGACTGAGCCTGGGCGGCATTTCAAACTGAAGAGAAATTAATAAAAGACAGTTTGTTAAAATGCATACGGTGCTATTCCAACTAGGGTTGTGCCGATGGACAATATCATCATTGTCATTAATGACCCACCATCACGATTAAATTGCCGTTGTTAGTAGATTATTATTATATTTTATGCTGCTCCCCCCCCCGGCCTAGTCAGACAGACAACTGTCTGGGCCTAGTCAGACTAGGCCCAGTTAAATGCCTGGCTCTGCTGCCACGTGCGCTCAGCCACCCCCCAGCCAAGGTGGACTTCAACTTGAAGAAGCCTACAGTCTACGCCGGAGAAACTGACTCTAAAAAACTTCAGCTGCTCTCAGAAGATTATTGTAGCCCCCAAAAGCATAAAGTCACAGCACGATGATGTTAGCGTTCACACTGCAGCATCACCTCACGTATTATTTGCTGTTGTCTGTGCGTTGCACCTGTAGCATGCCGAGCTGTTGGAGCTAACGCTAGCTGCAACAGCTCGGCATGCTACAGGTGCGACGGTAGCATCACGGCTATTTTCTCTAGTTAAATGACATAAGTTACATACTATATTGACTAAACAGAGCATTTGACACGGTGCAACGTCGACTTCTCACTTGGCTTCTAACATTATCCGTTTACTTTCTACATGTGCATTAACATTAACTGAATAAATCTATCCTGGTTGCCGAAAAATTCGCCTTCAATAGCCTTCAACAACAACAACACACGATAGTTTGAATAAATGAACAAATATAAACTGCTATATTTCAATAAAATGATTAATACATACCGAAAAACGCAGCTGACCACGAACTCAAGACAGCTCCGGGTAATCATCCGACATCATCATTGACCGCAGGTTGAACCGATTTCAGAATAAAAGTCCACCAGCAGAAGTGCCGATTTCAGGCAATTTAAAGGGGAGAAGTTCAAAGTTCTTTATTCAAAGTTCTTTATTTGCCATTTGTGCCTGGACTAGTAGTCCAGGCAGGTCCGTGTACTTTGCGGCCATTCGATTTTCAATTAGAAATCAAAAATCAAAAAATGAAAAAGTGACAGATTATTTTGTTTTTTGTTTTTTAATCTAACACAAAAATTTTAGGCTTCGATCAAAAATACGAAATGGAAAAACAGGCAGCAGGACTGAATTTGATTTTAATATTTAATTTGTGGGGTTTACGTGACCCGGAAGTTGGCACAAAGATCATACATTTTTAGAGACGTGATCCGTGGAGCTGGAGGGTAAAACATTGGGTCAAGGACAAGACGGGACACTGCACAGAGCAGCAACCACCAAGACCTGTCAACTCACTGGTCATTAAATTAGACACGTCGCCGCCGCCCTCTCCCCCCCTTACCGGCTACCGTTCTCAAATAAAAGCTGGGACTCAACCAGACTCTGGTCTCCTATAGGGCCGGGTCTGGCTCCAAGTTTGAGCAAATAGGTACATGAGCAAAGACCCGACCAGGTCCGACCAGTGTTGGAGCCTGGACCCGATGCGGCCGGACTCACGAGCATACCTCCTGTAATCCAGAGTCCCCCATTTGGGGGACTTGAAGACATGCATAACAATAACAAAGCCCCCACTGCACTGATTATGAAAGAATATGGTCATATTATATGTCAAAAACAACGTGTAAAAACCATGTTTATATGACCCAAACACAGCCCAAACACTACTCAAACAAACAACTAGACATCAAACTTCATAAAGCACCTCTGTGTGGACCCAGTCGCCACATTTCTGGCTCGTATACTACTGTACATTATGCAAAACACATCAGCGACCTCTCATCTGAACGTGAACATCGGGGCGTCCCCCAGCAACAGCAGCTAGCAGCAGCAGCTAGCAGCACGGCAGAGGGAGAAGACAACAACCAGCAAAGTCGAGCAAAAACAGACACTGCGTGGCCAAAACATGGTCGTACATTTGCTCTTACCTTTGCTGTTTTGCCGTGAAAAGGTTGTGTTATGGGTAAATCCACAATATTTCCAGTTGAACTCTGCCTAGTGTTTACATCTGAATCAGCCGGGCCAAAATCCGACGGCGCTAGGACCCTGTACGGAAGCCTGCACGGAGCCTGACGGAGCGCACACAACCCCACGTTGGCCTGCACGTGGACCTGCTGATCTGACTGGTTCATGGCTGTCACATGGCTGCCAGTGCGGCCAATCACATCGACCTGGGTCTAGCGTCATTCCTCTCTCTCTATTGGTTAAAATGAGCCGCCACTCACTCGAATCGACCACTCCGCTGCAGAGATAGAGGCTGAAAGCCAAACCCACCCAGAAGCTGCTCTGAGTGCAGCAGTACGCAGAGACACTGAATCCACTATGTTAGTTATTTCCAATCGGTTCCAGTAGATTTATTTTCAGTTAGTTTATCCAAATTGTGTGAAAATAAAGATTAAACAATAGTTTATAGTAGCAGGTGGTTCCAAGCTGTGCCAAAAATGGACATTTTGGAAAGTTCGCCTGGATATTTTGTAGTAAAATCTCAATCATTTTGTCCTGCTTCAATTAATCAGAATCAACCACTGCAGAGACAATGTTCACATGCTGTACAATGATTTTATAGAGAGTTTGAGCTTCATCAGCATTATTCTAAAGGGCACTCATCAAAAATATGATTTTTTTTTAGGCGAATATTAATTTTATTAATTTTTTTCTGTGTGTCATCTTCATTTACTCTTCACCAGTAACAGATATACTGAAATCTACACATTTCAGCAATTCCTCATTTTTTTCCCTTTACTATGACACCAAAAGTATTCAAATAGACCTTGTGGTTGCAGAGATATACTCATTTTATTATGGATATGCAATTTTCGAGAAAAGGCCTAAAAAATAGGCTGGATTTTTTAATTATAAAAAAATATATATAAAAAAAAAAGAAGAAGAAAAAAAAAGAGAAGCCCATATAGCCTAGTTGTGTTCATAGAGACGTGACAGGTGGGGCCAGACAAGCTGGTGATCAGCTGTGGTCATTGAATTGTTAGACACTATAGGCCTAGGTCATTTCAATTTGCGCGTCTGTGTTTTTTCCTTTTTAAAATAGGCTCATTATATGCGGATTGAGACTGAGCGAGTGAGCAATAAGCACGAGAGAAACTGTGCACCAGATGCAGGTTGACCAGCAAAAACTTAAACGAGACGGTTAAGGAGAGGAAAAACACAGAATATACAATAGGCCTATATGTCCAAAAGACTGTCCGGTCGTCACGACGTGAACGAGGGAGGATCTGATGGGGGCTCAGGTTTAGTGATGAGGAACTGTCACTGCAGCTGCACAGGTGCCAGCAGCTGCTCCAAACAGACACGTTACAAACTTTATTTTGAAGGGACAGATTAGATGTTGATTTTGTTAACAGTGACTTTATTGCACCCAAACATTAAGCATATAGCCTATCTGTCGGCTGCTGTCTTATCGTTTAATCGACCCCCCACAATATTTGTTTGCAGAATGTTGTTGTTGTTGTTGCGGCTGCGATATTATTCAGAGGATCTACGAGGGGGGGGGGGGGACGCTTCACCTCCTATGACATCTATACTTTTAAAGCTTTTATCTTGGTTTAGGTGAGGGATTTTCCAGGCAGGGACTGTTTTCAATGACTGAAATGCTGGCGGAAAAAAAAAAACAGCGGTGAGAGCTGGATGTGATCGCTCAAAACGTGACAGTGTCTTAATGACCAGTGAGATGACCTAAGTCTTCGTGGTTGCTGCTCTGTGCAGTGTCCGGTCTTGTCGCTGAACCAATGTTTTACCCTCCAGCTCCGTGGATCACGTCTATGAAAACTATGAATGATCTTTGTGACTGCGTCTCTTGATATCGCCAAACTTCCGGGTCACGTAAACCCGACCAATTAAATAGGTCCTATTAAAATCAAATTCAGTCCTGCTGCCTGTTTTTCCATTTCGTATTTTTGATCGAAGCCTAAAATTGAAATATGAAAAACCAGACATTTTTTCGTTTTTTGTGTTAGATTAAAAAACAAAAAACAAAATAATCTGTCACTTTTTCATTTTTTGATTTTTGATTTCTAATTGAAAATCGAATGGCCGCAAAGTAGGCACATAGGAACTCTTGTGCAGGCCCTCTGAGTCAATAAATAGAAATAAATAAATAGAAAAAAAAGAAAGAGACAAATGTCATTCAAAAAAGTGATCCAAAGTGGAAAAATCAAGGAATCAAAAAAATAAAAATAAAAATAAAAAATATATAAGAGATCAAATGTTCTGTTTTGCCATCAGTCTGACTGTAGCGGGGAAGAAGCTATTAAAAAACCTTGCTTTTTTTGTAGAGATACTGTCCACTCTACTGTGTCTCAGGTGTGCAGTGCTTGTGTCTGAGCAGAGAGTAAGCTGGATGGAGTGGGTCTTTAATGATTCTCTCTGCTCTCTTCTGGCTGCGCTGCACATACATTGAGTTCATGGAGGGAAGTGTTGTGCCTATAATCCTCTCTGCAGTCTTGATGACTCTTTGCAGAGACTTCCTTTCAGCCTGCGTGGTGTTGCCATACCAGACAGTGATGCCTGTGGTGAGGATGCTTTCTACTAGTCCTCTGTAGGCCTGGGTGAGAGGGCGGTAGTTCAGTCCAGCCTTCCTGAGTATCCTAACAAAGTACAGCCTTTGCTGGGCTTTTTTTACTATGGATGTGGCGTTCAAAACTTCAAACTCAATTGCATGCCTAGGAATTTAAGGCTTTCGGCCCTTACCACCTCTGTCCCTTTTATGTGCAGAGGCTGTAGGGGAGGAGGATGCTTTCTGAAATCCACTATCATTTCCCTCGTCTTGTCGGTGTTGAGGATGAGGTCGTTTGTCTCCCCATAGTCAATGATGTAGTTTACCACAGACCAGTTTATCACAGAAGTTAACTGTCCCTTGATTTTCTTGATATTTGTATGTCCATTCCATTAATTAAAATTTTGATATCTGTATTTTTTAAATTTTTTATTTAAGTTTATTGGACATAATCACTGTTATGTCTGCCGTGCGTGTGTCCCTCCTTTCTTTCTTTCCTTCATTTTTCCTTTTCTTTCCTTCCTTCTTCCCCCTTTCTTCCTCACCTTTCTCTCTCTCTCCTTTCCTTTCTTCTTTCCTCCATCCCTTTTTGCTTCCCTTTGCGTCTTTCCCTCTTGACCCAAAGACAACAAGAGGGTTAAGAAGAAGAGATGTTCCAATCATGTTTTTTGGAACCAATCACCGATCCGATACTGCTGCATATTGCTGATCACTGATCACTGAAGCGTTGAATCCATATATTATCCTATTTATTGTGTAGCAGCATTTAAATATGTAATCATTCTTCTTACACAGCATTGACATTGTATATTGAGTATAAAAATTAGGAGATGAGAAAGTATTATGAATTCAATTGACAACCGTTTTATTGCAGGCTGAAGCAACATGCTATATTTCACACTCAACACTAGAGACTTTAGTTTCTAGGGTCTTTATTATTATCATTATCATTATCATTATTATTATTATTATCATGTGTGTCTGCATAATAGGTAGGCTACATTCATTTCTCAGACATTTGCTCTATTATTATTATTATTATTATTATCACCATTAATATCTACTCTATATATCATTGTCATATTATTATTATCAAAACAACAACATATTGCATCTTTTATTCATCAGAAAACACAAGTCACGTGTCACAGGTGGTGCTAACGAAACACCATAGCAGAGCAGACTGGATTACTGGTAGGACATCGTTTTGGGCGTCTGAATATATTTGCAGGCTTTAAAGCTATAGTATGTAATGTTGGAGAGCTAGCAAGATTTGAAAGTAGCACCTCATCTAAGTTCCACCCCCCTCCTCCCCCTCACATCAGTGATCTGTCTAAGTCCACGCCCCCACAAACATGGATGCGCAGCCCACAGTGAGAAGCTGCAGGGAAGAGAGCAGCGAGCGAGCGAAGCTTCCCCTAATCCCCTAACAACAACATGCTTCTTCTCTCATGGCTGAAATCACAACGATCACTGCACTGTACTGCTCTGGAAGTCCGAAATACAGAGGACCAAACGCCGCCGTCGTTTCTGGGTACATGACATCCTCCGGCGGTGCACAGAGCTCGGCGCGTCCCCTCTTATCGGAGTTACGTCCATATGTTAGCCACTATTAGCTCAATTTTCTCCGGTCAAGCACAGCTCGCCAGGGGTTAGCGCCAGGATCTCTAGGCGTGAACTGGAATGCGTGTGCTTGTTTCTGGTGTTATTGGAGACTGTTATTGGAGACTGTACTGGTGTTTGGAGACTGTACTGGTGTTATTGGAGACTGTTATTGGAGACTGTACTGGTGTTTGGAGACTGTACTGGTGTTATTGGAGACTGTACTGGTGTTTGGAGACTGTACTGGTGTTTGGAGACTGTACTGGTGTTATTGGAGACTGTACTGGTGTTTGGAGACTGTACTGGTGTTTGGAGACTGTACTGGTGTTAGTGGAGACTGTACTGGTGTTATTGGAGACTGTACTGGTGTTATTGGAGACTGTCCTAGTGTTATTGGAGACTGTAGTGGTGTTATTGGGGTGTTATTTGAGACTGTACTGGTGTTATTTGAGACTGTACTGGTGTTATTGGAGACTGTACTGGTGTTATTGGAGACTGTACTGGTGTTAGTGGAGACTACTGTTATTTGGAGACTGTACTGGTGTTAGTGGAGACTGTACTGGTGTTTGGAGACTGTACTGGTGTTAGTGGAGACTGTCCTGGTGTTATTGGAGACTGTACTTGTGTTATTGGAGACTGTGCTTGTGTGATTGGAGACTGTAGCCTACTGGTGTTTGGAGACTGTACTGGTGTTATTGGAGCCTGTACTGGTGTTTGGAGACTGTACTGGTGTTTGGAGACTGTACTGGTGTTTGGAGACTGTAGTGGTGTTATTGGAGACTGTACTGGTGTTTGGAGACTCTGACTTCTGTCGCGCTGCAGTTATTGTCCCGAGCGAGCAGTGGCTTCTGCTATGAGCCGCTCCACAGTCACTAAGCATTCACAGCCGGTCACACTAGCCTCGTGCAGCAGCCCCGGCTCGTTAGCGACCGGAGGGTTGAATTAACATAATAAAAATAAACTGACACATTTTATGATATAGGCCCAAAATAAGCCTCCTCTCCTTGAAAGACCAGCAGCCCACTGTTCTTCTGTAACTCTGTACTTCTGCTTCTTCAAATAAATTTTTCCAGCAATAGCAAAACATGATGTGCACAGGGAGGGGGAGGAGGGAAGGAGGGGGGGGGCACATCTTCCCCCCTGCACAACTCACCCCACTCTCCCCTATGCAGTATGGTATGTCCAAAACCAAAGGGAAAAGTTAGGAAAAGCCGTGAAAAACACTAGGCAACACGTGCATGCACCTTTCTCTGCGCACGCGTGCAGCTTGCTCTGCGCCCAACTGTGCCCTACTCCGCGGTATGCGCTGCGCAAACCGCGGTCTGTCTGTAGAGGCCTTTAGCGTACTTCTTCTCAAGAGCCTTCTTAACTCTTAATACAGTATGTAGTGATATGGAATAGGTGTTGTCTTTTCATGGTTTTGAAGGATGCATGTCAGGCTTCTGCATCACCCTGAAGGGATTTATTTCTCTATAGTGACCGGCCCACTCTATGTTATTCCTTACATGTTTATCACATAATACCAAAGCTGTTTAAAAATGTTTCATGTGCAGCATTTAGGTCTTCTATATACACTCCATTCCATTTGACCCTTATGAGATAGTATCATAGTTTATTTACTTCCTAAGTATTATTAAATAATTCCACATTTGACCCCGGTGTTCTGTTCACCAAAGTCACAAGAATATTTCTCATCCTTTCCATTTCACCTACACATTCCAGTAAATCATCAACTACATAAAGGACCACAGGCCTCTCACTCATAGTACCTTTCTTCATTTCACCATATATCAGACAATTAGTATATATATATATACACACACATATATGTATGTACATATATATATATATATATATACATATTTAATACATGTTAGTGTTAATTAGTGTATATTAGTGTTAATAACACTATGAATGCTTTTAACATTCTTTATGGGGACCAGGAAGGGGGCGGAACTTACCATATATGGAAGAATGTGTGTGAATCAACTGACTGCAATACTTCATGGGGGCCGATAGGGGGCGATAGTGAGAAATCTGTGTGTGTGTTTCCCGACGGAAAAACATGACTTATGGGCCGAAGCTTAAAACTTCACAGGCACCTTCAGAATGGCTCCAGCATTCATTTAAGAGGCATTGTCTCGCGGGGACCTGCATTTTGGTCCCCATGAGGTTGGAGGTCCCCATGGCGTGACTGTGTAAACAGATCAATGTCCCCATACAGATAGAAATACCAACACACAAACACAGACAAGGCTCTCCTAACCCCAGCTAATCCACAAACGGCCAGATATGAGAATAATAGTCAATAGTCAACTTGTGATATCTAAGCTTACAAATGGGAAAAATAAAGAAATAAATAAAATAATAATAATAAAAACTAAGTAAATAAATAATTAGATAAGAGAATCACACAAACAAAAAAAGAAAAATATTACAGTTTGCATGAGAGAGAGGAAAGATAAATTATAGGGGGGAAAAAATAATAATAATAATAATAATAAAATAAATAAGTAATGAACATCATCAGAAACAAGAACAAGGAGTTTGCAAATGAATTAGAAGTGATGCTTTGAAGCTAAATAGAGAAGTAGTAGACCTAAGCTGGCATGGGAGACTGTTCCAATCAGACGGAGCTTTAAACTGAAATGAACGGCGACCAGATTCTTTAGATATAGTACTGGGAATACGGAAAAAGAGATGATCTGTATGTCTAAGACTGTAAGGAATCATAAATTGTTTTAAATATAAAGGAAAATTAAAGTGAATGCATTTAAAAATAAATAATAACCAATGAAGAACTCTTCTGGCTTTTGGGGTTAACCAGTTCAAAGATTCATAAAGAATGCAATGATGAGTTCTGTATAGTAGGGACATCTCAGATAAATGATGTCTACATAATCAAGAATAGGAAATAATAATTGTGATACAATTCTTTTACGAACCTGTAATGTAAAACAATCAATGGACCGATACAGTAATTTCAGACAACAGTAAATTTTCTTTGTAATTAAATCAATGTGTGGTTTAAAGGATAACTGAGAATCAAGCAGGAGGCCCAAGTATTTGAATGTATCTACCTTTTCTAGTGGAGCTCCGTCAAGAAAAAATAAGGACCAGTCTTTGGATAGTAAATCAGATCTGGTACTGAGAAGCATAATGTGTGATTTTTTCTTGTTCTTGTGAAATATCAAGTAAATTACAGTATCGTCAGCATAAAGATGAATTTGACAGAGCAGATTTGTGGGAGATCATTGACAAAAATAGAAAATAAAAGAGGACCCAAAGATGAACCTTGGGGCACACCTTTTGATATTAACTTATAGGGCTCTAATTTCGTGAACTAGGTGCAGGCGGAGCGGATCAGGCCTGCGCCTCGCCTTCGCTTCGCCAACGGGGAGTGGTCAGGAGCAGATTGCAATTTTCCTTCGAAACGCAGCGGAGCGCATCCCGCCTACTTCCCTCCCACCGGCGCAAATGGCATAGAGGGAGGAGAGAAGGCGTGGAGTGGGTTTGACACAGCCGAGTCAGATCTTCACCAATCAAATGAGCTCCTCTCCTCGCCTTTAAATCCGCCGCGCGTGCAAGGCGGACGTTTGATTTCACCGTGGAAGAGAAGATTTGAATCAGCACATACAGATTACAGCATAGACATTCACCATCTATATCGATTGTCCCGTCACCCTGATGACAGATCAAAGGCTGCACAGATGAAAGATGAGGATGGATTACTGCTGTGTTGACACTACAGGATTATCTGCTATATTTATGTATTTACTTATTGATTTATTGAGCCGCATCGTCACGCGACCATAACAAATAAAACTGAAAACAAATAAACTATCATCTCTCACAGCAAACCACAATCAGCCTGGCATCATAGTGAGCAGATATTAACATATCCATCTCAGGTAAATTCTAAAGAAAAAAGAAAAAGAGAGACGCTCCGCGATGCTTCCGTTACGCACAGCTGTTTATGTTGTGATCTGTGCACAGTGTTTAAATATAGGTTACTAAATATGAGTGTCTTTATTAATGGAAAAGGGGTGTGTGTGTTTTGTTTTTTGTTTTTTTTTACTGGGCAACAGCTCTCAATCTGTCAGAGCAAGTGAGACGGGAGGAAACTGATGTTCTGGTCCAGTCCAAGCTGGCAGTGTCCGGTCGCGCGAACAGACTTCACGGGCTGATGATGCAAAAGTAGTCTGGGAGGGAGGTTATGATGTTATCCAGGTCTATCTATCTATCTATCTAACCTATATTTAAACACCTGTGCACAGATCACAACATAAACAAACAGCTGTGCGTAACGGAGGCATCGCGGACTATGATGCCAGGCTGATTGTGGTTTGCTGTGAGAGATGATAGTTTATTTGTTTTCAGTTTTATTTGTTATGGTCGCGTGACGATGCGGCGCTGGCCCCTAATAAATCAATAAGTAAATAAATAAATAAATAAATAGCTGATAATCTGCAACGGCACAGTGTGTAGTGTCAACACCTGCTCTTGGGACATCCACGGCTGTCTCAGTCCCTCCCTGGTTTCATCTGTGTTAATTCAGTCAGGCTGAGTTTCCATTACGCAAGCCTTTGATCTGCCATCAGTGTGACGGGACAATCTATATAGATATAGGTGTATGTGCTGATTCAGATACAATAAATAGGGGTTATTGTGATGATTATTATTATTATTATTATTGTTAATTGCATTTAAATGTGCCTGGAACTGTGGAAATCTGCCTGTGAGGTCTTGGTGACGTGTCTGCACTGCGCGCTGGGCAGTCAAATTGCCACTGCGCTGGCTGCGCTTCGCCTTGCGCTGAGACTAGACCAGGTTGGAGCTGGCGAGCTTTCGGCGCACTCTCCGCGCGGTCTATCGGCAACAAATTGTCACTGCGCCACGGCGAATCTGTCGACACCTCCCCCTGCTGCGCGACCACTCCCATCTCAGCGCACAGCAGTCTGCCAATTTACCGAATCCGCTGCGCACCTTGTTGCACTGGACGATAATACCACTTCGCCAGCTGCGTCAGGGCTCGCCTCGCTGCGCCACCCTGAGTTGCGCCAAGAAATTAGGGCCCATAGTCTGACTGGGTGTTCTGAAAAGACACACACACGTCACATCAAAGTTAAAAGTCCATACACAAAGTAGAAAAGACGAAGGGTCTTCTTAAAGGTGGTGTAACTGTCACAGTTTCTAACATGAGCTGGCTGTTTGTTCCAAGACTGTGTTCCTCTGATGGACACCACCATTTGGCCAAATGTAGTCCTGTGTGGTTGTACATCACGTCTCCTCTAGTCAGTGCTCTGGTGTTTAGTCTAGAGGATTTTTTCTTTATGAAGTCCTGTAAAAGTGGAGGGGCTAGTCCATTCAAGACCTTAAAGGGACAACGAGGAGTTTCTATTTGGTTATAAAAAAAGTCTCACCTTAATGTGGATGAATCTATGCTTACCACACTTGTTACTGGGTCCATTTTCAATAAATATATCGTTTTGTCTCTATCGTTATTTTGTTGTTATTATTATTAGTGGTGGAAACGCTGGTCGGTTTCCTTACTTTCAGTTTCCCAGACGCCGCCCGGCGGGTCATGGGAATTACGCCGCCGAATCGCCGTTTATGGTCAGAACTACGACGGTATCTGATCTCTGACTTTCATTCTTGATGAATGAAAACATTCTTGGCAAGACGTCCGTCTTGCACCGGTCCAAGAATTTCACCGTGCGCGTGGAGGCTCATGGTAAATGTAGTGTGAAAACACTTCGCTTTCCAAAACTCCTCGTTGTCCCTTTAACAATGAGACAAACATCCAAAAACCACTCATAGCTATTAAAGTCCAAGATTCAGTAGAAGTCAGTAGAGTCTCCGGTGATGGAGGTTACAACCAGTGTTGTACAGAGTCTGCTGCTGAATTATTTACTAAGACTGTCATTAATGAACACAACATAGAATCAACTGCACATGGAAACAAACATCAGGAGCTTCAAACACAAACAGTCCACATCTGAACTTTGGACCTGAAGGACCAACAAGTGTTTTATGTCTTTTACAGAAGCTGTTGGTGAACCTGAACCAGAACCAGAACCACGGAGACCAGGACCAGAGAGACCACCAGAACCAGGGATTTGGGCAAAGATTGTTGTCTTTGTAGCAGTGGCACTAGCAGCAGTTTCAGTTTTACTAGTTGTCAGTCTGCCCCGTAATCTCCGACCTCGTATGCACAAATTTAAGAGAAGAAACACTAACACAACTGCAGAGACTGAGAGTCTCTCTCTCTAAGCTTCAGTCCATCAGATCTAACAGGACTCTGTCTGAACCACCGTCCTCTGTCGTATCAACAGAACCTGAGTCAAAGAACCAAGAGACAGAACCAGGACTGACTCTGGATCAGCTGCTGATGGAGACATGATCTCAAATGTAACATAAAAGCTGTATCTTCATGTTGTTTTGCTTTTAAGTTTAAATTGAGTTGTTGGCGTTACACAGCATCAACAGCTGATATCAGTGTCAATAACAACATTCATCTTACTGTTGTTACAATGTAAAATGTAAAATAACCTGTTTTCATATAAAGATCATGTGAATATCTGTTACAGTCGTCTGTTTTTAACTTTCTAGAAATTTCTATTTTTTATATCAAATATGTTGCAGCTTTTATTCTATTTTTCTATGGACCTTGAATTTGAAACAAAGATATTTATGTAAATAAATCTTTATTTGAGTGAAGTTGTTCTGTCTCTTCTGTGTGAGAGTCTGAAGTCCCAGAGTCTAAAATCAACAATAAACTTTATTAATAAAAGAAGGAGACGGTGATTTCCTGCTCTGGCCCTTTAAGAGACTCCACACTTCTCTCTGATCGCTGATTGGTCCGTAGATAATGAAGCTCTGAATATTCATGAGGCTGGTTTGACTGGTCTTCCTGTCCTTCCTGTAAAGCTCAGATCCTCCTGTGGTCGTTCACCGGTTGATTCATGGAGAACAGATCTGAGGTCTGTTTAAAACCTCCACACGTTCACAATAAAGTCAGAAAGAAAAGAAAAGAAAAGTGTCTCAGACGTTTTTAAAAACGTTTGTAAAAACAGTTTAAATCCACAGAGTGAGAACAAGTTAACTCTGATGAACACAGGCTGATTTTGTTTCCATCAGGACTCTGGACAGACTTCACTCCTTCATACATTGAGTAACACAAAGTTCCTCACAGAGGTAAAAACAACATACAAAACCAAGAAAACCCTCCTACCCCCACACAGGCTACATACACACAAAGATACACAAATACATACACACTGTCACGCATACTAACTGTTACTAAAGAGACATGGCTGGGCACCGAGACCTGAGACCTGAGGCAGGAAGAAGCTGCCCCCTATTGGCAGGCGGATTTAACATTTAAAAGCTAAGTTTGACTATCCGGAATTAACATTGTAGATATCAACAACATCTTTCTGACTTGTTGTAACTACATTTTGAATAGTTGGATTTTTCATTCAAGATATCTGTAATTCAGTTTTGCCTCTAGTCAAAAAGAACATTTCAGATATCCACAACTACATTCTTCCTGTCCACAATTGTTATTTCAGATATCTGCAACTCCGTCCAGGTTTGTTTTCTACGAAGAGGCTGCAGTCTTTGGCACCACCAGGTAAACTTTGCAGCTTTGTGTTGTGCTGTGGTTCAGACCAGATGTATCATAAACTCTGGAGCTGTGACCACATGAAGGTTTGGCTGCTCATCTCCACTGAAGTCACTGGACTTGTTGTTAGTGGTTTCCTCCACTAGGTGGTGCTGATGGTTCATAGTGAAGCTACAACTTCTTCTCAACTGGTCTGGAGCCGTTTCCTCATGAAGGCTGCAGATTAAATTACAAACACAACAATGAGTTGATGAGTCAGAAACATCAGCAACGTCATGGTTGTTATGTGCTAATATGTTCACAGTTTGAATGGATTGTGTGTTGTTAGTCAAAGTGAAAGTAAACGTGTGTGACTCAGTCTGTTCATGATGGGATAGATTTGTGTTCACTGTTTAATCTACAGCTCTGTCATAACCTGGTGTTTCATCTCCAGAGTGAACAGCAGAGAAACTGAGAGAGAAAAGTGGAGAACAAGGAGACTGTGATTTCCTGCTCTGGCCCTTTAAGAGACTCCACACTGATCGCTGATTGGTCCGTAGATAATGAAGCTCTGAATATTCATGAGGCTGGTTTGACTGGTCTTCCTGTACTTCCTGTAAAGCTCAGATCCTCCTGTGGTCGCTCACCGGTTGATTCATGGAGAACAGATCTGAGGTCTGTTTAAAACCTGAGTCAGAAAGAGTGACCAAACGTGTCACAGCTGCTTCTTCACAGATTAATATTATACATCAGCCTCAGTGTGTTGATGTAGTTTAGGTTATATATTAGAGTCATTAAAGCAGAAGTAAGCGATCTGGTCGTTTTGGCTAATGCTGCGTTCCAGGCAGGCTTTTGAAACCGTAAATTACAGCTTCAAGTCACAACTTACGACTTTGTAGCGTTCCAGGCAACCCACTCGTGTTTTTCCGACCTGTTTTACCTGTGAAAGTCACTATAACGGCCACTCGTAACTTCCGACCCGTGAACTCGTACCAGATCGAACTGGTACCACTTCACAGGTCGGAAAAACATGAGTTACGGGTTGCCTTGAACGCACCATAACTTCTTGTCAGCCGATGGAGTTAGCAGCCCCCGCCCTCGTCATGGATCTATTGGTCCTCGTCCCTACGTCACCACATTCACACGCATCCCTTGGCTGCACACACAGCCCTGCATGCCGTTCTCTCTCCTCATTGGATAAAACTTGTAGGATACGAGAAAAGTTTTCTCCTCGGCTCAGAGCAGAGCAGAGTGACTGACAGACCCGTGTGTCGGTCCAAACACTCTATGGACAAAAAGCCAATTCGTTATCATCATTGTAGGATACTTGAGAAACATGAGTTATTGAGCTTTGAGAATTTTAGGTTATTCGCCAATTTGTGTATGGTCTATAAAATTTTAAATGGTTTGGCCCCACAGCCATTATGTGTTTTTGTCCACGCTCGCTTGTCAAATTCCATCAGATCCACTAGAGAAGCTGTGTTACACGTTCAACAAAGAGACAGAGGCTCAGAGACTGAACAGTGTGAGGTCGTCTCAGCTGCAAATCTAATGAGGTTTTAGTACAAGTTTAGATTTTTCACATCCAGTGGAAACTTTATTTACTTTACACCCATAGTGTTAATAGTTTAAATACAAAAATCTGAAACTTTATGAACATGGATTAACACAGATGAATGAGGCAAGAGCACGAATAGTTAAGAGTTGAAAAAAGAAAGAAAGAAAGAAAGAAAGAAAGAAAGAAAGAAAGAAAGAAAGAAAGAAAGAAAGAAAGAAAGAAATACAACCTAAGTGGAAGCAATATCACTCCTGAGTCCTGACAGTACAGCCGTCTATCTAATAAGGAGCTGACATTGCTTCTGGTAAGTCTCTGACATTAGAAAGGAAAATAACTCAAACACACAAATATATAGTTCAAATATACAATGCCGGGGGTTATTGTAGACAAAACACAAATGAAACGAGAACGGTGCAAAACACTCTTCTGTGTGTCAGATCAAACCAGAGATCTCAAACCAAAACTCACAACTATGAAGAAAACTAATCAACCTCCACTTAGTTCACTACAGTCTTCACCTGGTGAGTCTCTCCTGTCAGGTCCAAACATCAGATCCATGAACTCCAGACTCAGTAACGTCACGGTGCTTCAGCAGGAGAAGTCACATTAAACTAAAACAAATCAGTTCAGCCAACATTCAGTCCAGCTAGTCAGACAGCATCTTTCAGACCACCTGTTGTTAGTTTACCTGATAAAACCTGAACAGTGTGGGTGGATTTTTGTCCCATTGTCCTTGTGATGTGTATAAACCTCTGGTTCATTATAAAGATGTGATGAAGAAGTGATTTGGGCCGAGTAGGAACTTTTCTTCCCCTGATAGTCTGAATTAAACCTTTTTAACCTTGAACTGAGGAACTCTGGGTAATCATGATGGTCAGCTTTAGTCAGTCAATGTGTCTGTGAACCGTCAGATTGTCCCTCAGTCAGTACCAGAGGTGGGAGAAAGTCCCTATGTTGCAAGTCCAAGTAGAGTCTCAAGTCTTTGCTCTCAAGTCTCGAGTAGAGTCTCAAGTCTTTGCTTTCAAGTCCCAAGTCAAGTCCAAGTCCTAAGATTTTTGTTTCGAGTCCCAACCAAGTCCTAAGATTTTTTTTCAAGTCCCAACCAAGTCCTAAAATTTTCTCTCAAGTCCCAACCAAGTCCTAAGATTTTTGTTTCGAGTCCCAAACAAATCGATTATAATTAATGATAAGTAAAGATCATGACCACGCCTCAATTGTTAAGTTGTTTATATTTTATTGTTAATGTTCTGCCACTTATTGATCTATTTATTTTTATTAATATTCTATTGTGATATGCTTTGTCAATATAAGCACTGCCTTCTCATGCCAATAAAGCTATTTAAAATTGACATAGGGGAGAGTGGGGTAAGTTGAGCCACTTTTTGTATTCAGGATCACTACATCAAGACAATTATAGTTTTGTTGCTAACTAACACATCTGCATTCAGGATGTTTTGTATCCCTACAAATTAACAGAATGAGTGTAAATATAACTGTTTTTAAAATATAGCACGTTCAAAAAAAGTGGTCTTGTGACTCAACTTACCCCATGTATGGGGTAAGTTGACCATAGGAGTGGGGTAAATTGATCAACCCCCCCTTCTTTCCTTCCATCCATCTCCTACCTCCCCCTTTACTTAATATTTCATCTGTCCAGGTTACAGGTGAACACGAACTGCAGGGACTTCCTGCTGAGCCACCAACTCATTGAGATTTGCAATTACGTGGCATCTTGGGAAGAATCCCAGATATTTTTCTTTGAAAGTAAAGTTTGGCTCACTATAAACAACTTTTCCTGTTTATAGGAACATACTTACTGTAATCACAAACATACAGAATCTTGATTTAATCATTTGGACATATACAGCCAAAATACATTCATTAAGTGTATAGGATAGGTGGCTCAATTTACCCCTGGCCAAATGGATCAACTTACCCCACAGCTACCTTAGCTTGGGTTTATTGCTCTCACAGCTAAAATGGTGCAGTTTCATTTAGGTTTACTACCTCATGTTGTAGCTCATAGATACCACAACCCATGTATAAAACAAATTTGCAATAATCTCTTTTGGTCTAAACACAATTCTCATAAAACTTATGATCGACAAAATTCATTCTCAAGAGTGAAAAATGTTTTGGTCATAAATGTTAAACCACTTTACTCACGTGGTTCTAATCTTCACAGACTCCATGAAATGATGCCTGCCTCCCAAATATTTGGTCACACGCTAACTTTTTCCTATAGTTTCCTAGAAACAAGGGGTGGGTCAACTTACCCACTGGCTCATCTCACCCCACTCACCCCTACAGTAACACGCCAGAAATCTTGTGTGATCAAACGTGATCTGACGTACTCTGTTGATGGTAGCCATGGTGCATGGATGTATTATAGATCCATGCCATGGAGCCGTTAGCCACACTGGTTTGTTATGCTACGTGTGCTGCAGTCAGCTCGCTTCTTTATTGGTTACATTCAATTTCACGTCACATTCCGCAGAGCCGGTGACTCGAGATGGTCGGCTTCCCCCACACACAAGCCGACTTTTGATCCAAACGGTCACGATTGTTGCGACCAACAATCGTAAATACTGGACATGTTCAATATTTACGATTGTCGCCGCCAACCGTTTTACGAGCCGATCGTTGGAAGAATTTAAATCTTAACACACCACACACTACAGGAGAATCTCATAAAATACTCTTAAGAGCCTAAGATAATCGGGCGATTTTTGTCTTTGGTCCGAAGGGGGAAAATCGGGGCAAAATCAGCCAGATTATCTTTATGTGTGTGGTAGGAATTAGTGTGTTGGCATTAATTATAGCCTACACAGCCAAGACTGATAACAGGAGTGGGGTCTATATAGAACATCTCTGGCTGGCTGCTACAGTAACATTGATGTGACACTTTTTTAAATATTTTAATATTTGTGCTTGCTGCTTGTGACTTGACTTGAATTCAAGTCAAGAGGGTTAAGTCCAAGTAGAGTCTCAAGTCTTTGCTCTCAAGTCCAAGTAGAGTCTCAAGTCTTTGGCATCAAGTCCCAAGCGAGTCCAAGTCTTTTTTTGATTTGATCAAGCAAGTCTTAAGTCATCAAAATCGGGACTCGAGTCCAAGTCAAGTCTCAAGTCTCAAGTCCAAGTCCACACCTCTGGTCAGTACGGACACGTCGGTCCAGACTGAAACATCTCAGCAGCCAGTGGACAGACTCAGATGAACCCGGACTGAGGAGAAACAGCAGAAGGTTTCAGATGAAATTCGACACACAATACACATCGAGACGACACAGTTCAGTGATGTAGAAAGTACAAAGGTGGTTTTCATGATCAAACTCAACTGATCCCCAACCCACAGTCATCTACAAGTTCAAGTCTTAATAAAACAGGTGAGATCTATTACAACCCAACTACACTGTTACCACGAGTAAGTAAACCTCCTGTTGTTGCTGTGCATTGTGGGAAATCACCACTGTCAGTCTTGGATCAATGGTTGTTGATAGTTGAGCTGAATCTCACCGTCTCAAACCAGTGGAGCGACTCTGACTCCTTTAAACAGAACATCATGTTTACAGTTCATATAATGAGACAACGGTTAAATATGACAGAGGACAGTGTGTATAGTGTTAGTTCTGATAGATGGTCAGCAGGGGGAGCTCTAGACCTACAGCTCATGTTGTGAATGAACAGTTCTAAGTCTTGGTAACTTAGTAAGATTTATTTTACATCATTACTTTACATAGGCACAGGTGATTGCACATTGTAATAGCTTCATTAAAATGCAGTTGAATAATATTGATTATCTTTTATAATAATAAACTGCAAAGATGGCAGATGTAGCTGTAAAAGAAACAGGACGAGAAATGGAAAATGATTGACACTGACATGAGCTGTTGATGCTGCTGAATGCTAACGTCTACATTTAAACTCAACACTAAAACAACATGGGTCTAATTCAGTACAGAAGACCATATAATATATTTTATGTCAGTTTATGTCTCCATAAAATTGGTCGCAATCCCAGGTGCAAAAGTATAAATACAGCAGCAATAGACAATAAATTAAAAACAATAATTTAAAAACTCTAAAAGATTTATCCCACACACATACACACACCATACATATTGCACATTTTACTTAGGCATTTAGGGCAGCAACGGCTCTTCTGTCTTGTGACGTATGTCCTTCATTGTGCAGTCTGTGAAAACAAATTTCCCCATGGGGGACAAATAAACTTAATCTAATCTAATCTAATTCTGTAAAAACTGTTCTTTAATCTGTTTGTTTTTGCTTTGAGAGCCCTGTATCTCCTGTCTGATGGCAGCAGCTCAAACAGAGGGTGACCAGGATGTGATGAGTCCCCCAGTATGTTCCTGGCTCTTTTTCGGCAGCGGGAACTGTACTACAGTTCCTGCAGTGAGGGGAGAGGGCAGCTGGTGATCCTCTGGGCATTAGTGATAACTCTCTGGAGTGCTTTGCTGTCTGCAGCCGTGCAGCTGGCAAACCACACACAGATACAGTGTGTCAGATTGTTCTCCACAGCGCCGTGATAGAAGGTTGCCAGCAAGTCCACAGAGAGTTGTTGTTTCTTGAGGAGTCTGAGGAAACACAGTCTCTGCTGGGCCTTCTTCACAAGCGCTGGTGTTGCACTCCAGGTGAGGTCCTCCTTGATGGTGACACCCAGGAACTTGAAGTCAGCCACACACACTCCCCACACAATCCCCGCCGATGAGCAGGGACCAGATGCCTGTTTTGTTCCTTCTGTAGTCCATGACAACCTCTTTGGTCTTTGCTGTGTTGAGGACCAGTTAGTTATCCCTGCACCACCCAAACAGCCTCTCCACCTCGTCCCGGTCCCAGGATCCAGCGGCAGATGGAGTCTGATAGTCCAAGGCCTGTCAATGTTTGTCAGTTTTTGTATCAGCTTGTGTGGGAGTATGGTGTTGAAAGAGGAGGAAAACTCCACAAACAGCAGCCTCACATAGACAGTCCTGGTTCTGTCTCTTGGTTCTTTGACTCAGCTTCTGTTGATACGACAGAGGACGGTGGTTCAGACAGAGTCCAGTTAGATCTGATGGACTGGTTCTCAGAGAGATACTGGTTCTCTGCAGCTGTGTTGACGTCTTCTCTTAAATTTAAGAAACCAGAGACCAAAGGGCAGACAGAGAACCAGTAAAACTGCTACAACCACTCCAACATAGACGAAAATCCCTCTCCAACTCCCTGGTTCTGGTCTCTCTGGTGCTGGTGTCTCTGGTTCTGGTCCTGGTTCAGCAACAGCTTCTGTAAAAGACATAAAACTCTTGTTGGTCCTTCAGGTCCAAAGTTCAGATGTGGACTGTTTGTGTTTGAAGCTCCTGATGTTTGTTTCCATGTGCAGTTTATTCTATGTTGTGTTCATTAATGACAGTCTTAGTAAATAATCTAGAGCTGAGCAGACAAACTCCATCAGGTCTAGTTCAGCAGCAGAGTCTGAACAACACTGGTGGTAACCTCCATCACCAGAGACTCTACTGACTCTACTGAACCAACTCACCAGTGACGTTCAGTCGACATTCATCAGATCCACTCCCATATTCAGTGAGGACCTGACACCAGTAAAGTCCTGAGTCTTCAGTCCTGAGTCTGGACACATGAAGTCTGACTCGTCCTTCTCTGAGGACGTCTCTGTCACACTGGACTCGTCCTGGAAACTCTTCATCCTCAGACGCTGAGACCTCATCACCCTCATAAAGATGATACAGGACTGAGACTGTGAGATTAGTGTTGGCTTCACAGTAGATGATGAGTGAGTCTGCTGAACCCTGAGTGTTGGTGAAGGTCCACTCCAGTGTGATGTTGTGGTTCTCCTCTGCCTGATAGGAGCTCTGTGTCACCTTCACTACAAATGTTGGTTCTGAGGAGACAGAGGGAAAGTGAGGAGCAGACTAACTGAGGACTTGTATCAGTTTGTAGAGAATAAAGTGAAGGAGTAAACTCACCACAGACACAGGAGGTCAGTGTGAGGAGCAGCAGGAAGCAGCACATCATCTTCTCCCTGTCACAGGAGACAACAACACATCAACAACTACATCTACACTCACTTCTTCCTCTTCACTAGTTTTGGTGCAGTAATATATTTATGTCACAAGGTGGCGCCAGTGAAATGATCACAGACTGGGAACAACAGACTGAAGCTCAATGGATCAATGTGATACATCTGGTACATTATATACTGTATAATATATTAATAACACAGAGATGTCTCACATTCTCTCTTAGATTGAAACTTTTCAGGAGAAACTTTATAAACCATCAGGTCAGAAATGATCCAGAACATCAGAGACCAACATGTGGAGCAGATGTGTTATGTTTGGTTGTTGTGTCATAAATGTTTCAAATATAGTGTCAAATATAGCAGGGGTTCTTAACCTTTTTGACCTCGAGGCCCAATTTTTATGGTGTGTGTGTGTGTGTGTGTTAGTGTGTGCAAATGCAAACTATTTAATACTTTTTTATTGCAAATGGCATTCTTTTCCTTTCTTTAAATACATAAATAAATCTAAACAAGTTCTTACCAAAATCACTTTTCATATTTGAAGACCACATAAAATGAAGAAAAATTCGTCTGGATTTTCTTTTTCTTTTTTTTTCAAAAATCAAAAATTGCACTTGAATAAAAATCACAACCAAAAACAAGAATAGACCCTGTCTCTGTTAAGAAAAGATGCACTCAAATATAAAACCACACACAACCAAAACAATAAATAAAATGGCTTATCAAGTCTCAACAAAATAGCACTTCAAGATATTGACCGTGTCATCACAGATGAGGTGAGTAGTGACTGAGGCTGTGTATGTCGCTCTAAGACGGTGTGGTGGGGGTGTCAGCGGCGTGGAGCGGGTCTCATAGCGGGGACAGCTCCGTGACATCGCCGGTGGGGGCTGTAGGGACGGGGGCGGGGGGCTCACGGCAGCACCGCTGCACCGCTGCTCGTTGGAAACAGCAGTGATGACGTGCTTTCATGTCCGAGTCTCCAAACCAGAAACGTTTGTAACAGTAACAGCACCGGGAAAGTCGCTAGATTTGTCGCTATTCGCCTTTGACTATAAGAAAGTCTTTAAAGGTGTACAGAAAAGAAAACTGAATTTGAGCCCACTCTGGATCATAAAATTAATGTGATAACTCATCTTTCAGACGATGTAGGCCAAACTTTGTGCAAAATTCTATTTTTGAGTAAATCCGGGATGAAAGTGTGTATTTTTTTTTTCGCATTGGATAACGCAGGCGCACGGATTATACGTCAGCCTGTACACGATTCATCAGCCACTGATATTGGATCCGTAATCCGTCATTCAAACGTCTGAGACACGCACACACACACGGAGCTCGGTCTCGCCCCAAGCTTTGAATATCCCGTCCGCTCGATAACGACCAATCAAATTCGTTTTCCTTACTCGGGTAAACTCGTGTTGCAGCTCGGGACAACTCGGCGCGACAAACAGGACAAACGGCCATTTCTGTACACCTTTAAGAGGGTTTGGAAAGTCGTTAAGTTAGCAAGCGTTGCTCCTCACAGACTCACATGCTGCACTGTGTGTGTGGTAGCGGCCGCGCCTCCCCCCACAGAGACAAAGATCCTGGATGACTGACAAGAGGCTTCACTCCCTTCATTTCATTCCGCTATGGAACAAACGCGCCCAGGTGCTGAGACCGAGTCACAGAGTGAAGCCTCTTGTCATTCAGCCTGTTTGGAGGCCAGAGACGCGGGCCGGACTTTGAACATGATCTACGCAGTCCCGCGGCCCCCCTATGGTTAAGAATCACTGAAATATAGTGTAAAGAACAGACTAAATACAGTCTCTTACCTTCTGATGATCATGTAGACTGAAGGAAAAATGCAGGAATGCCTTGTAGATGGACAGGCTTCCTTTCCTTCAGAGTGTCAGTTAATACAAACAGATTGCATACTCTTTAATTTATCCTGAAGCTCTGTTGATTTAATGAGAGACAAAAGTTTATAAATCGTCATTAAACCATTAAAGAATGAGAAGTCACTTCAGCTCTTCGCTCGTCGGACCAACTGCTTGTTCCCTATGACATTAACTTGCCATGGGGGACTGGACTTTCGCTGTGGCCAACACTACTACCAGAACTGCAGCCATCCGCTTTTTATGTCCAATCTTAAAACGTTTCTCTTCAGAAAGGTTTTTAACATGCATTTAAGATGCTGTCACTCCTCTCTTTTTTACACGTTTATTTATTTTTATTTTTTATTATTGCTTAATGTTTTAATGTCTCTATGTTTGTCTTGTTCTTGTTGTGTTCTTAAGTTGTATTTTTCATGTAAAAGCACTTTGTTCATCATTTTGGATGCCGTAAAGTGCTACAGTATGAATACACATTGACTCTCATCGACAATAAGCTGAGTTTTGAAGCAAATACAGATGTAGTATGTAAAAAGGTTCAGCAGCGCCTGTTCTTTTTAAGAAAATTGAATTCATGCAAAGTCTGCAATATCTTAATGACCTTATTCTATCAATGTTTTATCGAGTCTGTTCTTACTTATTGTTGTGTGGCCTGGTTTGGATTTCTCACCCTGTCCAACAAAAACAGGCTAGCAAGGCTTACCAAAGTGGCAAGCAAGGTGATCGGGGTGCAGCAAGCCCAGACCAAAGCTAAACTTATTATTGACTGTCCTGACCACCCACTTTATAAGGAGTTTGACCTCCTTCCATCTGGACGCCGTTTTAGGATGCCCAAGACCAGAACGCGGCGTGCCAGGGTCTCCTTTATCCCTGCTGCTATAGACAGGCTTAATCTCTTGGGCTAGGCTTGGTTATTCTCTCAGGCCTCTGCACTTAAATGCACTTGGGTATTAAGTGTTGTTTATCTTATTTTATTTTTATTTTTATTTCCAATTCTTGCAGCACTATGCACTTTAATGCACTGTGTAGACTGTTTGCATTCTCACTTGCGCAGAGCATTATGTATTATGTATGCTATTATTATTATTATTATTATTATCAACAGTAATTTATTATTAGTAGTATGTTTCTATTACTCGTACTGTTTTTAATGTATTACTGCACTATGGTGTGCCTGGTGACATGTTGATGGCTTGGATGCTGTCTTTTTTGTCTTGTGTCTGTAATGCTTGCTGCAAATCCAATTTCCCTCGGGATATGAATAAAACTGAACTGAACTGAACTGAACTGAACTTTGATTTGATTTGAGAAGCGTTTACAGCGGATAAACACGCGTTAAGGTCTGGATGGAGAAACAACCTGCCCCACATTCCGTCATAGTTTCCTCTAACGTGATTTATCAACTAAGAACCTTGTAGTGATCAGAGCAGTGCAGAGTATTGAAGTAGAAACAACACGCAGCTACAGCACAAGTTAATAGAAAACATACCTGAACAACATGAGATGATGCAGACTCCTCTGTTGAGGGGACAGACACAATGTTACTTGCTCGGAGATCACTGACAAGTGACAATTAACGCGCCCAACCACACCTACACGCCGTTTATAAAGACCATGAAAAATCCTTGGAGGCCACCAAGCCAAATATACTTCAAATATGCAGAGCTCCCTGCTCCCTGTCATGACTCATGAGTAATGAAAGCGCTTGGAGGCAGGCGGGGCTGTTGTTGTAATATGCTGCTCCACCGCAACGCCATGGGGTGTTTTTTTTTTGTTTTTTTTACCTTAGTTGGTCGAACACCCGCCCCATACACATTTTGATCTTTGTTTCTATTATCTTACCTAATTTCCATTATTTTATCTTATGCTTGTTCACTGTTTTCTGTAGGCTACGATGCTTTCTTCATTTTTTGATTGCTTTATTTTCTCAATGATTTCGTATTTTGTGAAGCACCTTGTAACCTTGGTTTTGAAAGGTGCTATAGAAATAAAGTTGATTCTTCTTCTTCTTCTTCTTCTTCTTCTTCTTCTTATTATTATTATTATTATTATCATTATTATTATTATTATTATTATTATTATTATTTTAGCTATATAGCATTACTTTTTTAAAAATACAAATTTAAACAAAAATTTTAAAATATATACAAATTTATTGTTTAGGCTATTAAACATGCGCGCAACTTCTTTTTCAAAAATCAGTGCCTAACCGAAGATATTGATCCGAACTGATCAAGGATCAATGATGATCCATTGCACCACTAATATCTTCCCCCCCAAAAAAAGGAAAAAAAGAAAGGTTCCTCCCGAGCACAGCTGTTCACGCGGCATTTAAACCAACATAAACATCGGCCACTGCCATCGGTGAATGTCATCTTTTTTGCCGATGGCCGATGGCAGTTAACGAGCCGACCATCGGCAGATGTTCAGCCGATGCATCGGTGCATCCCTAAAATAATCAATTATAATTTTGATTTCTCTGCCCAAACCCCTTTTATCTGCAGATAAATCAACTTGCTCAGTAACACAGAGACAGAATGATAATTTAAATGATACATTTTTTTCCAAACGGTTGATGAACTAAAAATAATCTGTATAATGTAGGCTACACTGAAAGAGGAACTAATCAGGATTTCTCCCGTGACTATCTACATTTTTACCTCAATTAAAAAGCCCCAGAGTAATTGTGATAGTTAACTACACGACTTGTGACTGAGTGAGAACGGAGGCTCTCTGCCTTCACCTGGCGTCTCTCTCGTTGCATCAGTGTAGTAGTCTACCTGTCCGCCCTCCTCCAGTGTTTGTGTCCCAGCTCTTGTCTCACTGGTGGAGGTTTGAAAAAAGGCGACCAGACAAGTTCCTCTGTATTCCTCTACACATTCCTCTGTGTAGGGAGGTTAAGCGACTTTTGACTTCAAGTCATGATGCAAAGGTCCCCTAAGGAAGTACCTTATATGGTCATACAAATAAATCTATCCAAAGACACAAGTGAGATCACACTTTGTATCCGAAATAAACACGTTTTTAAAATGCCTTTTTTAATTGAGAAAACGCATGTTAAAAGCACATTCCATTTAGAATGTCCATTCAGCTCCTGGATGTGATCTACAGCTTATTTGTGACATGATTGCAATATTTCAGGATTGTTTCTCAATTTGAATAATGAACAGGGATCTAATGTTTTTCAATCTGTAGTGCAGACTGACATAGGAAGCCTAAAGTCCAGTAATGACATTCCATTATGGCTAATTTGAAATAAGAAATAAAGATACTGTAACATCATGAGATTGATAAGATGAGCATTAACAAGCATTCACAAAAGTAAAAATCTACCAAAATAATGAAGCTTACCAGTTTATCAACATTACTCTGAGAGAGGATCTTAGCCAGCTGTACTGCGCAGGTGAAATAAGTCAGTCCTAATCATATGCTTTATGTGGGAGCTGTGAACCTAAACTTCCCTATATGTACATAAAAGCTGAACATTGCTTATTAAGGTCGCTCTACACTAAAATGTGTTAGTTTATTTTAGGAGCACAATGTAAAATGATTTCAGTATCAGGTTCTATAAGCCTTAAATAATGTAGAGGGTCCAGTGTGACCCATTTTTACATTTGAGAACAGTAAAAACATTTTTCCTTTGACCTTAAGTTGACTTCTAATATGACCCAGAATGGGTCATACATGTAAATTCAACTTTTTTAAATCAACATACACAAGCAGTAACTAGTTCTAGGTAGGCCTATAATTTGACCAACACAATATTTGGCTAATTGGTCTTTCCTGACACTACTGTGATATGAATTAAATCTTATTATTTAACTACTTGTAGGCTATATTTGTTGCACTCCGTCTGATGTTCAACAAATCAGTATCAGTATAGTTTTATTAATGTTTTTACATTAATAAAACCCAATATCCTGTCACACAAGCAGCTCCATGTTGTCTCAGAAGCTGTAGATCACATCCAGGAGCTGAAGGCATCAGGGATCTGCCTGAGTTTATATGGACATTCTAAATGGAATGTGCTTTTAACATGCGTTTTCTCAATTTAAAAAAGGCATTTTAAAAACGTGTTTATTTCGGATAGAAAGTGTGATCTCACTTGTGTCTTAGGATAGATGTATTTGTATGACCCTAAGGTACTTCCATGCCAAAGGGGACCTTTGCATCAGGACTTGAAGTCAAAGGCCTATTTTTTGGGCTTAACCTCCCTATTATTAAGCCCATACAGGAGATTTAAATGACGTGGGGCGTTCAAGCTCCTCTGTTCCTCCACTCGCCATGACCACGCTGCACATCTTCTCTGGAGGAGGGTCTGGCGAGCGAGACTATCATTGCAGGCGGCCCCGGTTCAGATCTCTGCATGTCATCCCCGCCTCTCTGCCTCTCGTTCCCTGTCTCCCTCTCAACTGTCCTGTCAATTAAAGGCGAAAAAGCCCCCCCCCAAACAAACAAACAAAAAACTCTAAATAAATATGCTGCTCTCCCCTGAGAGAGTGAAATGTATCCTGCTCTAGAGCAGCAGCAGTGCCACTGTTTGGCTGCTGGCCAGTGAAAAGGGCTGCTGAAAAAAAGCCATGCAGCCTTTTTTGCTGGCTGCTGGTCAGTTTCCTGACAGAACCATGCATGGACCATGACTGTTCATTATGAAGAAGACGTCTCTCTCCAAGTTAAATACAAATCTTTTATTGTAATCAGAAATGAATGATAAAAGTAGTAAGTAGATACATGTAGTGGCACTCTGTTCTTATTTCCTTTTGTTGTACCACTTGTTTAAGTCAGTCCACCAACACCATTTTGTAACGCAAGCGACGAGACATGACGACTTTCCTTGGCTTTAAGATGTTTACTTGAAAACTTGAAAGTAAATTACATTGTCTGACGCACGGTCAAAAGACTGTGTAGCTTCCACCATTATCTGACTCAAAACTAAAATTGTTACATCCAATCACAGTTACAGCTGCAAGATGACATCAGAGCAAAATATTTAAAGACACAGAACATTTTTATCATGGACATATTACCAACTTATACATTTTAAAGTAAGACATTTTAAATCTTTATGAATTATGACGAAATTATCATGATCAATTTTAACTGTTTTTAAATGAAATTATTGCCATCAAATTATTAACTTATTGGCCCTTACATTACCCGGCCCCTAATTGGTTAGGCAGGAAGACTAAGCAATTACACCTTAAACATTAAGACTCTAAATAATAGACTTAAAATGTCCATGAACTGTCCAAACTGAAACTGGTGTTCTTTGATTCTTCCTTTTCTTAAATCTTCTCTCCTGACATCGCTTCTTCCAACAAGCATAGTTTGTTAACAGGCCTCTCCAATATGCTGGTCTTGGTTTTTATCCTCACTCTTCGCACCATCCCGCTGGAGTCCGGCAACGTTTCAACCACTCTTCCCATAAGCCAGGAATTGCGGGGGGAAGAACTGTCCACCAGTAGAACAACATCTCCAGCCACAAAGTTCCTTCTTGGCCTTAACCATTTCTGGCGTTCTTGAAGAGACGGGAGATACTCACGCGTCCATCTGGTCCAGAATAAGTCCGCAAGATATTGGACTTGCTTCCATCGTTTTCTTGTGTATGTGTCGTCTTTGTTGAAGATGCCTGGAGGCATACTGGGTTGAGACTTCAACAACAATAAATGATTGGGGGTTAGGGACTCGATATCATTTATGTCATCTGAGACACTTGTGAGTGGCCTGCCATTAATGATGCTCTCAACCTCACACATTATTGTTTGAAGACAGTCATCGTTCACAGCTTGCTCTTTTAACAGGGAATTGAGGATTCTTCGAACTGTACGTATCTGCCTTTCCCAAATCCCACCTTGATGGGAAGCAGCTGGACTGTTAAATATCCATTTTATCCCCTTTGGTTGCAAAGCTCTTTCTATTTTGTCATTATCCAGGCATTTTATGGCCTCCCTCATCTCCCTTTCAGCACCCACAAAGTTTGTACCGTTGTCGGAGCGCAAGATGTTGACTTGGCCTCTTCTACATACAAAACGTCGAATTGCATTGATGCAGGAGTCAGTGTCGAGGCTATCTGCGACTTCGATGTGAACGGCTCGGAGGGTGAGGCAAGTGAACAAGACGCCATATCTCTTGACTGTACTCTGGCCTCGCTTAACATCAAAAGGCCCAAAGTAATCAACGCCAGTGTTCGTAAAGGGAGGTTTGTCGGGCACGAGGCGATCTTCAGGCAAGTTTGCCATCTTTTGCTCACCGACCCTTCCACTTGCCCTGCGGCACACTGTGCATTTGTTGATTAACTTTCGTATGGCAGAATTGGCTTGGGGGATCCAATACCTGCTTCTTAAGTTTGCCAAGACATAACTCCGTCCGGAGTGTCCTGTTCTTTGGTGTATGTCTCTCAAGATTAGTGTGGCCACTCTACTATCCTTAGATAGTATCACTGGATGTTTGCTGCTTTCTGGCATGGCCGACATGGTGAGTCTTCCACCAACTCTCAAGGTGCCATCTTGGAGAATCGGATCTAGTTTGAATAGCCGACTGTTGCAACTAATCTGTTTATCCTTTTGCAGAGCTTTGATTTCTTCTCTGAACTTTTGTCTTTGGCTGAACTGAATTATCTCTGACTCTGCAATGTCCAGATCGTCCAAGGTAAGTGATTTCCGTTCTGTTGTCATTTTGTATTTTTTCATGTGCTGTTCTAGTTTCAGCCTTTGTCTTTCTGGGTCTTTTTCAGTTTGACTGATTGTTCTTGAGAACTCTTTTCTTTCATCCTTCAACCGACACAAAGTTTTCTTTGCCTTTAAAATCCAAGCAATGGACCTTTTTAGTTTATGCCAGTCCGAATAGTAGTTGAGTAACTTGTTCATTGGTTCAGTGTGTTCCTCAACCTTGATAGTGTTGACTGTTACTGTGTTTTTGACCTCCGGATCGTCTTGAAGGCTTTCTTTCCTTTCCACAGGTTGTTTCGGCCAATCACGTTCATTGTTTGTTAAGAAGTCTGGTCCGTTAATCCATGTTCCTCCTTCTATCAAATTCTTGGCCTTCAGGCCCCTGCTAGCTTGATCTGCAGGATTTTCTCCTGTTCCAACGTAGCTCCATTGAGAAGGCTTGGTGGCTTCTCGGATCAAGGTGACTCTATTTGCAACAAAGGTTTTGAATCGAGTAGTGTCATTATCAATGTACCTGAGCACGGTTGTGCTGTCAGTCCAGAAGACAGATGGTTGCAGTGGAACTTGAAGTTCTTGACGTAACATCTTGTCTATCTTTACTGCAGTGACTGCTGCCGTCAGCTCAAGTCGGGGGATTGTGACCTGCTTGAGCGGAGTCACCCTTGCTTTCCCCATCAGGAAAGAACAATGTTTCTTGCCTTGTTTATTTTCCAGCAGTAGATAGGACACAGTGCCATATGCGTGCTCTGAGGCATCTGAGAAATGATGCAAACGGGCTGTGGCAGTGTTTCCGAAGTCCAAAGGTTTCAAACATCTGTTTACATGAAAGCTGGAAAGGTGAGTGACATCTTCTTTCCATTTTCTCCAATCCTCAACATGTTTTTCATTAATGCTGTCATCCCAGCCATGTTGTTCTTTACAGAGCTCTTTCAGCAGGAGTTTAGCAGGCAAGATAACCGGGGCTAGGAACCCAAGGGGGTCGTAGATTGAGTTGACAATGGATAAAATGCCCCTTCTTGTCATCGGTCTGTCTTGTAGTTTCATGCTGTAGGTGAAAGTGTCTGTTTCGGTGTCCCATTGTATGCCAAGGGCCCTCTCGGTTGGTAGAGCATCGTGGCTCAGATCCAGGTCCTTTGCTTCGCTAGCTCGGTGTACTTCTGGGATGGACATTAACACCTTCCTGCTGTGACTCATCCACTTCGTTAAAGTGAAGCCTCCCCTAGCACACAAATCGCGAAGATCACGAGCCAAGGTCACTGCATCATTTTCTGTAGCTAAGCTTGTCAGGCAGTCATCCACGTAAAAGCAATTTAAGACTGTCTGCACAGCTTCTGGTGATGAAGTGGCTTTGTGATCCTCTGCGGTTCTTCTCAACGCATATGAAGCAACACTTGGTGACGAGGTGGCACCGAAGAGGTGCACTGTCATTCTAAACTCTTCCAAGGGCTCATCCAATTTGCCATCAGGCCACCATAGAAAGCGGAGAAGATCCGCATCTTCTTCTGGGACATTGACTTGGTAGAACATCGACTCGATGTCTGCCATCATGGCTATTGGCTCCACCCGAAATCTTAAGAGGACACCAACCAGCGTGTTGGTCAAATCAGGTCCCTGAAGTAACTCTCCATTCAGAGACCGGCCCTGAAAGGACGCTGTGCAGTCGAACACCACTCTGAACTTTCTTTTCTTTGGGTGATACACCCCGTGGTGCGGTATATAGAACACCCTTTTGTCGTCACGGTTAAACTGATGTGTTGGAACTTGGACAGCATAGCCTTTGCCAATGATATTATCCATGAAGACTTTATACTCTTCAAAGAACAGAGGATTCTTCATAAATTTTCTGAGCAAACTGGCTATGCGCTGCTCCGCCACACAATGGTTATTAGGCATTTGGAGCTTCCCGTTTCTGAGTGGCAACCCAATGCTATAATGTCCGTTCTTCAGAGTTGTTGTGTTCTGCACAGACTGCATGAACAGTTTGTCTTCTTGTGACAACTCTTCTTTTTCATTGTAGTTGGACTCTGAGAAGTCAGTATTGTATTGTTGAACCAGCAACTTTTCAATTTCCATCACAGAAATCCTGTTGACTGAACACTGAGGTGACTTGTTCTCTGTGTCATCCAGCTCTTTTCTCATGGGCCCACTGACTATCCAACCAATAGCAGTCTTCACCGCATAAGGGCCTCCATCTCTGCTGTTAATGATGTGCCACGGCTCCATGGCCTTCGGACAGTTTGCTCCAATGAGAAGGCCTACATCCGCCTTCAACTCTGGCAAGTGCACCTGTTCGAGGTAAGGCCACTCCTCGATAGCTGTCTGTTTAGGTATATTGTTGGTATGAACAGGTATGTTGCTGTGAGTGTACACCTTAGGCAGGTCAATATAGTTGTTGTCTTCTAATCCACACACTTCCAGGTCCGATATCACATAACTGTTCATGACTTTCTGTTCTCCAGGTTCGTTTTGACCCATTGTGCTGAGAAGTATTTTTGTTGGTTTCCCTTTAACGTTCAATTTCCTTTGCAGGTCTCCGGTGCAGAATGTTGCTGTGCTTCCCGGGTCCATAAAAGCGAACGTTTCCACATATTTGTCGCTCTTTTTTGACTTAATCTTCACCGGTACAATTGACAGCACACATTCCGGTTCTCCGGCCCCCGTAAGGTTACAGGACTCTTGCAGGATAGAAACTTGAGCACAGGACACTTGATCTCCGTGAGCTCCGTAATCCTTCTCAGATGAGACCGAACCATCTTTGTTTCCTTGTGCTCCATCATTCTTTTCGAGAGAGACAGAAATGTCCTTTTTTACTATATGTAGAATGTCTGGATGCTTTAATGCACAGTCTTTGCATTCAAGTCTTCTTTTGCAGAACTTACTGAGATGGCCATAGTTTAAGCACCCAAAACATAAGCCTTTCGACTTTAAGAACTCCATGCGTTCCTTATGTGGCTGCATTTTTATTTTGTTGCACGCAGCTAGAGTGTGAAACTGCTGGCAGTACAAACATGGCTTCTCAAAGGCTGTCCCAATTTTGCTTGGGTTTCCTGATTTGACACATGTTCCCGAAGGCTGTTGTCTTTCAGTTGAAATGTTGGTTGCAAAATTGCTTCCACGAACCTCTCTCTTTGCAGGAAGCCTTTCTCTGTAATCAGATTTCCCAGTTGTGCTTGGGCGGCTGTCTGGTATATTACCAAAAAGAGGATCTATCATTATTTTAGCTTGGCGGTCTATGTAGCTCACCAAATCTGCAAACTTTGCTCTTCTGCCCTTTCGCTCTTTGATGTCATATGCTTCAGCACGCCAACGTTCTTTCATTTTGTAGGGTAGTTTTGACACCACCGTCCGTAGGTTGGTAGGGTTGTTCATCTCTTCCAGGAAGTCTATGTCTTCCATAGTGTTACGACATCCAACCAAGAACATTGCGTAAGCGTTCAATGCTTTTCCATCATCGGACTTAATCTGTGGCCACTTTAGTGCCTTTTCAATGTACGCACTGGCAATATTGAGTTCATCCCCATAGTGTTTATGAAGCAGTTTCTTAGCCTCATAGTAGCCTTTGTTGGGTGGCATATGAGCACAGCTCCGAACTAACTCTTGGGGTTCGCCGGCTGTAAATTGTTCCAAAAAATGCAATTTGTCTTGCTCATTGTCTGTCTTTTGTTCTATTGAATGCTCAAACATTCTGATGAAGGTCTTGTACTGCAGCGCATCACCCTTGAAGACAGGAACATCCTTCATTGGTAGTTGGGATTGCTGCTGCTGTTTTACAAGGAGCTCGGTGATTACATTCTGATTTTGCATGACTTTCAGTATTTCGTCGCCTCTATTTGTTTGTGCATTATATTCCACGTCATGTTGAACCACCGATTGCATCACTTGTGGTGGTGTGTGAAAGTTTGCGTTGTCTGGTTGAAAAAGTGAAACAATGGTTCCATCTTGCTTTCGGTTCTCACCACGTAGCTTTTTGGCTGATGTATGGATATTCGAACCATCTTCTGATTTCTCATATTCTTTGAGCACTTTTAGTTTTGCACTGCTTTCTGCTAATGCAGTATTCAGATCAAGTTCGTCCTTCGCAACTTTGAGTCTGGCCATTTCAATTTCAAGCTCCTGTCTTTTCTTCTGTGCAGCCGCACGTTCAAGCAGGGCTGCATGTTCCGCTTCTTGTTTAACACGTATCGATGACACTCGTGATATGGCTGATAAGGAACCAACTTGAGATCCATTTGTGCGGATGTGCCGAGCACTGCCAACCCCAATCTGTGAAATACTGTCACTTATTTTAACAGTATCTTGCAGGTCCATTTCGTTATCCTTTTCTTTTTGCAGTGCAGATTCATGAACTCCTGCAATCCATTTTTTTGTGTCTTTCATGAATTTTAATATGGATGCCATTTTGGGGTCAAACCACTGTTCCTGATCAGATATTGTTTCATCTTCAGGTAAAAGACTGGCAACTTCGTCGTTGAGGTATGTAAACTCATTTAAATAAGGTCCAAAATCTTTTTCCATCACCTCTTCCACACGTCTTAAATTCTGAGCTTCTGTCATCATTGTCTCCACTTCTTTCATTTTACTTGTCAGAGCTCCCATTTTGTATCTCCTCAGTGATATGCACCTTTGCAGTTTTTCCTCTTGTGCTTTCTCTGTCAGTTTACGTGACCTTTTCTGCTCCATTGTATCCTCAAAATCTCCTGGCTCCTTTACATTAGCCATCTTATTTGCAGAGTAAATGCTTCAGTTGAATGCAAAAGCTTAAAGTACTTTGCCTTCAAACTTTTCTTCATAGAACGAATGCAAACAACTTCTCAAATTATATTTTCCTCCACATCAATTGGCTTGAGGCACGACATATGAGCTTCCATGAAAAAGGTCTGCAACTAGCATTTCACCTTTTGGCTAGCTTTGGCTAATTTTGGCTAAAGCTTCAGAGTTATCAAAAATCCGTTTTTCTTCTTCTCCTCCTTATTCATGTGGATACAGGTGAGGATTTTACAATACCTTCTCTTGAGAATACTTCAGAAGACGACCTGTTTCTGCATCAGCTTCTTTGGGTGAGCTCTTATTCCTTTTTTCCAAGCAGCAAGCTTCACGCTCCTAGCATGCTGCTGCTATAGTTAGCTCAGTTAAGCTAGTCTTTTGACTAAATGTAGTGGCACTCTGTTCTTATTTCCTTTTGTTGTACCACTTGTTTAAGTCAGTCCACCAACACCATTTTGTAACGCGAGCGACGAGACATGACGACTTTCCTTGGCTTTAAGATGTTTACTTGAAAACTTGAAAGTAAATTACATTGTCTGACGCACGGTCAAAAGACTGTGTAGCTTCCACCATTATCTGACTCAAAACTAAAATTGTTACATCCAATCACAGTTACAGCTGCAAGATGACATCAGAGCAAAATATTTAAAGACACAGAACATTTTTATCATGGACATATTACCAACTTATACATTTTAAAGTAAGACATTTTAAATCTTTATGAATTATGACGAAATTATCATGATCAATTTTAACTGTTTTTAAATGAAATTATTGCCATCAAATTATTAACTTATTGGCCCTTACAATACAAAAACAGGTAGCACTACATAATACGGCCCGCGACTTACAGCGTACCTACCGCTCTCTTGCCGCGTAGGTTGCCGCTTATTTCACACAAGTACTGAGTAACTGCAGCTCACTTTCCCCCCTGTTTCCCCCGTGCATTTACAGTGTAACTAGGCTGCGTCTTAGCGCGTAACTTACATCCTGCTTCACACCAACTTCCACAGAAGTACAGGGTAACTCTCGCTGTTTTACAGTTTAACTAGGCTGCGTCTTGGCACGTAACTCCTGTCCTACTTTACACCAAATTACACAGTAACTCTCGCTCACTCCGCCACTAATTACCCCGCATTTTACAGTATAACTAGGCTGTGTCTTAGAGCGTAACTCCCGTACAATTACGTCCTACTTTCCCCGGACTTACAGTGTAACTCCTGCCAGGTACATTAGAAATTAAATAGTCTACTGTACAATATGAGCACAGTTGCAGTCCATGTTTTCCAAAAGTGTCAGCAGCGACATTTCACCTCTATTTCAGAGATTTATTATTCATTATTTAATTGTATGGTTTGGAATAGGTGAGAAATGGGTATAGAGTGTGGACATTTTCCAATACAGTAACAGGCTGGCTGGTAGCAAACTTACCTCTCTAAAATGCACATCTATGAAAGTCTATTTCTGTCATCCAAGGGCAAAACACAAACTATACAGTAAAACATCCACAATAATGAGTCATTCGGAGAGTTAGAAAATGTTTTTATTATTTATTAACCAGAAAACACATGACACATCCACATCCATGATCATTCATAAACTTTAAGTACAGTAAGTACCCTACTGTAAGTGAGCACTGTTACCCCTCCTTAGTCTGCACCTACACTGTAGCTGTCATGCACCTACACACTACTTGTCTTAGAGTTACCCAGTAAGTAGAGGGTAACGGGCTGTATTATAAAGTAATGGCTGTTACTCCCTCCTTAGTCTGCACCTATACAGTAGCTGTCATGCACCTACACACTACTTGTCTTAGAGTTACCCAGTAAGTAGAGGGTAACGGGCTGTATTATAAAGTAATGGCTGTTACTCCCTCCTTACGCTGCACCTATACAGTAGCTGTCATGCACCTACACACTACTTGTCTTAGAGTTACCCAGTAAGTAGAGGGTAACGGGCTGTATTATAAAGTAATGGCTGTTACTCCCTCCTTAGTCTGCACCTATACAGTAGCTGTCATGCACCTACACACTACTTGTCTTAGAGTTACCCAGTAAGTAGAGGGTAACGGGCTGTATTATAAAGTAATGGCTGTTACTCCCTCCTTAGTCTGCACCTATACAGTAGCTGTCATGCACCTACACTGTACTTGTCTTAGAGTTACCCAGTAAGTAGAGGGTAACGGGCTGTATTATAAAGTATTCTTTGTTATTCCCTCCTTAGAGTGCAAATACACTGTAATTGTCCTGCAACTACAATGTAGTTGTCCCGGAGTTACCCAGTACCTACAAAGTAGCGGGCTGTATTATAAAGTATTCTTTGTTATTCCCTCCTTAGTGTGCAAATACACTGTAATTGTCCTGCAACTACACTCTAGTTGTCCTGGAGTTACCCAGTACCTTCTACTACAGCTGTAACTACTGTCTAAGTAGAACCAGTAAGTTAGAACACAGTTTGTTTCACGAGATAACATCATCTGAAAGTACAGTAATACAAAGACAAAACTAACTGAAGTGTCCCTGACATCATAAAATAACAGATTTCTACTGGCTTTTGTTATTTACATTAAAGTTCAGTTTTGTTCCTTCTGTTATAAACTGTTTCATTTAGTTTTGATCCATCTGTCTGGTCCTTCTAGGTCTAAAATAGTCAGTCAAGTCAGTTTCATTTGACAAAATGTACTTTCTAAGTTAGAAGAGTCAAGTTGAAATGATCGTTGTGATACTACTATCACACCGGAGTGTGACACTCAGTAATGGAGAATGGATGGGCTCCTCCATAAAAGGTGATCTTGATCTTGATCCAGCTCCTTGGGTCAAGGCAGAGATCAGGGTCATGGGTGGCGTGCCATCTCCCTCGTCAGGTACCATTTTCATGGCATCTCAAAAACCTCACCTGTGTAGAAACATAATTATATATTGTATCATCAACTTCATCACATAAATGCATCACTGTAAAACAAAGTGAGAAAATTAATAACTTTGAACGGTACAGTTTTTCTCATCATGGAATACTTAATCCCGGTTTTACCTTTCACATCATAAATCATTAGCCTTTTAAACCATAACTTGTGATTTTTAAGCATATTAATCAATTACAAATTATACATATTTTTTTCTTTAACTATTGAGTAAATATTTTAACCATTTAAAAATCTTCAATTTTACAAAATCAATGCTATGACCATACTGTTTCACAACTGTAGGCTGCACCAGTACATTATTGTTACTCTTGACTGTATTCATCATAATGACCAACAGTAACGTTAGCTAATGGAGCTAATGTGTACAGTACTAACACAAATACAGTTCCCGGTTGCGATATTTTTTTTCCTACTATGGCCACCTATGGCCGCGCCAAGACCCGCCTTACTCCACCTCTGATTGGCTGCCTCTGCAAGGCTAAGCCTATCCCTGCATCTTACCCTAACCTTAACCACTCCCTTCACACGCCTAAACCAACCGTCTTTGCCTAAACCTAACCGTCAGAGTCGAGGGCATCGTGATAAGCCAATCAGAGGCCTAGTAAGGCGGGTCTTTGCCTGGCCATAGCAGGAGCGTGGTGCAGGGGAAAACACACACTATTAACTTTAGCACAAGCTAACATTGCTAGCTGCGTTAGCATAGCTACTTAACTCACCAAGAGGTTGATAACGCGGTCAAACTGCCGTCGCACAGGTCCTCGGTTCATCCCTCTCGTCTCCCGGGGTGTTTGCTCTGTGTTTATATCAACATATCACATCGTAGACATTGCATAATTCCCCTCATTTCTCCACTTCGTCTCCTCCTGTCGTCCCTGGCTGTGTCAACAAGCTCCGTCCTCGCTGTGAGGTGGGACTTTCTACCTTCTCAACAGGCAACCAATGGCAAGTGAGCAGCTTCTGGTCTGACCAATGACAGATGGTCAAATCTGAGAGACTGTGGTAGTCAAATAGGATGAAATAAGTTGTCAATCACAGTCACTCACCTTTGACCATCTGTCATTGGTCAGACCAGAAGCTGCTCACTTGCCATTGGTTGCCTGTTGAGAAGGTAGAAAGTCCCACCTCACAGCGAGGACGGAGCTTGTTGACACCGCCGCAGGGACGACAGGAGGAGACGAAGTGGAGAAATGAGGGAAATTATGCAATGTCTACGATGTGATATGTTGATATAAACACAGAGCAAACACCCCGGGAGACGAGAGGGATGAACCGAGGACCTGTGCGACGGCAGTTTGACCGCGTTATCAACCTCTTGGTGAGTTAAGTAGCTATGCTAACGCAGCTAGCAATGTTAGCTTGTGCTAAAGTTAATAGTGTGTGTTTTCCCCTGCACCACGCTAACCGGGAACTGTATTTGTGTTAGTACTGTCCACATTAGCTCCATTAGCTAACGTTACTGTTGGTAATGACTGGTATGATGAATACAGTCAAGAGTAACTTAACAATAATGTACTGGTGCAGCCTACAGTTGTGAAACAGTATGGTCATAGCATTGATTTTGTAAAATTGAAGATTTTTAAATGGTTAAAATATTTACTCAATAGTTAAAGAAAAAAATATGTATAATTTGTAATTGATTAATATGCTAAAAAATCACAAGTTATGGTTTAAAAGGCTAATGATTTATGATGTGAAAGGTAAAACCGGGATTAAGTATTCCATGATGAGAAAAACTGTACCGTTCAAAGTTATTAATTTTCTCACTTTGTTTTACAGTGATGCATTTATGTGATGAAGTTGATGATACAATATATAATTATGTTTCTACACAGGTGAGGTTTTTGAGATGCCATGAGAATGGTACCTGACGAGGGAGATGGCACGCCACCCATGACCCTGATCTCTGCCTTGACCCAAGGAGCTGGATCAAGATCAAGATCACCTTTTATGGAGGAGCCCATCCATTCTCCATTACTGAGTGTCACACTCCGGTGTGATAGTAGTATCGCAACAATCTTTTCAACTTGACTCTTCTAACTTAGAAAGTACATTTTGTCAAATGAAACTGACTTGACTGACTATTTTAGACCTAGAAGGACCAGACAGATGGATCAAAACTAAATGAAACAGTTTATAACAGAAGGAACAAAACTGAACTTTAATGTAAATAACAAAAGCCAGTAGAAATCTGTTATTTTATGATGTCAGGGACACTTCAGTTAGTTTTGTCTTTGTATTACTGTACTTTCAGATGATGTTATCTCGTGAAACAAACTGTGTTCTAACTTACTGGTTCTACTTAGACAGTAGTTACAGCTGTAGTAGAAGGTACTGGGTAACTCCAGGACAACTAGAGTGTAGTTGCAGGACAATTACAGTGTATTTGCACACTAAGGAGGGAATAACAAAGAATACTTTATAATACAGCCCGCTACCTTGTAGTTACTGGGTAACTCCAGGACAACTACATTGTAGTTGCAGGACAATTACAGTGTATTTGCACTCTAAGGAGGGAATAACAAAGAATACTTTATAATACAGCCCGTTACCCTCTAGTTACTGGGTAACTCTAAGACAAGTACAGTGTAGGTGCATGACAGCTACTGTGTAGGTGCAGCGTAAGGAGGGAGTAACAGCCATTACTTTATAATACAGCCCGTTACCCTCTACTTACTGGGTAACTCTAAGACAAGTAGTGTGTAGGTGCATGACAGCTACTGTATAGGTGCAGACTAAGGAGGGAGTAACAGCCATTACTTTATAATACAGCCCGTTACCCTCTACTTACTGGGTAACTCTAAGACAAGTAGTGTGTAGGTGCATGACAGCTACTGTATAGGTGCAGACTAAGGAGGGAGTAACAGCCATTACTTTATAATACAGCCCGTTACCCTCTACTTACTGGGTAACTCTAAGACAAGTAGTGTGTAGGTGCATGACAGCTACTGTATAGGTGCAGACTAAGGAGGGAGTAACAGCCATTACTTTATAATACAGCCCGTTACCCTCTACTTACTGGGTAACTCTAAGACAAGTAGTGTGTAGGTGCATGACAGCTACTGTATAGGTGCAGACTAAGGAGGGAGTAACAGCCATTACTTTATAATACAGCCCGTTACCCTCTACTTACTGGGTAACTCTAAGACAAGTAGTGTGTAGGTGCATGACAGCTACTGTATAGGTGCAGACTAAGGAGGGAGTAACAGCCATTACTTTATAATACAGCCCGTTACCCTCTACTTACTGGGTAACTCTAAGACAAGTAGTGTGTAGGTGCATGACAGCTACTGTATAGGTGCAGCGTAAGGAGGGAGTAACAGCCATTACTTTATAATACAGCCCGTTACCCTCTACTTACTGGGTAACTCTAAGACAAGTAGTGTGTAGGTGCATGACAGCTACTGTATAGGTGCAGACTAAGGAGGGAGTAACAGCCATTACTTTATAATACAGCCCGTTACCCTCTACTTACTGGGTAACTCTAAGACAAGTAGTGTGTAGGTGCATGACAGCTACAGTGTAGGTGCAGACTAAGGAGGGGTAACAGTGCTCACTTACAGTAGGGTACTTACTGTACTTAAAGTTTATGAATGATCATGGATGTGGATGTGTCATGTGTTTTCTGGTTAATAAATAATAAAAACATTTCTAACTCTCCGAATGACTCATTATTGTGGATGTATTACTGTATAGTTTGTGTTTTGCCCTTGGATGACAGAACTAGACTTTCATAGATGTGCATTTTAGAGAGGTAAGTTTGCTACCAGCCAGCCTGTTACTGTATTGGAAAATGTCCACACTCTATACCCATTTCTCACCTATTCCAAACCATACAATTAAATAATGAATAATAAATCTCTGAAATAGAGGTGAAATGTCGCTGCTGACACTTTTGGAAAACATGGATTGCAACTGTGCTCATATTGTACAGTAGACTATTTAATTTCTAATGTACCTGGCAGGAGTTACACTGTAAGTCCGGGGAAAGTAGGACGTAATTGTACGGGAGTTACGCTCTAAGACAGCCTAGTTATACTGTAAAATGCGGGGTAATTAGTGGCGGAGTGAGCGAGAGTTACTGTGTAATTTGGTGTAAAGTAGGACAGGAGTTACGTGCCAAGACGCAGCCTAGTTAAACTGTAAAACAGCGAGAGTTACCCTGTACTTCTGTGGAAGTTGGTGTGAAGCAGGATGTAAGTTACGCGCTAAGACGCAGCCTAGTTACACTGTAAATGCACGGGGGAAACAGGGGGGAAAGTGAGCTGCAGTTACTCAGTACTTGTGTGAAATAAGCGGCAACCTACGCGGCAAGAGAGCGGTAGGTACGCTGTAAGTCGCGGGCCGTATTATGTAGTGCTACCCAAAAACATCATGTTTCTACTCACAAGCTGCTTTACAACGACAAGAAAACAACAGAGAAAAAGTTCTGTCAATAAAAAAACAAGTAGAAAATCTTCATGAGGTCAGATTCACTGCTCAATACTTTGAAGGTTTTATCTGGTAACAAACTCATTGAAATGTCTTTAATAACGTTAATTAATTAGTGACTCTCTGGAGCTGGATCCTGATCTTTTAATTGACTTGAACAGCAACAATGACTTTAATGTGGGTAAAACTCTTGTAAAGCAACTGGACTCTCCCTTGAAGGGCAAGTCATCTTCCTTGTTTATTTAGAGGTTGCGCAACGTGCTGTAACATGTAATGACTATGACTCAGTCGTCTGCTCTGAAACTCGTCCTGCAGTCACTGTTGAATGTAGATCACTGTGTGAATGTGCTTCCTGTGTTTTATGTTTTACCTGCCTGCAATGTAAATTTCCCTCTGGGGACAATGAAGTTGAAGTTGAAGTTGAAGGTTTAACCAAACAGTTTGTCCTACAGTCATTCACTGACTGTGATAGTTTAGTTTAGTAGTTTTAGTATTAACCAGTGTTTAATGAGTCTACAGCAACACACTGAGGCTGATAGAACATTTCTGTGTGTGTGAAGAAGCAGCTGTACCAGGTTTGTTCCCTGGTTGACTTCAGTGAGCAGCAGCTGCTGCTGGTTCATGTCTCACTGAGCTGAGCTGTGGACGCTTCAACTTGATGATGAAGACTCACTTGTTTGTTTGTTTGTTTGTTTGTTTGTTTGTTTGTTTGTTTGTTTGTTTGTTTGTTTGTTTGTTTTATTAGATCCCCATTAACTGCTGTACAAGACAGCAGCTATTCTTCCTGGGGTCAAAAATCACATGTCTTTGTCCAGTGTCTCTGTCCTTCACACTGAAGGATTGTTGTTGACACCTTGTTGTCTGGTTCAGGTGTAACGTACAACTGGATCAAGAAGAGGACACTTACAGTACTGGATCAATAAGTTACAGTACTGGATCAATAAGTTACAGTACTGGATCAATAAGTTACAGTACTGAATCAATAAGTTACAGTACTGGATCAATAAGTTACAGTACTGGATCAATAAGTTACAGTACTGGATCAATACGTTACAGTACTGGATCAATACGTTACAATAGGATCAATAAGTTACAATAAGTATTCGGTTCTCGAAACCAAAGTGATGAGGTTTGTTCAGTGTGATGTTGAGGTTGAGTGTTGTGTTGAGCTGAATGAGTTCCTCCCCTCAACACTGGCTGCTGGTTTCTAATGGAGACAGGTGTTTGTCTTTGGAGCACAGAGGCACCGACCAATCACAACAGTCAGTGACTGACTAGGAAGTCTGTCAACAACCTGGAGCTCCACAGCAGAAAACATGGACGCTGCTCTGTGTTGATGCTGCAGGGTTGTTGTTCATCTCCCAACGGAGGTGTGAAGCAGCACAGTGACACCTGCTGGACAAACTCTACATGTGCTACAGTAATACCACAGATCGACAATGCATTGCAGTGGTGCAAGAAAAATATATTCATGGCAGTAAGTGAAAGTATAGGTTGAATAACGCATGATAAAAAAAAAGGATGCTAAACAATAAATACTAAAGTGAAACAAGCAACCTCACATGAAAATATAACTCTGATAATTATCAGGTGTCTGCATATCGGTCCTAAACACAGAGGACAACTTTGCCTCATTGAAACCTCTGTTATGAGGCAGCTGAGTCATCAAAGAGGACGAGTTACAGAGTGAGAAACACTATAGGAAGTGGGAGGTGAGAGTGAGCAGTCAAAGAGATCTCCGATCGGCTCTGACCCATTTTCGTATTCATCCTCTTACACGCTGCAGCCGCCTTCTCTTTTCTGCTTGTGTACTGCTGCCATTTTCAGACTCACATGAAGCCTCTCCATCTTCATCATCTCTCCTGTGCTTCAGTCACTCCAGGTAAGAAGTTTGTTCCTGTAGTTTTCTCTCCAGCAGAGTTCATCTTCAGTCTGTTTGCTCTTTTCAATCTGTTTCCTCCTGTGAAGATCAAAGTGTTGAAGCTTCATTTGAAGTGTCTTCAGGTGTTTTTCTACACATTTAGTCTCCAGTGGCTTCATGAATGATTGGTTCAGAGTGAACTAATAATAGTCAATACTAATAGTCTCATGTTGGGGACAGGTGATGGACTGGTCAGTGAGCTCTGAGATGATCACTTCAATGGACACAACATGATCACAGTGGGCTGGTTCATTACGACCTGTGGATGTTGTGTCAATGCTCTGATCTGATTCTTCGAGGTTCATTGTGGATGAAAACATGTCTGAGCAGTTCGAGGAAATATAAGGGGGAGGGGGGCAAAAGGGTACATGATACAGCTCCACCTCCCATGTGGTTTACAGTGAGCTTCCTGTTGAAGCTGAGTGTCTTGAAGTTGTGCGTAAGAGTGGAGGGCATTATTTATTATTACAGGTTTAATGACAAAGCTCTAAACTAACTTTTGCACTGCTGCACCAGAACATGATTTGCTCATACTTTTTAAAAAATGAACTGCAGCCTATTTCCTCATGACGTTTCCTCCCCCTCCTTGTATTTTTTAAAAACAGAAATAAGGTCCAAAGTGTCCTCTATGTGTTCAGTTTGTGAAGCTGATAAAATGACTGGACTTGTAGATGAATTACACACCAAATTCAATCAGTTCAGGTCAGTCTGATGTTTATTTGTGATCAGCTGATGTGGCGCCACCTTGTGGCAGAAACATATTCCTGCACTAGACTGTAAAGATGAAGCAGCCTGGTCCTGACTGGAAGAAGTGAGTGTAGATGTAGTTGTTGATGTGTTGTTGTCTCCTGTGACAGGGAGAAGATGATGTGCTGCTTCCTGCTGCTCCTCACACTGACCTCCTGTGTCTGTGGTGAGTTTACTCCTTCACTTTATTCTCTACAAACTGATACAAGTCCTCAGTTAGTCTGCTCCTCACTTTCCCTCTGTCTCCTCAGAACCAACATTTGTAGTGAAGGTGACACAGAGCTCCTATCAGGCAGAGGAGAACCACAACATCACACTGGAGTGGACCTTCACCAACACTCAGGGTTCAGCAGAGCCCAACGTTGTCTTCTGTCAACTCTTCACTGATGAAAAACCATTAGTCCTGTATCATCTACATGAGGGTGATGAGGTCTCAGAGTCTCATGATAAACAGTTTTCAGGACGAGTCCAGTGTGACAGAGACGTCCTCAGAGAAGGACGAGTCAGACTTCATGTGTCCAGACTCAGGACTGAAGACTCAGGACTTTACTGGTGTCAGGTTCTCACTGAGTATGGGAGGAGCTCTGATGAATGTCGACTGAACGTCACTGGTGAGTTGATTCAGTAGAGTCAGTAGAAGCTCTGGTGATGGAGGTTACCACCAGTGTTGTACAGATTCTGCTGCTGAACTAGACCTGTTGGAGTTTGTCTGCTCAGCTCTAGATTATTTACTAAGACTGTCATTAATGAACACAACATAGAATAAACTGCACATGGAAACAAACATCAGGAGCTTCAAACACAAACAGTCCACATCTGAACTTTGGACCTGAAGGACCAACAAGTGTTTTTATGTCTTTTACAGAAGCTGTTGCTGAACCAGAACCAGAACCAGAACCAGAGAGACCAGGATCAGAGAGACCAGGACCAGAGAGTTGGAGAAATGTCTGGTACAATGTTGAAATGACAGCAGCAGCAGCAGCAGCACTACTTCTGCTGGTTCCCTGTCTGCGCTGTTGTATTGTCCACTATCAATTAATAGAAAATGTCACCCCGGCTCCCCAGTGGACTCTGTCTGAACCACCGTCCTCTGTCGTATCAACAGAACCTGAGTCAAAGAACCAAGAGACAGAAACCAGGACTGTCTGTCTTAAATAATGTACTGTTTAGGTGTCAGAGTAAATAACATTAACATTTTATTTAAAAAATATCTTGTCTTATCTTTTCACGTAATTTCAAGGCATGTCAAACAGATTTGCACAATTTCATTAATATTATTTTTCTATTATTTAATGTAATTAAAGAGATTGTAAATCTCTTCTTCCTGCTTCTCTACATCGTTTTAATCCGCTATCACAATCTTACAGCGCCACTCACTAGAGTCTCAGTATTACCGTTATTGCCTGTGTCTGTAAACACTGCATCTCCCCTGTTACTCATAGAAATACTACTTTTCCGTATGAACAATTTTTAGCCAAAGTAGCATTAACATTTCTCTTCTTTTCTGTAAGGTAACATTAACACGTAACTTAATGTTCTACATTTACCGACTTGTTCTATTCAGTAACAGTGTTGATGTAAACTGAAATAATACCTTTTTTATATACCACACTTCATAAAGCTTCTGTTGTACTTGTTTTAATTGTGTTGCAGCCAATTTGTATCTGTCTGTGTGTGTGTGTGTGTGTGAATGAATGTGGTTGTGTCAGTGGTGAGGCACTATGGTTGCTATGGGTTACCTGCACACCTGTGGGCTTAGGTGGTTAATCAGGCAGACAAAGGTTAGATGAGGGAGACACAGCTCAGTAGTGTCAGGGAATCAGGATCAGGGAAGCCACATAGTTTTTCAACCGTGTCTGTGTGTGTGAGAGGGCTGAATGAGTTTTGTATCACCGTCTTAGCATTTTTGTATGAGCTCATTTTTAAGTCTATTTAGCACCTGGCCTTTTGTAGGTGTTTTTTAAAGATGTAAAGTTAATAAAGTGTTAAACTTATTGCCAATGGAGGACCTCATTTTTGACACACCATCATGAGTTGAAAACGCCTTCAGATTCCCTCAAGTGGCTTTTTTGTAGTTAGATTGCCACTTCAAATAGTATTAATAAAGTTTATTGTTGGAAGTGAACAGTTTATACCTCCTGAGTCTACGATATTCAGACTAAAATGATGTTATGTCATGTTCTCCATGAAGTTGTTGCTAGGATACAGACTAAACATCCTGAGGCACCTTTAATGACGACAGACTTCAGTCATGTTTCCCTGATGGACTCAATGGGGGGTTTGGTGGAGAGATGAGCTCTGAGGATGGAGGAGGCCATTCTGGACGGCCTGGATCATCCACTTTACCATCGGTCCTGCTCCATCCGGCGGCCCTGCTACACCCGGCGGTCCTGCTACACCCGGCGGTCCTGCTCCATCCAGCGGCCCTGCTACACCCGGCGGTCCTGCTACACCCGGCGGTCCTGCTACACCCGGCGGTCCTGCTCCACCCGATGGTCCTGCTCCACCCGGTGGTCCTGCTCCACCCGGCGGTCCTGCTCCATCCGGCGGTCCTGCTCCACCTAGCGGTCCTGCTCCATCCAGAGGTCCTGCTCCACCTGGCGGTCCTGCTCCATCTGGAGGCCCTGCTCCTGGCCGGCAGTCCTGCTCCACCTGGTGGTCCTGCTCCATCCAGTGGTCCTGCTCCACCTGGTGGTCCTGCTCCATCCGGAGGTCCTGCTCCATCCGGTGGTCCTGCTCCATCCGGTGGTCCTGCTCCATCCGGTGGTCCTGCTCCACCTGCGGTCCTGCTCCATCCGGAGGTCCTGCTCCATCCGGCGGTCCTGCTCCATCCAGTGATCCTGCTCCACCTGGTGGTCCTGCTCCATCCAGTGGTCCTGCTCCACCTGGTGGTCCTGCTCCATCCGGAGGTCCTGCTCCATCCGGAGGTCCTGCTCCATCCGGTGGTCCTGCTCCATCCGGAGGTCCTGCTCCATCCGGAGGTCCTGCTCCATCCGGTGGTCCTGCTCCACCTGGCGGTCCTGCTCCATCCGGCAGTCCTGCTCCATCCGGCGGTCCTGCTCCATCCGGCGGTCCTGCTCCATCCGGCGGTCCTGCTCCATCGGGCGGTCCTGCTCCACCTGGCGGTCCTGCTCCATCCGGCAGTCCTGCTCCATCCGGCCGTCCTGCTTCATCCGGTGGTCCTGCTCCATCCGGCGGTCCTGCTCCATCCGGCAGTCCTGCTCCACCTGGTGGTCCTGCTCCATCCGGCGGTCCTGCTCCATCCAGTGGTCCTGCTCCACCTGGTGGTCCTGCTCCATCCGGAGGTCCTGCTCCATCCGGTGGTCCTGCTCCATCCGGTGGTCTTGCTCCACCTGGTGGTCCTGCTCCATCCGGAGGTCCTGCTCCATCCGGAGGTCCTGCTCCATCCGGAGGTCCTGCTCCATCCGGTGGTCCTGCTCCATCCAGTGGTCCTGCTCCACCTGGTGGTCCTGCTCCATCCGGCGGTCCTGCTCCATCCGGCAGTCCTGCTCCACCTGGTGGTCCTGCTCCATCCGGAGGTCCTGCTCCATCCGGCAGTCCTGCTCCATCTGGTGGTCCTGCTCCATCTTTCTTTCTTTTTTGTGTCATTGTCGTGTGAGCTACTGGACTAATTTGAATTTCCCTCCTAGGGATGAATAAAGTATTCTCTACTCTACTCTAATGTTTCTAAATCACATCAGAATAAATATGATGATTAGCCTAGAAATCTAGACGCACCCGAGCGGCAGCAAAAATATTTGCTCCGTAGGTGGGTCTAGAAACGAGCCATAGGAACTTTTTGAGTCTCGAACACCAATTGTGTTCACCAATCACAGCGCTCTATCTGTTTAGAGAGTCATTGGGCGGGCTTAACGCGATGACGACTTACATTTTAATTGGCTTGTCAGGCTAACGTCATCCTGCTCTTTGCTCTGATTATATTGCATACAGAGGCAGTTTGAAAGACAGCCTTCATCCCGCCCCCTGGATTGAGCCGAAGTCTACCGGTCGTTGCCAGACTATACATTTTAATGATATAGTCTGGCTTGTCAGGTTATATGATGATGACACTTTTGTATTATGCCTTTGCAGAACTTTATCCAGCAACACCAACATCAACTCTACACTTTACTTTCAGTCTCTTCTGTGATAGTTTCAGACATAAAATCCTGAACTGAAGCTTCAACTTTTCTGCCTGTGCAGACTCGTACTGACAGAAACTTTGTACTTTGATCAGGAATTGCTCAAATTGTAGTGGAGAGGAATTAATAAATGAGGTTTCTCACCACATGTACATAACAGGGAACCAAAAAATAGTCCTAACACACTGGGACAGTTTCAGAGTCCTGATGTCTCCTTCTGTTGGTGTCAGAGTTTCTCTCTGGTTTCTGGAGAACTTCAAGGAAAAGTCCAAACTCTAACATCAGTTCTGCACAGTCACTAAACCATGATGTCAGCTCTGATAGAGTTTACACCACGTTTCTGTCTCAACTACAAATTTCACTGCTGAAGATGAAGTGACGTCATCACAGACAGATCGTTGCTGACTCATGAACTCACGGTTGTGTTTGTATTTTTATCTGGAGCCTCCTTCATGAGGAAACCAGTTTAGAAGAAGTTGTAGTTTCACGATGAAGTGTGACATAGCGTCAGCGCCACCTAGTGGAGGAAACCACTAACAACAAGTCCAGTGACTTCAGTGGAGATGAGCAGCCAAACCTTCATGTGGTCACAGCTCCAGAGTTTATGATACATCTGGTCTGAACCACTGACAGTCCTGATGCAGGCACCTGAATGTCTCACAGTCTGAACCGAGCACCCAAAGGCAGCACAAAGCTTTGTCTGGTTGTTGTTGTTGTTGTTTGATTGTTTTCATTTTATTGTGGATGTAAATCTCCACAGCGCCACAATCCTGGAAACTTCTGAGTCTCTGACATTAAGATTCTGACACACACAAGAGTCACAAAAACTTCACTCTGGTAGAAACAGACTTTTATTTACAGCACATTCACATTATAAACAATAAATAATAATGAAAACAATAATGTACAAAGCTGCTGGATGAGACCAAAGAGACAGAGGCTCAGAGACTGGACAGTGTGTGGACGTTTCAGCTACAAATGAAGAGTTCATTTGCAAAAGCAGATAACTCTATAATATTTAATTCTAGAATCTTCATTTTTTATTTTCATAAGGTGATATCAGTCAAACCAAAGTTGAGTGACTTTGATATGTAACAAAACAGACATATCTCAAAAAAGTAAAGTTTTATTGAAAACAACACTATGCAAAGAATAATTACAAAGCCTCAGCTAATTTTTTTTCAAAATGGCACTTATCTGCTTTTGCAAATGAACTCTTCAAATATAATGAGGTTTTAGTACAAGATTAGATTTTTCACATCAAATAAAACAAAAATGTTCATCTAATGTGACTGACAGTACATGAGTCAGAAAATAATCATAATAAAGTGCAGTTGTCCTCTAGTTCAGGACTTTGACCTTTACACCACTGAACTGAGCTTTTTTTTAGTCAAGTAGGATAGTACGAGTGGATTTAGTGAAACAAAGACTGACAGCAGCAGAGTTTGACCAGTAGAGCTGTTGTTAATGTTGCTGTCAGTCCCAGAGCGACATAGAGGCCAATTCTTCCCCGACTCTCTGGTCCTGGTCTCTCTGGTCCTGATGTCTCTGTTTTTGATCTCTCTGGTTCTGGTCTCTCTGGCTCTGGTCTCTCTGGTCCTGGTCTCTCTGGTCTTGGTCTGTAGCTGAACTGAATCAACCTACCAGCCACTTTCAGTTGACAGTCATCAAAGCCACTCCCATACTCAGTGAGGACCCGACACTGGTACCATCCTGAGTCTTCAGTCCTGAGTCTGGACACATGAAGTCTGACTCGTCCTTCTCTGAGGACGTCTCTGTCACACTGGACTCGTCCTGAAAACGGTTGATCCGAGTCTGAGTCCTCAACACCATCAAATAGATGATACAGGAATTTTGGGCCCCAATGATAATCAGTGAACACTTCACAGTAGACACTGAGTTTGTCTGTTGAACCCTGAGTGGTGGTGAAGGTCCACTCCAGTGTGATGTTGTGGTTCTCCTCTGCCTGATAGGAGCTCTGTGTCACCTTCACTACAAATGTTGGTTCTGAGGAGACAGAGGGAAAGTGAGGAGCAGACTAACTGAGGACTTGTATCAGTTTGTAGAGAATAAAGTTAAGGAGTAAACTCACCACAGACACAGGAGGTCAGTGTGAGGAGCAGCAGGAAGCAGCACATCATCTTCTCCCTGTCACAGGAGACAACAACACATCAACATCTGTTCTATACATAATGTCAACACTATAATTATCATTATAATGTAGATGTAGTATAATATCCACCTGAACTTTTTTTGCTTTAATATCTTGAATTATCTTAAAGCAGAAGTAAGTGATATATTTGTGTTAATATAAGTCTTAAATAGTTATATCTTCCGACAGCAATCACTTACATAGAGTGTTTGGTCTGAAACACAGGTCTGTCAGTCCCTCTGCTCTGCTCTGAGCCGAGGAGAAAACATTTATCGTATCCTACAGTTTTTATCCAATGAGGAGAGAGAACGGCATGCAGGGCTGTGTGTGCAGCCAAGGGACGCCGTGAATGTGGCGACGTAGGGACGAGGACTGTTATGGTGCGTTCAAGGAAACTCGTATTTTTCCGACCGTGAAGTGGTACCAGTTCGATCTGGTACGAGTTCACCGGTCGGAAGTTACGAGTGGCCGTTATAGTGACTTTCACCGGTAAAACAGGTCGGAAAAACACGAGTGGGTTGCCTGGAACGCTACAAAGTCGTAAGTTGTGACTTGAAGCTGTAATTTACGATTTCAAAAGCCTGCCTGGAACGCAGCATTAGCGAAAACGACCGGACCACTTACTTCTGCTTTAAGCTCTTCGTGGTGTTTTCTTAGCCTAAAGGTTAAGGGATTGGTCAGAGGTCTTTCACCATTTGGATAGGAACTTTATTTGTGATGAGTAACAGTTTATACTCAAATAGAATAAATATAAATAAATGCAGATGTTACAAGAGAGAAAGGCATACGGCACATATACATTCACAGCATACAGTATATAAAGATGTTTAGGTGTCTAGTAGTTAGTGTGGAATGTACCCTGAGAAATGTGTTCCTTGTCATTCATCCTTTTTCTGTGGGTCATAGTTTTCGGGGATACTTGATATCTATGTTTAAGTTAGCCAAAAGGTCAAATGTCAGAAGGTGTAGGTTAGATTCTGTTTTTAGATCCTGTCTTTGTCTGACCATTTTGGTCAAGACTGTTGGAGAAGGTGGAGTTTTAGAATTAGAAAATGTATATAAAGTTAGGCCTTTGGGCCGGGAGAGAGAGATCTCACATTGGCACCAGAGATGCTCCAGGATTCGGCATTCTTTTGACACTGTTCTTTTTCTTGTAATAAACGCCTTTTTGAATGCAACTGAAGACGTGTCAGCGGTGATCACTTCTTTTCATCAACACATCAATATACCACATAGATGTTTACAGTGTAAAGTACCCACACAGACAAAACTGATGAATAAAGTGTGATGTGTCCAACGCTCTGTAAGCTTTGCTTCTGCCTTTGCCCTTTCGCCCATATTGATCATGAAATTCTGACTTGTTTGTGTATACACAGAGAAAAATAGAAGTACGGAAATGTACTCAAAAGGGTACAAACCCTTGTTGCTCCAGGTGTACCGTTTTTAGAGACAATTTTGTACCATTCTGGAACATTTATGTGCCTTTTTTACCCCCCAAAGGTACACATAGGTACTCTAGAGTACAATAATTGGCCCTATAGGCTACAGTAGGACAGAACTGTACCTTTAAGTACAGAAATGTCCCCCTTCTGTACCCCTATTTTTCTCTGTGTATGTTTATGTTTTGTCATATGGACGAATAAATCAATCAATCAATCAATCAATCAATCAATCAATCAATCAATCAATCAATCAATCAATCAATCAATCAATCAATCAATCAAAATCCTTATCTTCTCCAACCTGAGCTCGAAGATACTAACTCATCTGCTGTAACAGCTGCTTCTCACTCCAAATTTGACTCACCCTCCTGCACTACCACAGCAATGCACCACACTGTAAGTCTTTTACATACATCTAGTCTGACAACATACCAACAAGTCAGGTCAAGTTTATCTGAAAATCTGAAGCACTGCCGCTCTCTGACAAAAAGGTAAAGTATTTGAGCAGTGCACTGTGATGTGATCATGTTGTGTCCATTAAAGTGATAATCTCAGAGCTCACTGACCAGTCCACTACCTGTCCCCAACATGAGACTATATGAACCTCACTTAGTTCACTCTGGACCAATCATGAAGCCACTGGAGACTAAATGTGTAGGAAACACCTGAAGACTCTTCAATTCACGTGATATGAAGCTTCAACATTTTGAGCTTCACAGGAGAAAACAGATTGAAAAGAGCAAACAGACTGAAGATGAACTCTGCTGGAGAGAAAACTACAGGAACAAACTTCTTACCTGAAGTGACTGAAACACAGGACAGTAATGCTGAGACTCAGTGATGATGACCGTCAATCGTCAATCTGGATTGAGAAACTGAAAATGAGTAAGAGAGAGCAAGAAAGTTGTCCACAGAGACAAGATCACGCCTCCATCAAGACCACGCCCCCACCCCCATACCTGAAAACTTTTCATCTGGAACATAAGTCAACAGAGCTAGTGGTTGAGTTTTGATAGACCAGTTCTGTCGTCTACCTCTGTCAATTCCTCCCACTTTGACCTTTGACAAAGAGAATAAGACCAAACACCTGAAATAGTCCTTTTTAGTCCTTCACTCAAGTGCCTGTCAGATGCCGGTAAATGACCTCTGACTGCCATCTAGTGGTGTTGAGGGAGCAAGGCATAAAAGGGAGGGGACTATTCAGCCCTGTACAGTAAGCTCCACCTGTGCACATCTCCATCACCTCGTCCTTTGTCTCCTATCTCCTTTGTTTGGATTATTTACTTTCCTTCTGGACTATGTATTGTAGTTATGTACTATCTTTATGTCAATTAGGTTGCTGCAGTCGGCACCTTGACACCATGATTAGATGCCTAGAGAGGCTGTTGGTCACGTCTCCCCTGGATGGCCACTCGGGATGCTGTGATAAAGAAGTGGGATACGCAGATGACAACGCAACAGGAAGCACAAAGGCTGAAATCAGTAGAGCTGCAATATTCTTAGCAGGGACCCACCAAAACCTCCTCTAAAGCTGGGAGGACAAGAGGTGTCCGTTGTCCAATCAACAAAATACCTGCATGGGCTCTCGTCTAGACTCAAAGCTCACACATTGAGGAGGTGGGAATGAAAGCCTTCAGGTGACTTCACTATCATGACAAAGTATGGCCGACCTGCAGATGTCTTTGTCTCTAAGAAGGGTGAGTCTGGAAAACAACCCAGTGTTATTAGTGGGCTGTACTGAAAAACACCAAACCAAGCTGGAGCGAGTCCAGAAACACAGAACAAGGAGGAAGGAGGAAGGGCAGACTAGGAGGAAGTAGACTACCGTGAACTTGATGGGGACTTGATCAAAACACAAGGTCCTCTGCTTGTCCTGGTTTCCACCAACATGAGGTCGCTGCACCTCCAGGACACTCAGGAACCGCCATAGGTTGGCTGAACTGAGGACCAAAACAAACCGGCTGAGAAAGACTCTGCAATGAGACTATCAAAACATTACTTGTTCTTTTGTTTTGTCTGGTGTACTCTACTGTTAGATGCCTTGACTGCTGTCCTGGAATCTTAAACTTAAAAATGTTTTTTTGTCTTGATCTTGTATGTATAAGTAAAGTTTGTAAATGTGTTTTTCAGTGAGTCTTTTTGGCACCACTACCAGCATGAAATAATAAATCAAGTCCAATCTGTTTGTGTGGATCCTCCTGTTGAGTCATTTCACACAGATTGTAAGTGAAGCTACAGACTCAGTATTAACCAGCGTCAGTGACTCTAATGTCAGAACTGCTGGTTCACGTCTCACTGAGCTGAGCTGTGGATGGTTCAGGTTTTATGACGACGTCTTCTGGTTGGTGCTCAAGTTGTGTCATTTACGTCTTTTAAATCATTATTGTTGCACTTGGTGTGAAGAGTATTAATAAAGTTTATTGTTGTTTTTAGTCTCAGTGACTTCAGACTCTCACACAGAAGAGACAGAACAAAATAAAGATTTATTTACATAAATATCTTTATTTCAAACTCAAGGTCCATAGAGAAAGAGAATAAAAGCTACACAACATATTTGATATCAAGAATAGAAATTTGTAGAAAGTTAAAAAGAGACTTTACCAGATATTCACATAATCTTTTTTACATTGTAACAACAGTCAGATGAATGTTGTTATTGACACTGATATCAGCTGTTGATGCTGCGTAACACCAAAAACTCAATTTAAACTCAAAAGCAAAACAATATGTACATGAAGATACAGCTTTTATGTTACATTTGAGATCATGTCTCCATCAGCAGCTGATCCAGAGTCAGTCCTGGTTCTGTCTCTTGGTTCTTTGACTCAGGTTCTGTTGATACGACAGAGGACGGTGGTTCAGACAGAGTCCACTTAGATCTGATGGACTGAAGCTTAGAGAGACTCTGAGTCTCTGCAGCTGTGGTGGTGTTTCTTCACTTAAATTTACACATACGAAGTCGGAGATTACAGTAGCGCAGACTGACAACTAGTAAAACTGAAACTGCTACTATTGTTACAACTACAAAGGCTGTAATCATTCCCCAACTCTCTGGTTCTGGTCCTGGTTCTGGTTCTGGTTCTGGTCCTGGTTCAGCAACAGCTTCTGTAAAAGACATAAAACACTTGTTGGTCCTTCAGGTCCAAAGTTCAGATGTGGACTGTTTGTGTTTGAAGCTCCTGATGTTTGTTTCCATGTGCAGTTTATTCTATGTTGTGTTCATTAATGACAGTCTTAGTAAATAATCTAGAGCTGAGCAGACAAACTCCATCAGGTCTAGTTCAGCAGCAGAGTCTGAACAACACTGGTGGTAACCTCCATCACCAGAGATCTACTGACTCTACTGACTCTACTGAATCAACTCACCAGTGACGTTTAAGTGACATTTATCGGAGCCACTCCCATTTTCAGTGAGGACCAAACACTCATATCGTCCTGAGTCTTCAGTCCTGAGTCTGGACACATGAAGTCTGACTCGTCCTTCTCTGAGGACGTCTCTGTCACACTGGACTCGTCCTGAAAACTGTTTACCCTGAGACTCTGAGATCTCAACACCCTTATGTAGATGATACAGGACTAATGGTTTTTCATCAGTGAAGAGTCGACAATAGACACTAAGGAGCTCTGCTGACCCCTGAGTGTTGGTGAAGGTCCACTCCAGTGTGATGTTGTGGTTCTCCTCTGCCTGATAGGAGCTCTGTGTCACCTTCACTGTTGGTTCTGAGGAGACAGAGGGAAAGTGAGGAGCAGACTAACTGAGGACTTGTATCAGTTTGTAGAGAATAAAGTGAAGGAGTAAACTCACCACAGACACAGGAGGTCAGTGTGAGGAGCAGCAGGAAGCAGCACATCATCTTCTCCCTGTCACAGGAGACAACAACACATCAACAACTACATCTACACTCACTTCTTCCTCTTCAGGAGTTTTGGTGCAGTTATATATTTATGTCACAAGGTGGCGCCAGTGAAATGATCACAGACTGGAAAGTAACAGACTGAAGCTCAGTGGATCAATGTGAGTAGCTATATGATTATATACTGTATAATATATTAATAACACAAAGAGTTTAATGGAACAAATGTCAGATTTCTCACATTCTGCTTCTCTTAGATTTAAACTTTTCAGGAGAAACGTTATAAACCATCAGGTCAGAAATGATCCAGAACATCAGAGACCAACATGTGGAGCAGCTGGAGTCATTATGACGTCAGGCCGACAGGTCAGGTCCATGTAACGCTGTCAAATCTGTTTAGGTCAGTTTGATTGAATGACAAGTTACATTTTCATGTTGAAGACAGACTGGACTGAGAGCAAAGAGCAGTGTTTTTCAACCTTGTGTCTCCTGAAATGTGTAGAAATTTATTTTTCTTTTTTAAAATCTACTGATAAAAAAATATTTTTAAACTAATTATTATTCTTTTTTAAATTATGAATAAAATCACCACACACAATCTTAAACAACTGTATTTTATACGAATATGAATATAAATCGAGTTCAGAAAACATGCAGCACATAAAAATATCTGAGTTGACACATCGTGATCGTGGGGTCGCCAGTGATTTGTGATGTCATTATGGGGTCACGAGACAAAAAAGGTTAGAAACCACTGGTATAGAGAGAGTTTGAGGCTGGAGCTGGAGGCAGCAGTGATGCTGCAGCAGAGACACAGTTCATCCCCACGACAGAGCTAAAGCTCCAAGACAGGACAGACCATGAAGTTAAGTCCATGTCCTTTGTGTGTGAGAAACTTCCATCTCCCATGTTTCTAAAGTAAAAAGTCTTAAATCTACAGAGAGAAAAAGTGACTTTATCTTCTTCTCTCTTCAGTTTTATTCAGATTCTGACATCAGACTGTGTCTCTATTAAAACTCACAACCAAACAAAACAAAACACTAAACAGACTCACACAACAACATCACATAACAGGTCAGACTTCAGTCTCTTCTGCCACCGTAGAGCACCAGGCAAGAGACTCAAACTGAAACCTGACAAACCTGAGTAGGCTACAGCTTTGTATTGAGAGTGAGGAGTCACGTGACGATGGTCGGCCATGATGGAAGGAGACGCTATCGGTTGCCAGGGGCAACGTCATCAGAACAGCAGAGAGATCGACTAAATTCTAGCTCTTTTTTGCGCCAACAGATCAACAAATTACTAGAAAGAATAAGGAGAAAGTAAATCACTGAAGCAGTTTTTAACACAGCAGTGATTTCCGGCATTGTAAAACAGTAAATTACGGAGTAGACGATTTTGTTTTGCCCATACTGTAGACTAGTAAGGCTGTTGCCACCGGAATCCTTCCATCATGGCGGAGAAGGGGGGCGGGGCTCTGACATGGATGTATTGGGGCTCTGAGCTGTGACGACAACTCCTCACTCTCAATAGAGGAAGGAGGAGGAGGAGTGGGGCAGTGTTTAGCTCAGTTGGTAGAGCACCCGCCCCATGTGTAGAGGCTATAGTCCTCGCTGCAGGCGGCCCGGTTGCAAAATTTTTTTTCCTGCTATGGCCAGGCAAAGACCCGCCTTACTAGGCCTCTGATTGGCTTATCACGATGCCCTCTACTCTGACGGTTAGGTTTAGGCAAAGACGGTTGGTTTAGGCGTGTGAAGGGAGTGGTTAAGGTTAGGGTAAGATGCAGGGATAGGCTTAGCCTTGCAGAGGCAGCCAATCAGAGGTGGAGTAAGGCGGGTCTTGGCTGGCCGTAGTAGGAAAAAAAATATCGCGCCCCGGTTCGGGTCCCGCGTCGGACGGCCCTATCCTGCATGTCATTCCCCCCATCTCTGCTCCCATTTCCTGTCACACTCTCAACTGTCCTATCAAATAAAGGCATGAAAAGCCAAAAAAATATACTTTAAAAAAAAAAGGAGGAGGAGGAGTGGGCGGGGACTGATAGGGCGCATGACGTCTGTCCGACTACCCATTTCTCAGACCATACATTTCTTTATTTTTGCGTCCATTAGTCCGACCTCCCACTTCTCTGACTTAAGTAGCCCTAACCCTTAACCTTACCCTAAACCTAACCTTAACACTGTAGAATGGGTAGTCGGAGAAATGAGCCGTCGGACTTTTGGGCAGTCGGACTGACGTATGCTCCCCTATGTATATGTCACCAACCTAAAGCAGTCAGAGCTCCGGACGGTTTTTCCGGCAAAACTGACAGTTTTTAAAACAGAAATAGACACATTAAATGGCCCACTAAACACAACACACCAACAACACTTTCTCACATCTACACACAAAATAAGTCTCTTCCAGTCAGTTCCCTGTCCCTCCACAGTTTCCTCCAACAACTTTAATGTGTTTTTATCCACTAATAAACCAGTGTACTCATATTAGAAAGGTGTCACGATACACTCAGGTTAAAACTAAACCATTTCTCTCGTGTTTCGTAGCGAAACCTCATTATAAACAGCAGCAGTCTTGAGCCGCTCTCTGCTGCTGGAGGGGACTACTTGAGGTTTCGAGGTTCGTCTGTGCACATCGTGCAGACTCTACGTCACACTGGTGACCGGGGGGTTTTCTTTCTATGTCAAGTGTTTATTAAGCTGGACGGTGTCTGTCAGACTGGACAACAAGATGTTTATCCTAGTCATCATTTTGGTACCAGACAACAACACTAGACTTGACTGAACGGTAAACGTAATAGTCAACACACTACAGCTGCTCTTCCTGAACGACGTTTAGCCTGTTAATCCTTTCTGCCACAGTCGCACTAAACAACCTAGTACTGACAATACAGTCACCGTGCTGGAAACAATATGCCTTTCTATCTTTATTTTATTTTTTTTAGATTATGATTGTAATTAGCCTAACTATGAACTTTTAGCTTTCATCATATTTGATTGTTCTTTTTTGTATTTTTGAATTTTTGTTGTTGTTTTGTTTTGTATTATGACTTGTAAAATGTCCCTCTGCTTTGTGTTATTCATGGTGATAAAGTCTCTGTAGTGGATTAAACAGTCATGTCATCAGAGAGAAAGTCCTCCAGAAACCGAGGAGAAGAAAGACGAGTCTCATTCTCTTCTAACTCTCACTTCATCTGTCCCTTAACAAACGTGCACAATCACAACACAACACAACACAACACACAGCTACAAAGTTTACCTGGTGGTGTCAAAGACTGCAGCATCTTCTAAGAAAACAAAACTGGACTTGAGAAGAAGAAACTCCGATGAATAAAAAACCCTGGCGCTGATGCAGCCTCAGAGAGAAAATCAGCAGCTCAAACAATCCACTGTGGAACAACGAACAGGGCGGGCCGGGTTGTGACTGTTGTGACGAAAAACTCTTGATCTCCTCCTACTGTACTAAAGGGAGCGGAGCAGCAGCCGAGGACAGCCTGCTGCTGTTTCTTTCTTTTCTTCTAGCGTTTACCCAGAGGTCACGGGCAGAAGTTAACAGTAGCTACTATATTTGATGATGACACAGACTCAGTATTGATCAGTGTTTAATGACTTGTCTCTAATGTAAACTGCTGGCCAAGAAGACGAAGACGTCTCTCTCCAAGTTTAATAAAAAGCTTTTATTTTGTGATCATAAAGTAATGACAACCCATCATGTTTCTACTCATAAGCTGCTTCACAATGACAAGAAAACAACAACAAAAAGTCCTTTCAATAAAAAAACAAGAAAATGAAAATCTGAGGTCAGATTCACTGCTCAATACTTTGAAGGTTTTATCTGGTAACAATCTCATTGAAATGTCTTTAATTGTCATCATGTTAATTAATTAGTGACTCTCTGGAGCTGGATCCTGATCTTTTAATTGACTTGAACAGCAACAATGACTTTAATGTGGTTCAAACTCTTATAAAACAACTGGACTCTTCCTTGTCACCTCCCTTGTTGCCCTGAGGTTGCGCAACATGGTGGAGGATCCAGTTCCACTCCCCCTTCCATGTGTCTCTACTCTGAAACTCGTCTCTACAGACACTGTGGAATGTAGATCAGTGTGTGAATGTGTTTCCTCAGGTATGTTTTACCTGCCTGCAACGTAAATTTCCCTCTGGGGACAATAAAGTTGAAGTTGAAGGTTTAACCACCAATAGTTTGTCCTGCAGTCATTCACTGACTGTGATAGACTCAGTGTTAACCAGGGTTTAATGACTCATCAACAGATTGAAGCTGAAGCCAAATGCTACACTTCAAATATGCAGCGGTCCCGGAGGTAGTGTTTAGCTCAGCTGGTCGAACACCCACCCACATTTTGATCTTTGTTTCTATTGTCTTATCTATTTCCATTATTTTATCTTATGCTTTTTCACTGTTTTCTGTATGACGTTTTCTTTATTTTTTGATTGCTTTATTTTCTCAATGATTTCGTATTTTGTGAAGCACCTTGTAACCTTGGTTTTGAAAGGTGCTATAGAAATAAAGTTTATTATTATTATTATTATTATTATTATTATTATTATTATTATTATTATTATTATGTGATAAAGCTATAGTCCTCATTGCAGGCGGCCCCGGTTCGAATCTTTGTCATCCCCCCCAAAATACTTTAAATAAATATGCTGTTCTCTCCTGAGAGAGTGAAATATACCCTGCTCTCACGTAGAGCAGCAGCAGTGCCACTGTTTCCGCAGTTTCACTGAACCCGTGGCTGCTGAAAAAAAGCCATGCAGCCTTTTTTGCTGGCTGCTGGTCAGTTTCCTGACAGAACCATGCATGGACCATGACTGTTCATTATGAAGAAGACGTCTCTCTCCAAGTTAAATACAAATCTTTTATTGTAATCAGAAATTTATGATAAAAGTAGTAACTAGATATAAAAACCATCATGTTTCTACTCACAAGCTGCTTTACAACGACAAGAAAACAACAGAGAAAAAGTTCTGTCAATAAAAAACTACTAAACTACTAAAAAAAATCTTTGTGAGGTCAGATTCACTGTTCAGTGCTTTGAAGGTTTTATCTGGTAACAAACTCATTGAAATGTCTTTAATTGTCATCATAAACATAAACAGACCTCAGATCTGTTCTCCATGAATCAACCGGTGAGCGACCACAGGAGGATCTGAGCTTTACAGGAAGTTCAGGAAGACCAGTCAAACCAGCCTCATGAATATTCAGAGCTTCATTATCTACGGACCAATCAGCGATCAGAGAGAAGTCAGTCTCTCTCTGTGGAGTTTATTGTTGTTTTTAGACTCTGTGACTTCAGACTCTCACACAGAAGAGACAGAACAACTTCACTCAAATAAAGATTTATTTACATACGTAAATATCTTTATTTCAAACTCAGTGTCCATAGAAAAAGAGAATAAATGCTACAACATATTAGATATCAAGAATAGAAATTTCTAGAAAGTTAAAAATAGACTTTACCAGATATTCACATGATCTTTACATGAAAACAGGTTATTTTACATTGTAACAACAGTCAGATGAATGTTGTTATTAACACTGATATCAGCTGTTGATGCTGCGTAACACCAACAACTCAATTTAAACTCAAAACTAAAACAATATGTACATGAAGACACAGCTTTTATGTTACATTTGAGTTCATGTCTCCATCAGCAGCTGATCCAGAGTCAGTCCTGGTTCTGTCTCTTGGTTCTTTGACTCAGGTTCTGTTGATACGACAGAGGACGGTGGTTCAGACAGAGACCTGTTAGATCTGATGGACTGAAGCTTAGAGAGACTCTCAGTCTCTGCAGCTGTGTTGGTGTTTTCTCTCTTAAATTTACACATACGGAGTCGGAGATTACAGTAGCGCAGACTGACAACTAGTAAAACTGAAACTGCTACAAAGACAACAATCATTCCCCAACTCTCTGGTTCTGGTTCTGGTTCTGGTTCTGGTTCTGGTTCTGGTTCTGGTTCTGGTTCTGGTCTCTCTGGTCCTGGTGTCTCTGGTTCTGGTTCATCAACAGCTTCTGTAAAAGACATAAAACACTCTGTTGAGAAAACAGACACAGCGCTAAGACTTCTACTGACTCTACTGACTCTACTGACTCTATATCAACTCACCAGTGACGTTCAGGTGACAGGTGTCTGAAGCTCTCTCATTACCAGTCAGGACCCAACAGTCATATCGTCCTGAGTCTTCAGTCCTGAGTCTGGACACATGAAGTCTGACTCGTCCTTCTCTGAGGACGTCTCTGTCACACTGGACTCGTCCTGAAAACTGGTTATCATGAGACTCTTCAGCACCCTGGTGTAGATGATACACAACCTTTTGGTTCTGGTGCTTTCTGAAGAGTCAACAGGAGACAACAACACATCAAGAGACAATGCACACAGGCAATGGGTGTGGCGCTTGTGCAGCCCATAGTGCGGCCTCCCTTGGTACTTGGTACTTTTATTTTGACGGAAAGGCCTGTGTCTCTCGCCCTGGCCTGGATCCAGCAGTGAGTCAACGGCCTCAGACTAGTAAACACACAGATAAGCTCTTTTTTCAACATGGTGCAATACAAATCACAGACATACGGGTCCCTCACACACACACACACACACACACACACATTGTTGTTGACACCTTGTTGTCTGGTTCAGGTGTAAAGTACAACTGGATTAAGAAGAGGACAGTTACAGTACTGGATCAATAAGTTACAGTATTGGGGTTAACTCTAAATGATCAGTTTCCTTACCAGCTTTTATTTTGAATTAAAAAATTAATAACAAAGTATAAAAACCACCATGTTTCTACTCATAAGCTGCTTTACAATGGAAATAAAACAACAAACAAAAAGTTCTGTCAATAAAAACACAAGTAGAAAATGAAAATCTTCATGAGGTCAGATTCACTACCTTTAAAGGACAGTCCGTGGTTTTACATTAGAGGTAGAAACCATCATGTTTCATCTGTCAGTGGAAACACACTGAGACCTAACGGAGGTGAAGCAGCACAGTGACACCTGCTGGACAAACTCTACATGTGCTACAGTAATAACCCAGAAACACATTGTCCATTAAAACATCCTATTGATAATAAACACCTGCTGATGTCACTTCTTCATGTAGTTGAGAGCCAATGTCTCTGAGAGCTCATGAGTTTGAATCTGAACCTTCATTAGATGATGTTTACACACGTTTACACTGGATCAGGATCATGGAAATGTTTTATATCAGTCATTTAGTCAGTGTGCAGAAAGTGGAGGCAGTTACAATGAATGGATAAATAGATCAATATGGCAAAGTTCAAAGTGAAGTGTCAAAGAGAAAAGACTGGAAAGTGTTTGAGTGGAGGGAGTCGTATCTAGAGAGAGAAATACAGCAGAAACACTCTGACACACAGGAGAGTCACAACTACTTCACTCTGGTAGAAACAAACATTTATTTATTGCATATTCACGTTGTAAATAAGGTTACTGCTGCCTCATAATAATATTAATAATAAAGTGCAAAGATGGAAGATATCCAGTTTAAATGGAGCAGCAGGGGTTAGGGTTAGTAAAAAAGTAACATACTACAACTCTGCATTAAGACTCACGTAAGTCAGAACAATTCGATTAATAATACAAATAATAATAAAGTGCAAAGAGACGAGACCAAAGAGACAGAGGACAGAGACACTAACTGCTTCAGCTTGGCCTCTAACATCGAGGAAAACAACTCCAACACATTGACACTCAAAGTCTCTGCCTCAGTGAACACACGCACTGTCATGAATCAAAGACAGTTGAATAATCGCTGAATAGTTGAAAGTCTTGTGAACATTTTACACATTGAATGAACTCTGTAGCTAGAACATGAAAAGCCTGTTCTTCTGTTTCTCTCTCTGGTCTCCTTGTGTATTAATGTTTATAAAACTTCAGCACTGTGATGTACAATCCACTATTTAACGTCCTTTTCTTCAGGACAACCTGAGCTTTCAGAATATTCATTCTGCAGTGTCATGTCAGAGTCATGTGAACGTAGATGAAGCTATACGATAAGAAGAAGAAAAGGGAAAAAAACGTAAAATAAATTTCACATAGGCTATATTTTTGAAAACACATAGAAAATATAAATATATATATTTACATTATTTACAAAAATGCCCCACTCATCTGACATGAAAACGACAACAAAGGAGCGATACGAGCGACAGCGACAAAAATAATAAGGTGTGAACACCTTTAACGCTTCAACACAAACCCACAGTCACACAGATCATAAACATAAACACACTGCCTTCAGATCATCATCATCCAGTACTGTGACAGAGTCTCTGTGTGACGACTCTGCTGAGGACCTGAGGCTCTGGTGACTGGTTGTGACAGTCAGAGGTTCCAGTTGGTCCTGACCGGTCTGATCCGGTCTCTGATGGTTTGTCTTTACACCACTGAACTGAGCTTCAGTGGATTTAGTGAAACAGCGACTGGAGCAGCAGCAGTCTACTGGAGTTTGACCAGTAGAGCTGTTGTTAATGCTGCTGCTGTCAGTCCCAGAGCAACATAGAGGCTGATCCTTCCCCGACTCTCTGGTCCTGGTCTCTCTGGTCCTGGTCTCTCTGGTCCTGGTCCATCAGGTGGTTCTGTGGCCTCAGGTTGAGCATCAGCTGCTGTAAAGGACATGAACATGTTGGTGATTCATCTGAAGAGGAAACTTTTCTTCACTGAGAGACTGAATTAAACCTTTAAACTGGAGCTGGACAATAATAATCTCCAGGAAACCTTCTCTGCTGCCTCCAGACTCTGAAACTAAAGAGTTTCTCACAGAGCTGTTAGCATGACTGTAGCTGAATCAACTCACCAGTGACGTTCAGGTGACATTTATCAGAGCCACTCCCATGTTCAGTGAGAACTTCACACTGGTACCATCCTGAGTCTTCAGTCCTGAGTCTGGACACATGAAGTCTGACTCGTCCTTCTCTGAGGACGTCTCTGTCACACTGGACTCGTCCTGAAAACTCTTCATCCTCAGACTCTGAGACCTCAACACCCTCAGATAGATGATACAGGACTTTTGGGCCCTTATGATCATCAGTGAAGAGTCGACAGTAGACAACGTAGGGCTCTGCTGACCCCTGAGTGTTGTTGAAGGTCCACTCCAGTGTGATGTTGTGGTTCTCCTCTGCCTGATAGGAGCTCTGTGTCACCTTCACTACAAATGTTGGTTCTGAGGAGACAGAGGGAAAGTGAGGAGCAGACTAACTGAGGACTTGTATCAGTTTGTAGAGAATAAAGTGAAGGAGTAAACTCACCACAGACACAGGAGGTCAGTGTGAGGAGCAGCAGGAAGCAGCACATCATCTTCTCCCTGTCACAGGAGACAACAACACATCAACAACTACATCTACACTCACTTCTTCCTCTTCAGGAGTTTTGGTGCAGTAATATATTTATGTCACAAGGTGGCGCCACTAAAATGATTAAAACTGGAGAATAACAGACTGAAGCTCAATGGATCAATGTGATACATCTGGTACAATATTATATACTGTATAATATTAATAACACGTTGTTCAAGAAAGATGTATCTAGTTTTCCTCATGTCTCCTGTTCTGTGTTATGTTTGGTTGTTGTACTTCAAACATGTTTTATATGACCTGATGTTTGTCTGTAACACAGCTGACAAAGTAATTTACTAAAAACAATTATTTTCACAAACAGATTTAAAGAGTTGTTAAAGCTTCAGCTCCACACATTAAGAGGGAACATTATGGAAACATTGATTTTATTTCTCTAAAAGAAATACTGGTTATTTCAGTTTTTGGATGTTCTGACATTTACCCTGATTTATAGAATGACAATTCAATGTTTTATAGGTATTTTCATATTCAGAGTGTAAACACTAAACAGCAGCTTAAACTGAGTAAGAACAGACTAGATACAGTCTCTTACCTTCAGATCAGTCCTGATAAATGTGAATTTCTGTTCTGGCTCTTTAAGAGATGGACACGCCTCCTTTCCTATTTCTTCCCTTCACAGCCGTGTTATACAGTCGAGGGTGATCGGAGTCTCGTCGATCTCTAAAGCTGGTGATTTAATGAGACACAAAAGTTTCTAAAACGTCATTAAAGCTAAACACAGAGAAAAAGTCTGAATAAATGAGCAGTGAACAGCGTCACACTCCATAGAAACAAAGTGGGACAATATCAGTCAGAAATAAAGTGGACACATGAAGACTCAGCATCAGAGTCATTATTATTATATAGGAGCTACTCTGTATGTTTCCTTCTCTGTGACCAACACACAATTAACAACAACAACAACTAAACCACGACAGCAGACTGACACAGCTGACTCCAAGTTTCTGTCTCCAACACAAACTCAACCTGTGAAGAACAAGTCAAGTCCTGACAGACAGACATGACAGACAGTTGTGTTGCTGTCTGTTAACAGTCTAACAGACAACATCAGTGATAAACTTTGAGACGCTTCATCTCTTCATCTACAGACGGAGAAGAGAAGAGGAGAAGCGAGTCAGGTGGTGAAACAACAGATTCTTCTCTGTCATAGTTTCCTCTAACGTGATTTATCAACTAGAACTTTGCAGTGATCAGAGCAGTGAAGTTAAACAACACGCAGCGATAGTACAAGTTCATAGAAAACATACCTGACATGAGATGCAGGTTCCTCTGTCGAGACAACAGACAGACACAGTGTTACATCCTCTGCTCTGTCAAAGTCCCTGCGTTAATACAGTCTATAACTTGCACCCACTATAACAGGCAGATCGACTCCCCAGCTCCGACTCCTCGGAGGTAGACTAAAGCAGAGACGTTCTAATATGGGAAGGACTTTGACTAAAGCTACCCTGCGCGCCTGCGCGTTGTCTCTGATTTGCCGCCAGCGCCAAAGTCGCAATTCGAAATCGAGTTGAAACATTAAATATTTATTGCTGAATTATATTAAACTAACATATATTTGGTGGACATATTGCTTTACAATAGGCTATTTGACAAACCACAATCAATGTAATCGCATTTTCAACTCATATCCAGCACAGATCATTGATGAAACTGTATTATGATATAAATATGAACTCAAGGCAGATTGTTTAATCAAAACGTACTGAACGACTGCATCAATTAACAATATTCACCTTTTCATGACCACTCAGATCCTTTTCAGTTCTGATTCAGTGAGACTGTTCTATTTCTGTGGCCTAACCCAAACTTTAACAGACCTGCATCACTAAATGAAAACAATATTAGGCTAATATGTTTTGTGATGTAGAAACACACAACTCCTTTGCTGCTGCCCTGTAATTAACTGCACCAACATGAAAATTATTCCAACTGTGGAAAATAACTGATTTCTTTACAAGCGTAACCATTGGTGGATGGAGGCTTCAGACGCACGTATATGGCAAGCCATTTTAACATTTAAAAGTCAGACTGGAAATGAGTTGCAGCTATCTGTAATTCAGTTTTCAGTTCCGATATCGACAACTACATTCTTCCTAGGACAAATTACGTCACTTTTGCTGTTCATGTCTGGGGTTTATCATTACAGATTTTTACAATTCAGTTGCAGATATCCGCTATGTGAATTAGGGATATCTGTAACTGAATTACGACTAGTACTAATTCCAGTTTGAGATATCTACAATTTGATTCTGACTAGTCATAATTCCAGTTCAAGATATCTTTAATTCACCTCTCTCCAACTCTTATAATTGAACTGGACCCTCCCTTGAAGGTAGCAATTGTCACCTTCCTTTAATCAGAGGTTGCACAACGTGCTGTAACATGAGTAAACAGACGAGGTCCCGACGCCGTCCGACGAGGCCCGACAGTCAGGCCGGTGTGTCCCTGGCTTTAGACTCCGTCCTCTCCTCCTCTCGGACCATTTCCCCTTCCTTGTGACTCTGCTCTGACTCTCCTCCTACAGTCGCTGTTGAATGTAGATCAGTTGTGTGAATGTGTTTTCTATGTTTTATGTTTTAACCGGCCTGCAAAGTAAGTTTCCCTCTGGGGACAATAAAGTTTAAGTCAAAGTTGAAGTTAAACTCCCCCTGACTGTCGGGCCTCGTCGGACGGCGTCGGGACCTCGTCTGTTTACTCATGTTTTACCTGTGAAAGTCACTATAACGGCCACTCGTAACTTCTGACCCGTGAAGTCGTACCAGATCAAACTGGTACGACTTCACAGGTCGGAAAAACACGAGTTACGGGCTGCCTTGAACGCACCATAACGTCTTGTCAGCCGATGGAGGTGGCAGCCCCCGCCCTCGTCATGGATCTATTGGTCCTCGTCCCTACGTCACCACATTCACGCGCATCCCTTGGCTACAGCCCTGCATGCCGTTCTCTCTCCTCATTGGATAAAACTTGTAGGATACGAGAAAAGTTTTCTCCTCGACTCAGAGCAGAGCAGAGTGACTGACAGACCCGTGTTTCGGTCCAAACACTCTATGTAAGTGATTGCTGTCGGAAGATATAACTATTTAAGACTTATATTAACACAAAAATATCGCTTACTTCTGCTTTAATGTTTATCTGTAAAGGATCCTCAATGATGCTATTAACGTGGGTGATCTATAAATGTCCTTAAATTATTGAAAACACTGCACTTGCTCATTCACCAACAATGCAGAGTTGTCAGTTCTTGGGCGCTTTTGCAATACCCATATTCCGCCATCAGGAGGCGCTTCCATTGAACCAATGCTGTCGTTACTCTCTTCTCCAGTGCTGAGAGCAGAGAAATGAGTGTGAACCTTGTCTCCCATTGGCTGAACCAGTTGGTTTCTCTGTCCTCCCTCCCTCAGTGAAGCCCCTCCCCCCTTTATAAACCCTGACACTCTGCTTCCTCTCCTCACTCTTCTTTGGACCACGGACTGAACATGAAGCTCTGAACTGACCTCAGTGTGGTGTTGTTGTTGTTGCTGTTGTGTGTCTGTGTGTGTTGTGTGGTTCAGAGTCTGACCAGAGTCCTGATGGAAACACTGAAGATCAACCTGTGTTCATCAGAGTCAACTTGTTCTGACTCTGTGGATTGAAACTGTTTTTACATTTTAAAAACGTCCGAGACACTTTTCTTTTCTTTTCTTTTCTTTTCTTTTCTTTTCTTTTCTTTTCTTTTCTTTCTGACTTTATTGTGAACGTGTGGAGGTTTTAAACAGACCTCAGATCTGTTCTCTATGAATCAACCGGTGACCGACCACAGTCCATGTGGAGTCCCTTTACAAATAAATAAATAAATGAAATGAGTCTGTGAAGGGTGCACTGAGGTGGTTTCAAAGCTGAGGGCGGGGTTTGTTTTTTTTTTTTAGGGGAGGTGTTTCTAGGAGCGAGTATATAGGCTACGGTCTTTGCAGAGTTTGTGCAGCGCCCGGGGTTTTTATTCACACAGAAGGATTTCTCAGCCACGTCCAGGTTTGTTTTCTAAGAAGATGCTGCAGACTTTGACACCAGCAGGTAAACTTTGGAGCTGTGTGTTGTGTTGTGTTGCTGTTGTGATTCTGCACGTTTGTTAACAGTTAAGGGACAGATGAAGTGAGAGAGTTAGAGGAGAATGTGTAGCAGGTTGTTCTTGGGCTGAGTTTCCTGGTTTAGTTGTTGTTGTTCATTGATGAGTTCAGACAGAGTTTCTAGCAGCAGCAGCAGCAGACACTGTGTGTTGCTCACAGAGAAGTAGTGAGACTAAACTGCTTCATGCAGCTGTGCAACAGCGCTGAGAACTTCTCCCTCCCCTCCCCGGTGCCTTAGATTGCATTGGTGGAGTCATGTGAAAGTCAGCCAATCACAGATCAGTCCCCACCCACTGCTCCTCCTCCTTCCTCTATATAAAACTGTACTCAGTGTCAGGTTTCAGTTGTAGTTGAATCTCTTGTATGTTGCCCTACAATGGCAGAAGAGACTGAAGGAGCTGATGATGTTGTTGTTGTTGTGTGTGAGTCTGTTTAGTGTTTGGTTTGGTTTGGTTTGGTTGTGAGTTTTAATAGAGACACAGTCTGATGTCAGAATCTGAATAAAACTGAAGAGAGAAGAAGATAAAGTCACTTTTTCTCTCTGTAGATTTAACTGTTTAGTCTGATGTGTTTAGAAACACACACACACTGGTTTTACACACAGAGGACATAAATGGACTTAACTTCATGGTCTGTCCTGTCTGGTCTTGGAGCTTCAGCTCTGTTGTGGGGTATAAACTGTGTTTCTGCTGCAGCATCACTGCTGCCTCCAGCTCCAGTCTCAAACTGTCTCTATGCTCTCAGGGGTGTTATAAATGCAACATCATTTTGATTATTATTGTCATTATTAGCTGATTGAAACATTTAAGGTTATTTTTTTTCATTACAGCATATATCTATATAGAATGACCACTACATTATTATAGCTGTTGTACATAATACAGTTAACGGTCTGTGTTATAATGAGAGGGTTACATGGACCTGACCTGTCGGCCTGATGTCATCATGACTCCAGCTGCTCCACATGTTGGTCTCTGATGTTCTGGATCATTTCTGACCTGGTGGTTTATAAAGTTTCTCCTGAAAAGTTTAAATCTAAGAGAAGAAGAATGTGAGAAATCTGACATTTGTTCCATTAAACTCTTTTTGTTATTAATATATTATACTGTAATTATTGTAGCAGATGTATCACATCGATCCACTGAGCTTCAGTCTGTTGTTTCCAGTCTGTGATCATTTCACTGGCGCCACCTTGTGACATAAATATATTACTGCACCAAAACTCCTGAAGAGGAAGAAGTGAGTGTGATGTGTTGTTGTCTCCTGTGACAGGGAGAAGATGATGTGCTGCTTCCTGCTGCTCCTCACACTGACCTCCTGTGTCTGTGGTGAGTTTACTCCTTCACTTTATTCTCTACAAACTGATACAAGTCCTCAGTTACTCTGCTCCTCACTTTCCCTCTGTCTCCTCAGAACCAACATTTGTAGTGAAGGTGACACAGAGCTCCTATCAGGCAGAGGAGAACCACAACATCACACTGGAGTGGACCTTCACCAACACTCAGGGTTCAGCAGACTCACTCATCGTCTACTGTCGACTCTTCACTGATGAAAAACCATTAGTCCTGTATCATCTACATGAGGGTGATGAGGTCTCAGAGTCTCATGATAAACAGTTTTCAGGACGAGTCCAGTGTGACAGAGACGTCCTCAGAGAAGGACGAGTCAGACTTCATGTGTCCAGACTCAGGACTGAAGACTCAGGATGGTGCCAGTGTGAAGTTCTCACTGAGTATGGGAGTGGATCTGATGAATGTCGACTGAACGTCACTGGTGAGTTGGTTCAGTAGAGCAGTGGAGTCCAAACTTTTTGCAAAGGGCCAGATATGGTGAGGTGAAAATCCATTCAGCCTGACATCCTTTGAACCATTAACATTAAATGCAAATGAACTATTTAATACATTTTTTATTCCAAATGGCATTCTTTCCATTTCTTCACATTGAATGTAAATAAATCTAATTTTTTTTACCAAAATCACTCTGCTTTTCATATTTGAAGACCACATAAAAATGAAGAGAAAGTCTGTCTGGAAAAAAAATTTAACATATCTAGGTTCATTTGAAACACTGCATATTATATTTTATATTTTATTTTAGAAATGGGCTGGAAAGGGTCAAGGGTCGCGCGGTTAGAATGTGGCCACAGGTCTGCTGCTATCGTCTGGTGAAATATAGAATAGCTTTTCTTTGTATGTGCTGGTGGTCTGCATATTATTGATTTTATGACTGTGGGCCGGTGGTAATTTGAACACGGGTCACAATTGGCCCCCGGGCCGGACTTTGGACATCCTGCAGTAGAGTCAGATTGTTTTTATGTCTTGTGTCTTACAACAGCTTTTGGTGAACCAGAACCAGAGAGACCAGAAACACGGAGACAAGAACCACAGAGACCAGAACCAGAGAGTCGAGGAAGGATTGGCCTCTATGTTGGACTGACAGCAGCAGTTTTACTGGTTCTCTGTCACTCCTTTGCTCTCTGGCTTCATTTAATCAAATCTAAGAGAGAAAACATCCACACAGCTGCAGAGACTCAGAGTCTCTAAGCTTCAGTCCATCAGATCTAACTGGACTCTGTCTGAACCACCGTCCTCTGTCGTATCAACAGAACCTGAGTCTCTGGATCAGCTACTGTTGTTTTAATCCATGTTCTTAAAGTTTCCGAGTTTGGCCTTTAAATCATTAAAGGGATATTCTGGCGTAAGTTTAACCCATGGTCCAACGCACCGTAACACCGAGTTATACCCCCCTGAAGAGATGAAGTCGGCTAACCGCTAGCTTCTCTAGCTGTAGCAACGTTAGCAATGACTGCACCATAACAAACAGCGCAGTATACGGATCCACTATCCACCGATCAAAAAGCCACTTATAGCCACAAATAATGCTCAGAACAGCACCAAACGGCATCAACAGTACAAACAGGGTCCCAGCACATAATACGAGGCATCAAACATCTGTTAGCTTAGCCAGGTCAAACTCTGCTGCTGCTCCAGTCCTTGTTTCACTAAATCCACTAAAGCTCAGTTCAGTGGTGTAAAGACAAACCATCAGAGACCAGATCAGACCGGTCAGGACCAACTGGTCCTTCTGACTGTCACAACCAGTCACCAGAGCCTCAGGTCCTCAGCAGAGTCGTCACACAGAGACTCTGTTACAGTACTGGATGATGATGATCTGAAGGCAGTGTGTTTATGTTTATGATCTGTGTGACTGTGGGTTTGTGTTGAAGCGTTAAAGGTGTTCACACCAGACCTTTTATTTTTGTCGCTGTCGCTCGTATCGCTGCTTTGTTGTCGTTTTCATGTCAGATGAGTGGGGCATTTTTGTAAATAATGTAAATATATATATTTATATTTTTTTTACGTTTTTTTCCCCTTTCTTCTTCTTATCGTATAGCTTCATCTACGTTCACATGACTCCACTGCAGAATGAATATTCTGAAAGCTCAGGTTGTCCTGAAGAAAAGGAGGTCAGATTGTACATCACATTGCTGAGGTTTTAAACTTAAACTTAACTTAAAAGACCTTTATTGTCCTTAACGGACATTTGTGCCGCACAGCAGCTCAGGAATTCCCACATTTCCACTCAACACATTTCATACTCTCCTCCCGTTCCAGTCAGAACAGATCATGTGAGTTGTTCAGAGCCGTGGAGTGAGGGACAAAGGAAAACTTTGTTTTTCCTGCAGCGTGGAACCCTAAAGCGTCTCCCAGAGGACAGGAGTCGGTCTTCATGTAGCACATGTGAAGGGTCCAGGGTGATTTTCCTGGCCAGCCTCAGGGAGTGCTCAGTCCAACTGTGGAGAAAACCGCTCTCCACAGATACACCCACCAGCTCAGAGCAGATCCTCAGGAGTCTCTGTATCCTGCCCTTTAGCTGGACAGACAGACCACAGAACCAGACCGGACAGACGTGGGTTCAAGTCCCACCTCAGTCTCTGTGATGATTATTACTGCCTTTATATCGTCTACTGTCAGTCACATGACATGAATATTTTTACAGTGTAAAACTCAGCGTCATTGTGTTGAAGTTGTTATCCTCGATCGTCTCGTCTTTCTGCTTCATCCACCAGTTTTGCACTTTATTAATATTTTTATTATCAATCGAACCAGGAGTGAAGTTGTTCTGACTTTTCTATGAGTCTTAATGCAGAGTTGTAATATTGTTGTGTTTTTTTATGATGCAGAGGACGAAGAGATGTTCGACATGTTCTTTTTGCAATAAAATAATTATGTTTATATATATATATATATGAAGAGTTCATTTGCAAAAGCAGATAACTCTTTTTTTTTTTTTAAATCTAGAATCTTAATTTTTTATTTACATAAGGTGATATCAGTCAAACCAAAGTTGAGTGACTTTGAGATGTAAAAAACTTTTTTTTGCAATAAATAAATGTGTATTTCTACCAGAGTGAAGTAGTTGTGACTCTCCTGTGTGTCAGAGTGTTTCTGCTGTATTTCTCTCTCTAGATACGACTCCCTCCACTCAAACACTTTCCAGTCTTTTCTCTTTGACACTTCACTTTGAACTTTGCCATATTGATCTATTTATCCATTCATTGTAACTGCCTCCACTTTCTGCACACTGACTAAATGACTGATATAAAACATTTCCATGATCCTGATCCAGTGTAAACGTGTGTAAACATCATCTAATGAAGGTTCAGATTCAAACTCATGAGCTCTCAGAGACATTGGCTCTAAACTACATGAAGAAGTGACATCAGCAGGTGTTTATTATCAATAGGATGTTTTAATGGACAATGTGTTTCTGGGTTATTACTGTAGCACATGTAGAGTTTGTCCAGCAGGTGTCACTGTGCTGCTTCACACCTCCGTTATGTCTCAGTGTGTTTCCACTGATAGATGAACCACACAGCTGTTCAGACAAACATCTGTCTCCATTAGAAACCAGCAGCCAGTGTTGAGGAACTCATTCAGCTCAACACAACACTCAACCTCAACATCACACTGAACAAACCTCATCACTTTGGTTTTGAGTCCCGTTCCTGTTCAGTGTTTGAAATGTAGCCTATTTGTTATTTGTGTCTCAGTGTTTTCAATGTAACATAATGTCTCAAAGGAATTTTAAAATCGAAAACTGGACTTGGTTAGGCTATTTGTCTAGGTTGTCTAGGAACCTAGACCAGGGGTGGACTGGGACAAAGAATTGGCCCTGGACTTTTTGGTCCAGACCGGCCCACTATCTGCGCGCGGATATTTTGCCAACTAGCACTGTTGATGTACATACAAACACACAAGCTCTTAATAACACCACTACTAAACGATATACAATATACAACAAAGTAGAGGAATAGTGTGGAATAAGTTAAGTTTGGACACGATTACATGCACATAATGAGTCTGCGTGCAATCAGAACTTTGGCTAGTTGGCTAAAGTATGGAAAACAATAGTACAATGATCTGAAAAATGGACAAACACTAATTTTATCTTAGAAAGACAGTACAGCTCAACATAATGTATAGACAATGAAGCATGACAAGACATGCTTGTACTGCATCATGAGTAATATGTATGCAGAATGATTTTTTACTGTAACAGTAGTTAATCTGTGTTTTATTAATTTGAACTGTATAATGTTAAACTGTTGAAAGGACAATAAACCATAAACACTGACTGAAAAAATATGGAAAGCATAGCCTACATATTTGTTAAGTTGTTAGCTCAATGTCCTTCAAGACCAAATTTGAGTGAGGTCACTTTAATAAAAGCAACTAGGCTAATCAATTAATCAGGATAGTATATGAATATAGTTATTGTTTTCCAATACTTTAGCTGTAACACACCACACCATCAGAGTTATTAGCTATAGCTATTTATTATGTCAAGTAAAGTTCATACAGTAGCAACCGTTCTGGACCATTTACAGTATTTTAATGAATGTTTATCCACACCCTTCTGGAAAGCACATACCTGCTTAACACGGTATCATTAACCTCCTTCACATGGTTGAGAGTCTTCCTCAACACTTATTTTTTCAGCCTCCTCCTGCACCATAAGGGCACTGGTAATGGGAGCCTCACTCTCTTCAGACTCACGTGAAGGACCTGCTGCTGAAGCTGCAGCATCGGTGCTTCTAGCCCCGGCCAGGCCAGGCGGCCCCTGATCTGCGTAATTGTTGTACTTTTAGCAGTCTGTGCTGCTAGAGCTTTTCTTTTTCTGTTACTTTCCTCCATTTTTCCGCGCTGCCTTTGCGGTTTTTTTTTTTACTTTTCTTTTCCGTGCGCTGGTGTGTTGTTTTTTCTCTCTCTCGCTCTCTCTCTCATCATGACTCCTCATCATTAAAAGTGATTGGACGAGGGGGGGTGTAGAACATGCGTGGGTGGGACTCCTGGGCCTCTGTAGCCTCTCATAGGGCCGTTGGGCCAGGTAGACAAGTCACTGGGCCAATCGTCACCTCTCTGCTGTGTCTGCAGCTGAGCACTGTGGGCCGAGCCGATGCATGTCTCTCTCCCTGGGCCGGGAGAGTTACAATAGGCAAGGCGAGGCATGGCGGAAAAAAAAGTTAAATAAATAAATAAAAAACGGCCGCCTATCGGCCCATTAGTGACCGGCCCACTCCCGGTACTCCCTATGGCCAATCCACCCCTGGACCTAGACAAATAATCAACTCCAGCTTCAAGGGATTTTAAAATCGAAATTGAAAGTTCCTTGACTGGGTTTTGATGTGGTGGGAAAGGGCCCAAACGGCTCTTTTGAAGTGCCCCCCCCCCGACACACACAGACGCACTTGCTGAAAGTGAAACTGACACTATCAGTATAAATACGTCCTGATGATGTAGCTCTGCAGTGATTTCTCTTCAGACTCACACGAAGCCTCTCCATCTTCATCAGCTCTCCTGTGCTTCAGTCAGGGGCGTCACTAGGTTTTAAGGACAGGGGGGGCTTAGCCCCCAGTAGATCCACAGGATGTGAGCGAATGTAGTGCGCAAGCACGAACTTTCACAATGACCGGAAAAAACACAACATTTAGAATTTAGAGTAAATTTAGAGTATTGAATCATGGGCTAGTTGAATCTAAGAATAAGTAAAGTAGTACATCTAATGAGTAACTGGGTAAAAGTAGATGCTAAAAAAAGTGAACCTGAGTAATTTTTCAAATGTTTGACTATCATGGATATGTCCAGGCCGAATTTGACGTCTGGTACCTAAGGTACCAGACTGGAAAACTAATTATATTTCACTAGTAGCCTGTGTCATAATGGTTATACACTCCATCCAAATACAGCTGTTTTTGGCTCATTTTGATTTCACTCAGACCTCTTCACATTTTCCAATTCAAATAAGACCAGACAACAGAAATGAAGTGTGACTCCAACTGGAGCAGATATTTATGGTAAAAAGAGTGCACACTTCACCCTAGAAACCCCTTCATCTTCTACACAACCAGGACCTTCACAAGAAATTTCTGATTTCTTTTTTTTTCTGAGCTGAAATAGACATTGGGGGGTGGTTCAAATGACTGACCCTGAGAATCATTTTAATTTGAATATTCTGCTTTTATTAGTAGTTTTATTTGGACTAGGTTTAAAAATATATATATTTATAGCCTACCTATATATTGTTATCATGCTGTTTTTATATATTCCTGTGTCTTACCTGATCTTCTGCATCTTCAGGACATGTCTCAGTCTGGCCTCTCCCTACAGCATTCCTCTCCCTGTCTGTCTGTGCTGCCTGCAGTGTCACCAGATATCATTAGTATATCAAATGAATCCATTAAATAATCTGTTTTACTGCTAAATGTTATTTTCTTTAACACAGCCAAGCTATAAAGTACCAGATTCATGTTAACACATTACACACATACACAGCACACGCGCACACACACACACACACACACACACACACACACACACACACACACACACACACACACACGGCACATGAGACAGACAGAGAGAGAGAGAGAGAGAGAGAGAGAGAGAGAGAGAGAGAGAGAAACACACACAGGAGTGTTCAGGATCCCCGTTTAAAAGTTTTCCTCACCAGAATCTAGCCGAACTTTGGAGCATTATTTAGCCCGTTTTCTGACAAGCTATCATGCCATGGTTGGTACCAACAGAAACCTAGAGTCTCCTGGTTTTATATCTGTATCTTCGCTCTAGCTTTAAAACTGACCCGTTTACAACGCAATTAATATTTCACATTAATTTAAAAAATATCGCGGTCATTTTGACATCAACACTGCTATTTAGAGATGTAGTAGCTTACTGTCTGATGCCTGCTAGTCCTGCTTTTAGCTACAGGTGGACTGACTCCTTACTCTTCCTCTGTTGACATCAGAGCTCCTGCAGCCCGTCACTGCAGGCTCGGAGCGGAGCTTCAAACAAGCCGCCACTAGCTACATGGGCGCAACCAACTCACAACTGGGAGGGGGGTGGTCACACACTCAACAAACTAATTAAATTAAACAAATCAGAAATAACAAGAGACAAATGCGATGACAGCTGGGGTTCTTAAAAGGAGAATATATGTCACAAAAAATGTCACATAATAAAAGAACACCAAATTATTTGGGGGGGCTTAAGAATATTTTAGGGGGGCTGAAGCCCCCCTAAAATAGGCCTAATGACGCCACTGGCTTCAGTCACTTCAGGTAAGAAGTTTGTTCTTAGTTTTCTCTCCAGCAGAGTTCATCTTCAGTCTGTTTGCTCTTTTCAATCTGTTTCCTCCTGTGAAGCTCACCGTTGAAGCCTCATATCAGACGTCATTTGAAGAGTCTTCAGCTGTTTCCTACAGGTTTAGGGTGAATTCCAACTCCACTTAACCCTCAATCTCAAAAATGTGCGCTCCCGCTAAAGTGCTGTCCCGATTCTCAGAAAAATTAAAGGTATATCTTGTGTAAGAATTCCTCCTATCTAGCGGTGCGCTTGTAGATCGCAAGCAACTCAGTCGTATTTTTCATGCTGCATTCATGTGAAATCAGGCTTAAGGCAGATGGACGACAGCCGCTGCAGGTAACGGCATAAACAAGCCTCTATGTAAACAAGTGGTCCGTCAGCACTAGGCAAAACAATACACGTGACAATATGTTGTCATGGCGATGTGGTATTGTTTACCTGACCCACGTTTTACCGGCTTTCTCTGGACTTCTGTGACTAAAATGACATATGGTTTATTAGCGACGGCCGTCTGCCCGACTGCAGGTGAATGCAGCATCAGTGTAACGCTCCATTCCTCCTCACTGCGTTACCTTTTCACAGACGCCACCTCCACCTGAGCCGACAGCTCCGGTCTCCGCTGAGTTAACGTGGTTTCCTACGGTCACGCTGCCACTGAACCAGGGGCGTGTCTAGGATTTTTTTCTTGGGGGGGCCAGATAGGGTCACAATCTGTAGACGGGTGGCATATTGTATTGACATATAAAAAAGGTTTATAACTACGATAGTCCTTGACTTTATGGTAATAATAACCAGTAGACTACAATATGAATAATATGACTGTTTATTTACACAAAATAATGCTATTGATTGAACGATTTCATGGTATACAGTGGCATTGTTTGGAAAAATAAAAATCTTATGTGACATTAATGCCTTTTCTAAGTATTCAGTATGTGAGTTGTAAATGAGATACCATTAAACACTGACTAAATGGCATAAAGAAATTTTACAAAATAAGAATATCCAATCCTGTCTCTCCAGGATTTCGGTGTGTGTAATTTAAAATGGTATATTACACATAAAACAATAGTCAGGGGGCGGTGCGTGGCGCAGTGGGTAGAGCAGCAGGCGTCCCCGGTTCAAATCCCGCGTCAGGCAGACCTTTCCTGCGTGTCATTCCCCCTCTCTCTGCCTCCCCATTTCCTGTCTATCTCTACTGTCATCACTATCAAATAAAGGCAAAAAGCTGAAAAATATACTTAAAAAAAAAAAAAAACAATAGTCAGCAACAGTATGAGAAAAACTGACCCATTTATTTAACGCTGCCCCCAAATAGTCGACCAAGCACTGGTCGACCAAACAATCATTAGCCGGCTGTCGATTGGTCGTAGGGGGGAAAACGCTGCCTGCAAACAGCTGTGTCCCAAGTTGGTTCCTACGCCATTGCTCTTGAATTAAGATAGGAAATTCTTGGTATAGATAGATTAATTGTTTTCATTAATCCAGAATGAAAGTCTGAGGGGGGTATTGGAGGGGTAAATGTGTGCATGTCAGTGTAGATGTTGATGTGTTGTTGTCTCCTGTGACAGGGAGAAGATGATGTGCTGCTTCCTGCTGCTCCTCACACTGACCTCCTGTGTCTGTGGTGAGTTTACTCCTTCACTTTATTCTCTACAAACTGATACAAGTCCTCAGTTAGTCTGCTCCTCACTTTCCCTCTGTCTCCTCAGAACCAACATTTGTAGTGAAGGTGACACAGAGCTCCTATCAGGCAGAGGAGAACCACGACATCACACTGGAGTGGACCTTCACCAACACTCAGGGTTCAGCAGACTCACTCATCATCTACTGTCGACTCTTCACTGATGAAAAACCATTAGTCCTGTATCATCTACATGAGGGTGATGAGGTCTCAGAGTCTCATGATAAACAGTTTTCAGGACGAGTCCAGTGTGACAGAGACGTCCTCAGAGAAGGACGAGTCAGACTTCATGTGTCCAGACTCAGGACTGAAGACTCAGGATGGTACCAGTGTGAAGTTCTCACTGAATATGGGAGTGGATCTGATGAATGTCACCTGAACGTCACTGGTGAGTTGATTCAGTATAAGTCAATAGAGTCAGTAGAGTCAGTAGAGTCAGTAGAGTCAGTAGATCTCTGGTGATGGAGGTTACCACCAGTGTTGTTCAGACTCTGCTGCTGAACTAGACCTGATGGAGTTTGTCTGCTCAGCTCTAGATTATTTACTAAGACTGTCATTAATGAACACAACATAGAATAAACTGCACATGGAAACAAACATCAGGAGCTTCAAACACAAACAGTCCACATCTGAACTTTGGACTTGAAGGACCAACAAGTGTTTTATGTCTTTTACAGAAGCTGTTGCTGAACCAGAACCAGAACCAGAACCAGAACCAGAACCAGAACCAGAACCAGAACCAGAACCAGAACTAGAGAGACCAGAACCAGGGAGTTGGAGAGAGATTGTTGCCTATGGAGGACTGACACTAGGATTAGTTTCAGTTTTACTGTCTGTCAGTCTGCTATACTGTAATCTCCTAATTCGTATGTGTAAATTTAAGAAAGAAAACATTACCCCAGCTGCAGAGGCTCAGAGTCTCTCTAAGCTTCAGTCCATCAGATCTAACAGGACTCTGTCTGAACCACCGTCCTCTGTCGTATCAACAGAACCTGAGTCAAAGAACCAAGAGACAGAACCAGGACTGACTCTGGATCAGCTGCTGATGGAGACTCAAATATAACATAAAAGCTGGATCTTCATGTACATATTGTTTTTGTTTTGAGTTTAAATTGAGTTGTTGGTGTTCAGCTCATCAACAGCTGATATCAGTGTTAATAACAGCATTCATCTGACTGTTGTTACAACGTAAAATAACCTGTTTTCAGGTAAAGATTCTGTGAATATCTGTTATCAGTAATCTCTTTTTAACTTTCTACAAATTTTTATGTTTTATATCAAATATGTAGAAGCTTTTATTCTATTTTTCTATGGACCTTGAGTTTGAAATAAAAATATTTATGTAAATAAATCTTTATTTCGTTCTGTCTCTTCTGTGTGAGAGTCTGAAGTCCCAGAGACTAAAAACAACAATAAACTTTATTAAAACTCTTCACAACAAGTGCAACAATAATGATTTAAAAGACGTAAATGACACAACTTCAGCACCAGAGAATGAGAGAAGATGGAGCTCATGTTAGAAGACACCAACCAGAATAAAACCTGAAGCATCCACAGCTCAGTCAGACATGAACCAACAGTCACTGACATCAGAGTCACCGACGTTGGTTAATACTGAATCTCACTTACAGTCTGTGTAGAAATAGCTGAACAGGGTTGTTGTTTTTTTCCGTTACCACATAAACCACACTCACTTTGTCTGTTTGTTTCACACTCTTGGTCCGTAGTCGTAGTTAATGAACATTTTGAACATATGAGTCTGGTTTTCCTCAGCAGCAGCTGCTGGTGTATACTGAGGTGGCTCTGACTGAATTTCAGCTTCCTCAATAATTTAGGGGAATTTATTTTTGAAAAAATCAACACTACCTATAACTTCACTGATCTACAGTCAAGACTTTGTAGTAGAAGATACAGACCATCAAGCTCTATGATCATTGTATCCCTAATGTATCTGTTGATATGTCATGCATCAAGATATTTTTGTCAGGTGACAGACAGTAGAGAGGCTGGAGGAGATGGAGAAGGACGTAGAGACCAGAGGAGGTAGAGGAGGAGAGGCTAGAACAGGAGCAGTGAGCGGGAACTGAACCGCGCATGTGCCTATTCCAGTCCAAAAGTTTTGGACACTCCTCCTCCTTCCTCTGTATAAAGCTGTACTCAGAGTCAGGTTTCAGTTGTAGTTGAATCTCTTGCCTGGTTCTACGATGAAGAGACTGAAGCTAAAGTCCAGATACAGAGCTGATGTTGTTGTGTGAGTCTGTTTAGTGTTTTGTTTGTTTGGTTGTGAGTTTTAATAGAGACACAGTCTGATGTCAGAATCTGAATAAAACCAAAGAGAGAAGAAGATATAAGACTTTTTAAACTGATGTGTTTAGAAACATGGGAGAGGGAAGTTTCTCACACACACACAGATATTTTTATATGCTTCATTTTGTTTGGACTCGTTTTATATGCGAAAAAGTGAAAGTATAGAATACAGTTGTTAAGATTATGTGTGGTGTATTAAATCATCACTGCAAAACTAGTGAAGAGGAAGAAGTGAGTGTAGATGTAGTTGTTGATGTGTTGTTGTCTCCTGTGACAGGGAGAAGATGATGTGCTGCTTCCTGCTGCTCCTCACACTGACCTCCTGTGTCTGTGGTGAGTTTACTCCTTCACTTTATTCTCTACAAACTGATACAAGTCCTCAGTTAGTCTGCTCCTCACTTTCCCTCTGTCTCCTCAGAACCAACATTTGTAGTGAAGGTGACACAGAGCTCCTATCAGGCAGAGGAGAACCACAACATCACACTGGAGTGGACCTTCACCAACACTCAGGGTTCAGCAGACTCACTCATCGTCTACTGTGAAGTGACCACTGATCTCAGAGTCTCACTCCTGTATTATCTCTATGAGGGTGATGAGGTCTCAGAGTCTGAGCATGAAGAGTTTTCAGGACGAGTCCAGTGTGACAGAGACGTCCTCAGAGAAGGACGAGTCAGACTTCATGTGTCCAGACTCAGGACTGAAGACTCAGGATGGTACCAGTGTAAAGTTCTCTCTAGATATGGGAGTGGATCTGATAAATGTCACCTGAAGGTCACTGGTGAGTTGATTCAGCTACAGTCATGCTAACAGCTCTGTTAGATTATTATTGTCCAGCTCCAGTTTAAAGGTTTAATTCAGTCTCTGAGTGAAGAAAAGTTTCCTCTTCAGATGAATCACCAACATGTTCATGTCCTTTACAGCAGCTGATGCTCAACCTGAGGCTACAGAACCACCTGATGGACCAGGACCAGAGAGACCAGGACCAGAGAGACCAGGACCAGAGAGACCAGGACCAGAGAGACCAGGACCAGAGAGTTGGAGAAGGATCAGTCTCTATGTTGCTCTGGGACTGACAGCAGCAGCATTAACAACAGCTCTACTGGTCAAACTCTGCTGCTGCTCCAGTCATTTCACTTCCGTGGTGTAAAGGTCAAAGTTCTGCTCAGACCTTCTCACCCTGTCTGACCTCTGACCTTTCATCTCCTGCCTTGTCTTCATGCTCTGAGACAAACCATCAGAGACCAGATCAGACTGGTCAGGACCAACTGGACTCTGACTGTCACAACCAGTCACCAGAACTGAACTAGAGGACAACTGCACTTTATTATTACTGTCTCTGCATCAGATACTGTTACTGAAGAGTAGGTTTTTTTTATCCAGCCTATTTGATGTAAATAAATAAAATAAAAAATCTAAACCTCTCCTAAAACCTCATTATATTTGTAGCAGAGACGTCCTCACACTGTCCAGTCTCTGAGTCTCTGTCTCTTTGGTCTCATCCAGCAGCTTTGTACATTATTGTTTTCATTATTATTATATTGTGGTTTTGTGATATGGTATTTGTACCATGCTGTAGCTACTTTGTTCTTATTTTCGTCCTTGTATAATTGTTGTTGTTGTGTGAACGGCGGGACTACGGATGGAAATTAGCCTTATAGAGTTAAATCTGGTTTATTTATACATTTTGGATGTTCATAAATACTCAGAGTCCCGTTACAAATAAACAAATAAATGAAAATGACATTTCAATCAGCTTGTTTATAATGTGAATGTGCTGTAAATAAAAGTGTGTTTGTACCAGAGTGAAGTTGTTGTGACTCTTGTGTGTTCACTGCTCTACAAGTTGTATTTCCTGTTACAGTGAAAATGTAACAGTCGCATTAAAAGAGGTTGTTGTCTGCCTCGTGTTTCTCCGCCCCCTCCCTCAGTGATTTCCCCACTGTGACTGAACCCACAGTCAGTCTCTCTCTAGTCTTCAGGCTTCACCAGAGACTTGTTGCGGTCTTGGTCTTGCAGCGCTGGACGGTGAAGTGACGCCGGGGCCGAGACTCACTGGACCGGGACCGGACCGGAACCGGACCGGGTTGATGAGCGGCAGGTGGAGCACGGTGCTGCGGGTTCACTGCTCGGCTCCTTCCGCCTCGACGACAGGAGGTAAAGACGATAAACCTTCACAATTAGATTTGCATGAAGACAAAAAGAGCTTTATGAAGAGCAGCTTTTCTGACAGATGTTAAATGTTGCTGCTGCTGTAACATCGTTTTGACCATAAACGCAACAGTTCAAGTAAAAAAAAAAAAAAAAAAAAATGGCTGCAAGCCTGCAACAACTTGAAACCTGCGAGGAACAGTTAGTTCCCTCGCGAGGACATGTTCACATCCAGAATCAGTTCAAATAAAACTGTTTTTTACTAAATCCACCCTGAAGAAGAAAAGTGTTTATGGAAGTTAAGTGAAGTGTTGTGTTTTTTCTGAAAGTATCTGAAGTCTTAAGTTCTTTTTGACACTAAACTTTGCCATATTTAACTATTTATATACCAAACCGAAACTGAAACCAAAGACTGAGACCTGCCTCCATTAGGCTGTGATGTGTTTAGGGGAGACCGGGGGGATGGTTGGAACAGCATCAGAGTTATGTGATCCATACCATGTGTCCTCACTCCCTCCCTGGTCGTGCATGTGAATTTGCACGGCTGTGTGTGTAGGTTTTACAGCCAAAAAACATATTTTAGGTCAGAAACTTATATGTTGGACCAACTCCTTGCATTTGACACCAAATAACAGGGTTCCTACGCAAGTATGGAAAGTATGGAATTAGATTTTATACATTTCCAGGTCTGGAAAAGTATGGAAAATGGAAACTATTGTAAGGAAATATATTTATCTTAGTACTTATCTGGGTTTGGTCTTATCTGAAGTTATCTGGGTTAATTATTTTTGTATGTGCTACCTATAGCTACAATCTCCTGGAAATTATTTGGTTACATAATGGCGTAGGCCACACATTCAGAATAATGAAAACAAATTATTAATTGCAGGATGTTTTTTTTGATATAATGCACAACTATTTACTCAAATATCACAAATTATTTGAATTTTTTTCAGAGAAGTCTGGAAAAAGTATAGAATTTGGAAATTTCAAATGTGTAGGAACCCTGAAATAATGAATTGTGTGATTTACTTTGAGAAGTTTAAGGCACTGCTGTTTGTAGAGGACAAACTAGGAGACTTTGTGTCATAATTTGAGAATCCGACCATGAACACTCTGCAAGTTACAGTATAGGAGCTGAGACAAAGCGTTACAACCATCGCCGGTCCACAGACCTGCAGCCATGTTGTGTCTGTACTGACTCTTGTGGATCCTGCACACTGACTAAATATGAAAACCTCCATGATCCCACTGTAGGAGGACGATGTCAGAGAGGACGGCTGCTCTCTGGCTCTGGCTGACTCTCTCCTGTCTCACAGTCGGTGAGTTGATTTAGTTCTTTTTTTCTTTTTTTTTGACTTATTTCACAATTTCAAGGTGCAACAGTAGCAGAGTGTGTCAGGACGGATGATGCTGAAGCTTCATTCACAGTTGTTCAAAAGGTGTAATCTGGCTAAAAATTATCCAGATTTTGAAATCCCCTTTTTTTTTTGCTATCCAGGTGTAATCTGTCTTAATTTTATCCCAGTTGTTCAAAGCAAAGTTGGATTGGATCAGTCCGATCCAGATCCAAACTTTTCAAGATGACCAAATCCGGATATTGAGTGCTCTAGATGGCACTGTGCATCACAATGAAGGCTGATTGGTCTGTAAACAAATAATAACAAAAACAAAAAAGCAAATATACATTACATTAGTGAAATTGTGAATATTTCCCCATGTGTTTCAATTTCAAACCTCACATTTCAAAATTCAAACTTCAAATTTTAAAATTCAAACTTCAAATTTCATTAAATTCAGTTTGGGGGAAAATAGTTGGGGAAATGTTTTCCAGTCTTCCAATTTAATTAATTATTAGTTAAATTAGTTGCAAAATATAAATCAATAAATGTATATATATAATACATTATAAAATTGTTTATTTGACCAGTTTGAATTTCATTTAAATCACATTTTGTTTCTGAAATCCACCTGACTGCTGGGATCAGAATAATCCTGTTTTTTTGGATCAAAGTTTTCCCGATCCTACTAAAAAGTTTTGAATAACACAAACGGAGGGTTTGATCCAGATGAAAACCAAGATTGGATTACGTGATCTAATCCGATCTCAGAAACCGTTTTTGGTTTTGAACAACTCATTTTCAAGATTTGATCCAATCCATTATCCAAAATCTGATTGGATTACCTTTGAACAACTGGCCCGGTAAACGTCTAGTTTGATGAACGTATGTAAACATCATTTAGCCTAATAAACATTCAGACTAAACCGCATGAGCTCTCAGAGACATTGGCTCTAAACTACATTATTAATTGACCTCAGTGAGCAGAGGTGTTTATCATAACTAATGAGGTTGTTGCACATGTACAGTTTGTCCACCAGGTGTCACTGTGACCTCTGATCTGAGCTCTAGTTCTTCCTCTGTGTTTACAGGCGAGACTCCGTTCAGTGTGAGTGTAAGTGAGGACGTCCACCATGCAGAGGAACACAGTAACACCACACTGACATGGCTGTTTCCCATCAACACCGACACCTCCACTACCTCCCTGTTCATAGACATTATGCGTCTTGAGCCCATGAAGAGGATTTACCTTTATAACAGTAAAACTGGAGCCGAGTCGTATCCACATGAACTCTTCCAAGGACGAGTGTGGTGCGATTCAGCTCTGGCCTGGAAAGGACGGGTTGAATGTGTCTTTACTGATCTGAGGCTCAACGACAGCGGCCGCTATCAGAGTGTTGTTGAGGTGGGAAGGTGGGACAGAGGCTCCGAAACATGTTACCTCAACGTTACAGGTAATGTGGCGGTCGAATCAGTTTGATTTATACAGCAGCAGTTCACTACAGAAGTTATCTCAGGACAATGTATCAATGGGAAAGGTCTAGAGTAGGAACACTAATGATGGTCATATGTTATAAAAGTCCTTTAAAAATAAGGGTTTACTCAACAGCAGCAACATAAAACCCTGTGGAACCAAACAACACAAGAACCCAACAGCTCTGGGATCAGGAGGAACCACAATAAGATGGAAGATTATGTATGAGATAGAAAAAAAAAAAGAAGCACTAAAACAACATGAAGCACAGAATGAGATAAAAAAAGAAAAAAGAAAAAGAATTACAAGTCAAGTCAAGTAGGGACCAGAAAAGAGCAGCTGAATAAAACCATGCAATAAAATAAGACCTCAAAGCAATAAAATTAAATATCAACACTAGAAACAGATAAACATTTCTAAAACATTTCTAAAATATACAAGACAATGATGAGGATAAATGAAGGCCATGAATGGAAATAAACAGTACAAAGAATTTAAAGATGTTTGGGAAATAAAGTAAATGAAGACAATCAGAAATACAGTAAGATAAAGAATAAAGGTTGATCAAAAGATCACAAGAAGTTAATGTAAAACATTTACTTTATGACTCTTTATAGCCATTTTTATTTGCTATTTGGCTCTCAGATCTTCTCAATAAGTCAACTTTACTTTGAAAGTCCACTTCCTATATTGGGAGATCTTGAAGCGTCTCTTACTGCTGTTTGGACCCTGGTCCTGTCTAGACCTGGTTCAACAGCCTGAGTCCGGCCCATATGCCTCCACATCTGGGAGGGTTGTATCCTTTGTTCATTATTATTTATTTAGAAATCATTATTTATGGTCTGTAGTGGCTTTTTTAAACATCACATTTTCTCTTGAGAAGCAAAACACTTATCGCTAAAAACAAATCACCAACATTTGCATGCTGTCAAGATGCAATTCATGTATTATCAGATTTTTGCTTAGATATTAGAATTTGTGACATTTTGACCATTTTTGAAATCTGCCTTGACACCAGCTGCCCTGAGTCTATTTGAGAAGACACACACCATGTCTCACTTCTAGACAATTAGCTCAGTGAGTTGGTTCTTGGAGGATGTGGGTTCAAGACCCAACCAGGTAGTTGACTAAAATACCAGATGGTCTTTGTGAAACAAATGTACAAAATCTTAGAGTCACAGTAAGTTTATCAAATACATACCAGAATTTGACCTCTTCTTACTGTGGTTTCAAATCTGCCTGCAGGACAGTGAATGGCTTACTCAATTTGTGAAGCCACCGTAGCACTGCTACTTGTCAATTAGCTCAGTGTGATAGACAATGGTCTTTAGTTGTGGAAGTTGTGGGTTCAATCCTCAACTGATGCAAAGTGAACATTACAATATCAACTGTCTTGTCTTCCTATTCTCCTGTTTGTTGCTCAGAATTTGCCTAAATTTGCCAAAAAATAGCCCGGACCCGACCCATCGCTGCACAGCAGCTATAATTTATTTATGGATTCTATTTCATGATTTACATTCAAATAGCTTAAATATATTAGATAGATAATATTAAAATACAGAGTAAAAGTAAAGTTATTTCCATACATGATTTCATTTATTACTGGTATGGGATGTTACACGTTTTGTTTGTTTACATGTCAGTTCAGAGGTCAAAGTTGGAACCGTAGAAGAAGAGAGATTGTTGATGTTGTTTTATTCTACTGTGACAGTGTTTTTCCTCAGTAAAAACAGGAAAAGACAGCGAGAAGTGGGCAGCATGTGTCTTGTTCTCCAGCTTCAGCCAGCAGCAGACGCTGTCTGTCCATGTGGTCCATGGTCTGATCTGTTGTCTGTCTTTACTCTGTCTGCAGCCTGCGGCCGTCAGGTGGAACCAGAGGAAGCTCCAGGTCCAGAGAGCCGGGGAAGGGGAAGGGTTGGGCTCTTTGTGAGTTTGGCAATGTTTACAGTGATGACAGTGTTGATGCTTTGCAGTGTCATCATGTTGAAACACTGCAGCAGCACTAGACCAGTATGAAAAAGCTTTTTATATTGATATGTTTTGCTGCTTTATATGGGAAACCGGGGTTGGTTGGCACATCACTGTTTTCTGGCCTCCTGTTGGTCACGGACTCACAAATGTGACATCAAAATGATCATCTTTTTGATCTGCATTAATCAATTTTATTTAAAACATCTGAAACATCTGAAGCTGAGAGCAAAATATCAGTTTTTTAATACCAAAAGTAAAAAAAATTGCCCCCTGCACTTAAATTGTTATAAAATTGTTTTGGATAAAGATATTGGAAATGTGTTACTTCCAATTTATAGTGAGGGTAATTAGTTAGAGAAAAACTGCCTTGTGCATCAGCTGTTTTGCATGAATTTCCCTCTAAAACAACTCTATCTGGTAACGTTGTGTTATTATCTCATAGCGTGGTGAATGTGCAGGTCACAACTTGTCCACCAGAGCGTTGTGGAGTTGTTGGATTGGAGAAATCCCATGAGCCTCCGTAGCGTAGCTCTGAGCAGCTCACGGCTCTGCTCCGCCGTTCTAAAAATAGCTTGCACCGACAATTAAAGGTAACGAACCTACTGCTATGACTATAGGGATTATGGCAATGGGCCAATTTGCCAAAATGTTGAACTATCCCTTTAACTGACAAATATACATGCATTGTCCTTAAATTGGATTATTTCTATTTCTTCTTAGAATTAAAATTTCTATTTTTTATATTGGTTGCTTCAGCCATTCATTTTCACATTGTGCCAACCAACCCCAGTCTCCCCTACTTTTTATATGTAAATTTTTGCTAAGTTACTTTTTCTATATATATATTTTTTTTTTACATTTTATTTTATTTCTCATTTCTATATTTCTATATTTTCTATACATTTTTGTAGTTTTCAGGGTTTAGTTAATGTTTTTATTTCTGCTGCTCAGACACTACGGCCTTGTTCAGATTGCAGCTCAAATCCAATTTGTTTTACAAATCCGATTGTACTGACTGACGGTTCTACACATTACATTTTGCGAGTGATCAGATCCGATCTGTGTGGCTCTTATCCACATTGACAACAGGCTATGCCCAGAAAAAACAAACCAAAACAAAATGGATGAACTGTGGAGCAAACAGTCTGCTAATTGGAGGGAAGTGACTAGAGGTGTGACGATATTTCTTGTTTCTTGTGAAAAGCTGTCTCGCTCTGCAGATCGGCTGAAAAAAAACTCTGCCTGTATCTGCAGCTCTACCTCACAGACAACAACAACAACAACCAACATGTGTTTGTTGTACCATGTTGTCAGTATTATACTTGAAAAAAGGTCAGTCTCTGTTTGCACTTTATTGCACTCTATTGACAGAGCAGTACTTTGATTACAGTTTTCCACACTAAAAAAATAAATATTTAATCGTATTTATTTGATTTTATCATCACACCTCTAGAAGCGACTGCTGAGTTGTGAGTTGCCATCACGGCAGAGCAGCGAAGCCTGGTGGAGTCAACTTCTTTAAAGGGACAACGAGGAGTTTTGGAAAAGCAAAGTGTTTTCACACTACATTTATGAGCCTCTGCGCGCACCGTGAAATTCTTTGACCGGCGCAAGACAGACTCATGTTTTCATTCATCAAGAATTAAAGTCGGAGGTTCAAAGAGGTTCAGTTACCATCATAGTTCCCGACCATAAACAGCAATATGGCGGCGTTATTCTCATGAGCGTCCGCGAAACCGAAAGTAAGGAAACGTTGGTCGGCTCGCCCAACATTTCCACCACCACTAATAATAACAAAATAACGATAGAGACAAAACGATATATTTACTGAAAATGGGCCCATTAACAAGTGTGGGTAGCAGAGATTCATCCACATTAACGTGAGACTTCTTTATAACCAAATAGAAACTCCTCACTGTCCCTTTAACATGTGTCGGTTGTTTAACGTGTAGCCGATGTCGTATCTGGCCCTCTGCGTTGTGTTTCTCACGGTTCGAACCCCACCTAGGGTCTCCTGCACGGCAAGCGACGATGCTAACCAACTTGCCAAGAGGTTGACAACCTCTTGGCAAGTTGGTTAGCACGTCCTTTATGGGTGAGTGAGTGCGTATCCGTTACACTCACCCCCGTGAACTCACTCCACCCAGGGCATCCGGGTCACGGCATCACTGTAGCCGATGTCGTATCTGGCCCTCTGCGTTGTGTTTCTCACGGCCTGCCGCTTGGCAAGTTGGTTAGCACGTCCGTTATGGGTGAGGGAGTGCGTATCCGTTACAAACGGAGATCCTAGAAAAACAGTTTGAGCTGGAAACATTTTGAAAATAGACGATTCAAAAGTCCACGGCCCTTCCTTCAGACTTCTCTCTGAAGTCACGCCTCCTAGAGATGGGATTTATGGCTCTTTGAGGGGAGCCGGATCTTGGTGAGCCGTTCCTTTCAAAGAGCCGTTCAAAAAACTGGCTCATTTGACTGATTTTTAAAATATTTATTAAGTTTTAAGAAGCCAGCCTGGTGGTAATTCATTTTATCTTGGAAATAATGGGGTGAGATTTGGAACAAAATAATACAAAATTAGATATCCCACTAATATCTGAGTTTGCTCGCCACTTATGTAGACAATGGAGCAGCTTCAATTGACTGTTATGAACACACAGAGATGTTAAAAAAAAAAAAGAACGGTTCCCAGCTGTGACTCGGTTCCCATCGTTCATGTTAACGAGCCGTTCAATAGAATCGGTTCGTTCGTGAACGTCACAACACTAACGCCTCCAGAGCGCAGGAACTTTTCTCCCATGATGCCACTGCAACTGTCTGGTTGACTTTAGCAAGCTACTGTAGCATCAGCTCTGGCTCTGACGTCGTGTTTCTGCATCGTTAGCCTGATCGTTGAGGACTCTGATCACATGCGGTTAGAGAGGGAGGGATGGCAGTTTGATTTACCATAATGAATTTGTCCGTGGCGTCAAAACGATTGGATGGTGTTTTTACAGGATAGTCCGTTCCACAGGTGGCTGACATTTTTCCGTTTTGTGTAAAAGCATTACATAAATTGGTTGCAGTCGACGTTTGAAGATGATTTCAATCAAAACCTTTAAATTAACATTGTCTCTCCAGAACCACGTTGTTGTTGTGGAAGTCCTATTTGAACAACGGAGCCGTTCACATGGAAACGGATCTGTATCTGATCAGAATCGCATTGAAACTACCTCCGTATGTGGTTTGAATCAGATTTGTATAAATCAGATCTCATGTTGTTCTTTTCTGGGCAAATTGAGTCGTAGGCAACTGGACTTGTATTTGTCTGGGAAGACGTTTGGCCTCTTATCCAAGGGGCTTCATTCATCAGTTCGTACGCAACAAGTCTCACTAGTCCGCACTAGCTAGACTGGACTAGTGAAACTTGTTGTGACTTGTTGCGACTCAATTTGCCCAGAAAAGAACTGGATGAACGAGAATATCCATAGTAAAATCAAACTACTGTAAATTCATTCTGGATCTGATAACAATCTGATTTGGAGTGGCAGTCTGAACAAGGCCGGAGTTGGGGTTTGGACATCTGAAGTCCATGGATAGGTGAGAAAACTTGAATGAAGTTGTGAAGCAGCTAACCAAACAACACACTGTTACAGAGCTCACTGCTAAAGGCCTGTCCAGTAAATGGACCAATCAGGGGTCCGTTTCAGGAAGCAGGCTCATCAAACTCTGAGTCAAATCCCGAGCTCACGGTTGACTGAGCCTGAGCTGGAAAACTCTTTCTGCACTTTCTGTCTGCACTCTTTCGAGTTTTCGGTTTCAGAACAGCTGAGAATGAGTTCAATCGACCCTGAGTATGCTGAGCCTGGGGAAGGCGCGTTGACCGTGAGCACAAGAAGCATCAGTGGAGCACAGACGGCACGATACACAACGACAGAAAGAAAGAGACAGAGCCGACCCAACGGAGAGTTTAATGACGGAGAATGTGGAGCATGAACACATTAAAAAACATCAAATTCAGCCGAAACCGCGTGAGCTGACGTGGGAGAAAGAGTGCAGTGCGTTCTCTAAATAACTCTGAAAATGGAACAAAACTTCATTAGAAGTTCAAAATTGTATGTTGTCACATGGCTCACTTGGTAGCACATCGGCCTTTATGCAGTCAGCCCGGGTTCGAATCTAAGCACTTACCATAGATTTTTGTCGGCAATGCATTTTCCCCATAAAAGACTAGCCTATGTGGTTGTGTGTAATCTGTGGCCTCAAAATGCCCATTTTAATTTGATAGCTCTATTGATTTGTTCAGCTGTAATCCACTTCAAATCAAACAGTGAGACATTTAGCAGAATAGTTGCTATGGACACCGAAGGGCCGACATCGGTTTACTGTATCTTCAATATCATGTGTAACAATTTCTACTCGCACTGTCCCACATGAAAACCTGCACGGTCTTGTCTTATAACAGAGACGTTGTCTTGCTGCTGCGTTCACTGTCTCCGATGTAAAAAAAAGAATAAGATACCGTAAGTAGCCTGCTTTTAAAAAGTGAAGAATTTAATGACAAATAAATAATAGTATCTATCTGTCATAGAGGTAAAAAATCCTCCAACAGGCTCTACTGTAATGATCCACTCTTCAACTTCCACGTCCACGTCTTCATTCACTAAAGGACACGATGTCTCTGCTTCCTGCTCCACGCTCAGCGGCATCAACCTCAGGCTCAGACGGATCGTTACGCTGATCCGGCTCTCTGAAACGGAAAACTCTGAGTTTCCCTCATCTCAGGCTCAACATTAGGGGTGTGCCAAAAAACTGATTCACATAAGAATCGCAATTCTCATTTAATACGATTCAGAATCGATATCAAATGTCCCAAAATCAATACAAAAAAAAGAGGCACTTTTAACTTTGTTACTTAAGCAATATGTGATATTGCTTTTATGCAACAGTTTCAACAATTCAAATGTTTAAAACAACAATAGACAAATAAATGTGAAAAAGACACTTCAGTCATTCTGTCTTGCAAAGCAGACTGGAGTAGATCATGAGGATCCTTTGGACACCGATAGACTGAAGCAGAAATCATTAGGAATCAAATTGTTTTGAATCGAAAATCCATTTTGAATTGAATCGTAGCCCCAAAAATCAGAATTAAATTGAATCGTGAGATAGTAAAAGATTCCCACCCCTACTCAACATACTCAGAGTTTCCACTACTCCTGCTTTCTGAAACAGAGCCCTGATCACTTTGGTTTTCAGTCCCGTTCCTGTTCAGTGTTTGAAATGTATTTGTTGTTGTTTTTTTTCTACCTCTGTAAAACTACAGACTGCCCTTTAAAGGTGGTGAATCTGACCTCATGAAGATTTTCATTTTCTACTTGTTTTACTGACAGAACTTTTTGGTTGTTGTTTTCTTGTCATTGTGAAGCACCTTATGAGTAGAAACATGAAGGTTTTTATATCTAGTCACTACTTTTATCATTAATTTCTGTTTACAGAATAAAAGCTTTTTATTAAACTTGGAGAGAGACGTCTTCTTCATGGTCCATGGTTCTGTCAGGAAACTGATCATTTAGAGTTAACCCCAATACTTATTGATCCAGTACTGTAACTATTGATCCAGTACTGTAACTATTGATCCAGTACTGTAACTTATTGATCCAGTACTGTAACTTATTGATCCAGTACTGTAACTATTGATCCAGTACTGTAACTTATTGATCCAGTACTGTCACTTATTGATCCAGTACTGTAACTATTGATCCAGTACTGTAACTATTGATCCAGTACTGTAAATGGTAAATGGTCTGTATTTTATATAGCGCTTTTCCATTGGAAACGATACCCAAAGCGCTTTACAGTATATCATACATCACATTCACCCATTCACCCATTCACACACTGATGGCGGTAGCTGCCATGCAAGGTGCTAACCACGACCCATCAGGAGCAAGGTGGGTAAGGTGTCTTGCCCAAGGACACTACGGCAGCAACCGGGACAGAGCGGGATTCGAACCGCCAACCCTCTGATCATTGGACGACCCGCTCTACCACCTGAGCCACTGCCGCCCCCGTAACTTATTGATCCAGTACTGTAACTTATTGATCCATTACTGTAACTTATTGATCCAGTACTGTAACATATTGATCCACTACTGTAAGTGTCCTCTTCTTGATCCAGTTGTACGCAGTGTTGGTCATCTTACTTTAAAAAAGTAATTAGTTACAGTTACAAATTACTTCTCCCAAAAAGTAATTGAGTTAGTAACTCAGTTACCTCATTGTAAGAGTAATTAGTTACGCAGCAAAGTAACTGTGACGTTATTTTTCATGTTCTATACGTTATTACATTCTATAACATCTTTAACATCAAAGATGTTTATATTAACTGATCGAAGAATAAAAACACTATATACAGTATTTTAGAACATTTGGTATTTATTTGAACCAAATAGATTGCAGCCTGTTAAGAAAACACAAATGTAAACTTCTGGCCATTAAGTAGTGCAAATCTCTGTAACTATTAGGCCTACTGCAAAATAAACAGAACACTATCCTTAAATATTACGTAAAGTAACAATATTAAATATTGAAAATAATTCAAGTACAAAACCCAATACCCAAAACTGTAAACTTGGGTAAAAAGACACAAAGGAAAATGTGGCCTTTAAGTAGTGCAATTCTCTGTATCTGTATAATACTGCACAATAAACAGAGCAATATCCAACTCTTAAATTTCAGTAAAGTAATAAAAATTAAATATTGAAAATAAATAATATTCAATTATTCACACACTTTACAATCAAGTGCTAAACTAAGACACACAAATGTAAACTTGGGTAAAAAGAAAAAAAGGACCTGGCCATTAAGTAGTGCAAATCTTTGTACCTGTATATTGCACAATAAACACTATCCAACTCTCTATGTAGATTAAAATGTTGTTCGTTCTCAGTGAAAATGAACAATACATTAATCTATACTAAAATAATCCTCTCATCTAACGACTAAACCAGTGGTTGTAACGTAGGAGGAGAAGCTTTTCGAGTCAGACAGTCTGTTCCTCTTCGGAGAGAAGACAAGCTTGCCCTGGCTGAACAGTCTCTCAACAGGTGCACTAGATGGAGTAGCAGCATTGTAACGCAGTGACATTTTCTTGATGAGAGAAAATCCACACAGAGAGCTGAGGTTTTGTGCTGGAGATCTAAAATAGTCTGCCACCTGGTTTTCTGCTGAAGAGGTGTCCTCCTCAACCTCCTCAAAGGAAAAGAAACCCTTCTCTTTGGCAGAACCTGTGTGCTGTGAAGATGTGCTGGTACCTGGCTGTGGTTCTTCGAGGACAACTTTCCGGCACTCTGCCAGCAAACTTGCCTCAGCCTTATCCTTCAACTCCTGTGACCGCAGCCAGCGAAGTTTGAATTTTGGAAGAGTTACGGCAGCAAGTATAGCCTCTTCATTTCCCAGGACATCAGCAAATCTGGTTTTGATAGCCTGAAACGATAAGAATTGTAGGAGCCAATATGAGTTTTTGTTGATTAACTTGTGTTTTGTCATTTTGTGAGTGAGAGTGTGTGTGACTGGGTGTGTCTAGCCCCACCTGGTGGGCACCTGTGAGGAGGGTGGAGCCAGAGGAGCAGGAGGCCTTAAAACCAAGCAGCACTGCATCCAGGCGTGGTTGGGAAAGGCAACAAGTTTTTGACCGTGCTGAGGCCTGCAATCCTGCCCTAATCCCAGTTCTTATGTTATGTTATGTTGATCAATCTAAAGCACTCTGTATTTACAATAAATGGTCAAAAAGGGACCAACTGGAACCTTTTCTCATAGTCATCTTTCATCTTTCAACCAACTGCATGTGTCAAGCTTAAGTCCGGACCAGCCACCAAAAGGAGTAATTAAAATTGCTTCTACAAGAATAATCACATTAAATGTATGTATCCACAAATCAGTGTTATTATTATTATTAGTAGTAGTAGTATTATTGTGAGTACTACAGCAATGCTCATTTAATAAATAATAAAATATTCAATTAAAGTTCTTCCTGTGACTATGGCGCCAGGAAGATCCCTCAGTATTTAGGCCACTTGTAAGGGCTTCTGTCTTCAGTATTAATGTCTCGATCGTTGGTAGGAGTGTACCATAAAAACAGTTGTATATCCAAGGCAACTGTAAGGGGCTTCATCGCAGTACAGTACTCCTTTAACCCTTACATACTGTTCGGGTCAAATTTGACCCGTTTTGACATTTGACAGCAGAAAAAATACCCTAAACATCATTCTTTTAGGCTGAAATTTTATGACTTTTCCTAAAGTGACCCAAAATACACAAAAATGAAAATATTTTTAAATTGTATACTTTTGAACAGGTGCTACAAATTTTTAAACACTGAGGCTGTTTCGGGTCAAATTTGACCCGTATCTGTTTAGATGGATTTTAGATCCACCAGTGTGGGTCAAATCAAGGAAAATTGTGGTTTTAGGGAATCTTGAAACTGTGGAACTGTACAGGCCATGTTTGTGTGTATAATTTATGGGACAGTGGTGACAGAAACAGAGTTCAAGGGGGACTTCGACACTGTCACGAGAACTGCCTGTGTTCCCACCACATTTGCCCAGGTTCCCACAGAGACAGACACCTGCTGGTCTTTGAGGGGGCATGGGGGGACCTCGAAACAGTGAAATAGTAAAACAGCATAGTAGTGATCATACAGTATGGTGCACAAATGGAACAGAGGTCATCTGAGGTCAAGGGGTGCCTTGACACAGACACGAGATCTGCACCTGCAAGCACCTGGACCTGCAATGTAATAAAATAATCTATAAAGTAACAAATTTGAATCAATTTGCGTTGGGATGGTGGTGGGGGGTCATGACATAGAGGTTCCTGAGCTGCTATTTCAGTGACTGACATCATGGCAGCAAGACTTGGTACAACAGGCCCTTTATCTGATCTCCCAAAAGGAGGAGGTTGATAGTGATTTGGTGGAGGATGTGTCAGAGCAGGAAGACAATGCCAAAGAAAACCATATTATATATAAAGCAGGGAGAGTGCATTTTTTTATAATAAACATTTTATTATTTAATGTTTTCGTGTTCTAAGTGGTAAATGTTGAATTAATATAGATAATTATGATTTCTTATGATATAGCATTTAGCTTATAACATATAGCACGTAATGGTTGCAATGGTTAAACATGGTCATATTATGAACTCCAACAGTTCCACAATGTTCATGCCATTTTAAAATTCAATGAAATATATTTAAATCATTGTGGCTTTTATGTGTTTATGTCTTATGTAGAACAGGATGTAATACTGTGTAATAGTAGAAGTTTTTCTCCAAAAACGAGCGTTGTAAAAGTTAAAAAATGCACTCTCCCTGCTCTCTGAATTTTTTTTTAACACTTAATCATACATTAATTTATGTGTCATAGGCTATTTAAACATTCTAAATAGATCTGTAGTTTAAAATTCAATATAGACACTTACTATGAGGGAATTCTTGGTCCGGGTCAAAATTGACCCGAACCATACTGTGAAGGTATCAAATTTAAACAGTATGTAAGGGTTAAAAACTGGTGTTCCCTGTCTGTTATCGCTGGCAGTCCTAATTTGGAGGAGATGGTGTTGAGGTCTACCATGGATATTTCAGAGATTCGAGCCAGGGCATCATAGAGGGAATTCCATCGTGTTGTACTAACAAGGTACAAGCAGCTTTTTTGACACCAACTCATCAACTGTTTCAGTAGCCAAAGTTGATCGACTAGTCTTGCTCCAGAGGGCGGTGCGTTTGGCAGTAGCACTTCTGTAAATAGCCTTTGTTTCAGGCTTTGACAGCAGCCACTTGTCAATATCTGTGCACTAAATCAGGTTTAGCATGTGTGATGCACATCTCTTGTGGGGGGGGCAAAGTGATCACAACATCACCATCATCATCAGTTGCATGTAGAGCATCATTAATGTCTGTAAATGCCACCTCATCTTCATGGTCTTCAGAATCACTCTCCTGGGGCTGGTACCTCTTAAATGCTTTAACAAAATTAGAGCCATTATCAGTCGCTGTTGCTGCGATTTTGTGTGTTATCCCATATGTTGAGTATATTGTCATGTTCAACTGCAATGTGTTAATGATGTGAGGTGCTTCATAAGATTCGAGTTGCTTGAGGCAGACGTGGATAAAGTCTTTTTTCCTGGACACAGCGTGCATGTTACATAAACATTCTTGCCTTTAACTCCAATGAGCGAGAAGTAGTGCCGGTGTTGTGCCAGAAAAGGACTGCCTGCCAGAAAACGACTGACCCCCAGCGGGAACGCCTATCGGGGTGGTACCAACACATCCATGGGTGGTACTTGTCTCTCCACAGCGAAAGACCGCCTCCGACGGAAACGCCCACCTGCTGCAGCCGCAGCAGCTCCACAGCTGATCTGCATGAGTAGGCCACATATTGAGGAGTCATTCCGTCGTAGGTTACACCTTGTCTTTCAATAAACCATCAGGAAATTCATTTTGGCGGTATACTTTTATTGTTGTCGTTGTTATTTCAATAAACCACCAGCAGATTAATTTTGGCGGTATGCTTTTATTGTTGTTGTTGTTGTTGTTGTTGTTGTTGTTGTTGTTGTTGCTTCTGCTGCTGCTGCTGCTAAACAGGTAGAGTATCCTTGTAAAAATAAAAACATAATATTAATACTACTACTAGGCTGCTACTAACATTTAGTAACATTACACATGCTTTTTAACCCATAAAATGCCCCCTGTATGCAAACCGCAATCTTCACGTACTGTAGGCCAGGGGTTCTCAACACTCTGGGACCGATATTTTCCCATGGTCATTAAGTCGCGACCCACTTTTATAGAATTCAAACCAAGATTTAAAGGGATATGCCAACATTTTTTTTTTTAGGCCTACAAGCAAAGTGCATTTCAGAGCACAGGAATGAATGCACAAAATAAAGACCCACAAAACAAAACAAGGTATTTTCACTGCATTCAGGCCACATTAATAAGAAAATGATATCTTTGCATTCAGAGAAAATAATAAGAAACTGAGGAGGACCATTACAACTGCTGCATGTGTGCAAGTGTCGTGTGCCTTTCAAAATAAGTTGTATTTCAAAATAAAAGACATGCAACATCACATGTGCATTAAATATTTACTTTTTTTTGACCAGCTGTCCATGACCCATCCAGAACAGATTCGCGACCCACTTTTGGGTCCCGACCCACCAGTTGAGAACCACTGCTGTAGGCTACATATTTCTGAAGCACTTTGCACACCAGGACAGGTGTATTTCAGGAATGCAAAGAGCAATGTTCACAAAAATCTCTGGAGTAATGCTAGAGGGTCCTAGGTGCATGTACAGTGAATTTGGTAAATGTCACCCTTTGCATCCCTTTGTAACAGGGGCAGTCACTTTCTGGCAAAGCCCTGCCAGAAAGTGACTGCCCCCTGTATTTCAGGAATGCAAAGAGCAATGTTCACAAAAATCTCTGGAGTAATGCTAGAGGGTCCTAGGTGCATGTACAGTGAATTTGGTAAATGTCACCCTTTGCATCCCTTTGTAACAGGGGCAGTCACTTTTCAGCAAGGCTTTGCCAGAAAGTGACTGCCCCCTGTATTTCAGGAATGCAAAGAGCAATGTTCACAAAAATCTCTGGAGTAATGCTAGAGGGTCCTAGGTGATTGTACAGTGAATTTGGTAAATGTCACCCTTTGCATCCCTTTGTAACAGGGGCAGTCACTTTGCCAGAAAGTGGTAAATGTCACCCTTTGCATCCCTTTGTAACAGGGGCAGTCACTTTGCCAGAAAGTGACTGCCCCTGTTACAAAGGGATGTAAAGGGTGACATTTACCAAATTCACTGTACATGCACCTAGGACCCTCTAGCATTACTCCAGAGATTTTTGTGAACATTGCTCTTTGCATCCCTTTGTAACAGGGGGCAGTCACTTTCTGGCAAAGCCTTGCCAGAAAGTGACTGCCCCTGTTACAAAGGGATGCAAAGGGTGATATTTACCAAATTCACTGTACATGCCCCTAGGAACCTCTAGCATTACTCCAGAGATTTTTGTGAACATTGCTCTTTGCATTCCTGAAATACAGGGGGCAGTCACTTTCTGGCAAGGCTTTGCCAGAAAGTGACTGCCCTGTCCTGGTGTGCAAAGTGCTTCAGAAATATGTAGCCTACAGCAGTGGTTCTCAACTGGTGGGTCGGGACCCAAAAGTGGGTCGCGAATCTGTTCTGGATGGGTCATGGACAGCTGGTCAAAAAAAAGTAAATATTTAATGCACATGTGATGTTGCATGTCTTTTATTTTGAAATACAACTTATTTTGAAAGGCACACGACACTTGCACACATGCAGCAGTTGTAATGGTCCTCCTCAGTTTCTTATTATTTTCTCTGAATGCAAAGATATCATTTTCTTATTAATGTGGCCTGAATGCAGTGAAAATACCTTGTTTTGTTTTGTGGGTCTTTATTTTGTGCATTCATTCCTGTGCTCTGAAATGCACTTTGCTTGTAGGCCTAAAAAAAAAAATGTTGGCATATCCCTTTAAATCTTGGTTTGAATTCTATAAAAGTGGGTCGCGACTTAATGACCATGGGAAAATGTGGGTCCCAGAGTGAGACTAGTTGAGAACCCCTGGCCTACAGTACGTGAAGATTGCGGTTTGCATACAGGGGGCATTTTATGGGTTAAAAAGCATGTGTAATGTTACTAAATGTTAGTAGCAGCCTAGTAGTAGTATTAATATTATGTTTTTATTTTTACAAGGATACTCTACCTGTTTAGCAGCAGCAGCAGAAGCAACAACAACAACAACAACAACAACAACAATAAAAGCATACCGCCAAAATTAATCTGCTGGTGGTTTATTGAAATAACAACGACAACAATAAAAGTATACCGCCAAAATGAATTTCCTGATGGTTTATTGAAAGACAAGGTGTAACCTACGACGGAATGACTCCTCAATATGTGGCCTACTCATGCAGATCAGCTGTGGAGCTGCTGCGGCTGCAGCAGGTGGGCGTTTCCGTCGGAGGCGGTCTTTCGCTGTGGAGAAGTACCACCCATGGATGTGTTGGTACCACCCCGATAGGCGTTCCCGCTGGGGGTCAGTCGTTTTCTGGCAGGCAGTCCTTTTCTGGCACAACACCGGTACTTCCAGTTTGAGAAAGGTAGCCTACCTTTAAATTTCCCTGGCTCGTCGCCATCGTGGCTGTGTTGTTGTGTTTGGCAGCCAGTCAGAGAGCGTGCAGTGAGGCACTGTGAGCATGATAGGGCATGATCCGCCCACCCAGCCAATCATCATCGCATTTGCAACGGTGTCAGCCCCCTCCCGCCTGTGGCAGCTGGAATGTGATCAGTGTAGTGTTTTCACACACCGTGCTTCATTCAACCAAATTGTAGTAACGATAACGGCGTTGCAACGATGGGAAAAGTAAGTCTAAGAAGAGGCTGCAGACTTTGACACCACCAGGTAAGCTGTGTGTTGTGTTGTGTTGTGTTGTGTTGTGTTGTGTTGTGTTAGAGTAGAAGTGTAGCAGGTTGTTTCAGAGCCAGTTTCTCTCTGATGACATGACTGTGTTTAATCCTCTACAAAGACTTTATCACCGTGAAAAGCAGGGACATTTTACAAGTCATAATACAAAATAAAACAACAACAAAAATACAAAAAAGAACAATCAAATATGATGAAAGCTAAAAGTTCATAGTTAGGCTAATTACAATCATAATCTAAAAAAATAATAAAGATAGAAAGGCATATTGTTTCGTGTCAGTAGGTTGTTTCTTAGTGCGACCGGTCCGTCTGGCACTAAAGGCGGATAAAACGTGTGGTTCATCAGGAAGAGCAGCCGTAGTGTGTTGTCTGTTGTTACGTTTACCGTTCAGTCTGATCTCACTTCAGTCAAGTCTAGTGTTGTTGTCTGGTACCAAAATGATGACTAGGATAAACATCTTGTTGTCCAGTCTGACAGACACCGTCCAGCTTAATAAACACTTGGACATAGAAAGAAAACCACGGTCATCATCAGTGTGTTTGTGAGTCCGCGCCATCTGCAGACCGAAACCTATCCCCTCCATCAGCGGAGAGCGGCTCGTTGTAATTAGGTTTCGATACGAAACACGAGAGAAATGGTTTAGTTTTAACCTGAGTGTATCGTACCTTTGTAATATGAGTGCACTGCTATTAGTGGACAGAAACACGTTAAAGTTGTTGGAGGAAACTGTGGAGGGACAGGGAACTGACTGGAAAAGACTTATTTTGTGTGTAGATGTGAGAAAGTGTTGTTGGTGTGTTGTGTTTAGTGGGCCATTTAATGTGTCTATTCCTGTAGGCTATTAAGAACTGTCAGTTTTGCCGGAAAAACCGTCCGGAGTAGTGTTGTAGTAGTCGAGATCGGTCTTTTTTTAGGTTCTTTGTCTCGTCTTGGTATCGACGGCATTTTTACTCGGTCTTGTCTCGGTCTCGGACCGGGCGGCCTCGGGTTTTTTGAACGAGACCGGTCGAGCTCATTGCTGATAGGCTTTTTGTCCATGCTTTACTGATAAGAGTGAAAAAGGACCTTCTCAAAACAGCTAATCATAACTTAAAATCATTGGTAGTGTAACGATTTCCCCCAGCTGCAGCTGCAACCTGCCCGGTGTCAGTGTGAGAGAGTGAAACACCCCCTGCGCACAGAGTGTTGTGTTTTTTTCCTGCGCACGTGGAGACGGCGCCTCTTTTAAAGTCTACAGACCAGAGCAGCTTTTTATGCAAATGAGAAGGACCGATGCATTCTGGGTAATTTAGGGGCAGCTACCGGCATCCCTCCATTGAAAAGTTCAGCCTAACTGGCTTGACAAACTAACTAATCTCTAACTAAACTCGGTAATTCGGTCTCGGTTGATGCGGTCTTGACTACAACACTTCCGGAGCTCTGACTGCATCAGGTGACATGGGATATTCGCAGACCCCGCCTCCTCCTTCCTCTATAAAGCTTTAGCCTACTCAGGTTTGTCAGGTTTCAGTTTGACTCTCTTGCCTGGTGGTCTACGGTGGCAGAAGAGACTGAAGTCTGACCTGTTATGTTGTTGTGTGAGTCTGTTTAGTGTTTTGTTTTGTTTGGTTGTGAGTTTTAATTGAGACACCGTCTGATGTCAGAATCTGAATAAAACTGAAGAGAGAAGATAAAGTCACTTTTTCTCTCTGTAGATTTAAGACTTTTTAGTCTGATGTGTTTGGGAGAGGGTTTGTTTGTTTTATGTTTTTAATTAATGTGACTATGTGTTGAAACTATGTGCTGTCATTCTTGGCCAGTAGTCCAGGCAATTTAGCTCATTTTGGACCCCAAAATAGAACTAATTGTCACAGAAGGTTTTTCACCATACATCATTTCTATGAGGTGTCTAGAACAACATACTAAAAGTCCTAAGAAATCCTAGTTGGGGAAATATGTTTAATTCGCATCATTATTTACTGTATAAAGTCTATGGTGCCCACAACAATACACCCCAATGGGGCTGTTTTTTTCCTTTACTCCTATCACAATGAAACTTTACACAATGAAAGTAGACATTAAAAGTAAAATTTTTTGTATTACAAGTTTCTTGGAAAATGAATTTGAATATGCAAATGAGCAATACACTAATGGAATATGGCCAAAATACACCCGAATAGGCTTATTTTCTTCCTTTACTCCTACCACAATCAAACTTATAAAACTTACTCACACAATAAAAGTATACATGAAAAGTAACATTTCTGTATTTCAAGTTTCTTGGAAAATTAATTTTAAATATGTAAATGAGCTCAACACTAATTGACTTATGGTCAAGAAGCCATAAAGCCGCAAGCAGCAAAAACAGGGGCAGAATAACTTAGTTCTTAGTCCCGCTCATATGTTGTTGAACATAGTTCAGCATATTTAATATAACATCACACACAGTCGTTGAAATGACTTTGATGAATTCTGACTTTCTTCTGATGTTCTCTGCAAACTGGGAGGAAAGTCGTTAGGTAAGGCTTGTTCGCTAATTAAAAAAAAAGAATTTAGAAAGCAACTGGAGACAAGACAGTGAAATTAATTCTTAAGGTCAATATAGGTCTTTTAAGTGGCAAGTGACATGTGTGTATGAATAAGTGTGGCAAGTGACAGCACTCAGTGCATAGGTTAACTTATTGAATGGACATGAATGTGTTAGTTATTTGGCCCATGTTGCTGCTTGTGGCTTTATGGCTTCTTGACCAAATGTCAATTAGTGTTGAGCTCATTTACATATTTAAAATTAATTTTCCAAGAAACTTGAAATACAGAAATGTTACTTTTCATGTATACTTTTATTGTGTGAAGTGTGATTGTGGTAGGAGTAAAGGAAGAAAATAAGTCTTTCCGGGTGTATTTTGGCCATATTCCATTAGTGTATTGCTCATTTGCATATTCAAATTCATTTTCCAAGAAACTTGTAATACAAAATATGTTACTTTTAATGTCTATTTTCATTGTGTAAAGTTTCATTGTGGTAGGAGTAAAGGAAAAAAAGAAGCCTATTCGGGTGTATTTTGGGCATATTTGATTAGTGTGAGGCTCATTTGCATATTCAAATTCATTTTCAAAGAAACTTGTAATACAAAAAATGTTACATTTCATGGATACTTTCATTGTGTAAAGTTTCATTGTGATAGGAGTAAAGGGAAAAAATAACCCCATTGGGGTGTATTGTTGTCGGCACCATTACTTTATACAGTAAATAATGATGCGAATTAAACATATTTCCCCAACTAGGATTTCTTAGGACTTTTAGTATGTTGTTCTAGACACCTCATAGAAATGATGTATGGTGAAAAACCTTCTGTGACAATTAGTCTGTCGTAAAACGCTATTTTGCCTGGACTACAGGGCTGCGTTCCAAAAGCGTGTTGAGTCGCCCTCGTTCACTTGCCCTCAGCACTTGCCCTCGGGGGAATCCCCGCCGCCATCATAAGGGCTGTTCCATTTCTCTAAACAGCTAAAGTGAACTTGGTGAGATCGACCCTTGAGGGCTGAGTGATCAAGTCAACATCGATGGTCACTCCAGAGCTGTATATCACCCACAATGCATTGCAGTGGTGCACGAAAAATACGTCCATGCGGTGGCGATAATGAACCTCAAGCACCAGTTGTGTGTTTACCACCAAAGAAGAAAATAAATGAAAGGGGTCAGTAAATATTCAATTCAATAAACTAGTTTAGCAGTGACATGTCAGAACAAACAATTTACAAGTGGTAGGCTAGAGATATATAATAGGCAAACTCATTTGTCACAAAAAAAAACGTGTCTAAAGAGCCTTTTTAATCTGACGTTTCATATTCACATAGTTGCTGTGCAGGCTGTGTTGATGTGTAGTTTTATAAGGGATTTTAATCAGGATTGGTCTGATGAAGCAGAGCTCATCATCAGTGACAGACAGAGAGAAAGAGTAGTATATTGATATTATAGAGTAGCCTATTGAATTTTCACCGTAAACCGGCCAATCCCCCCCCCCCAGTACAGCGCTACACCTAAGACATGTGGCCAACCAGTGATTGTCCCAGCTGTTAGTGAACGAGGGCAGGTGCGTTCCGTTTACCTCTTCTACTCCTCCCCCGCCCACTTTCCCTCCACTCTCCAAGTGGCCTCCGTGTGACGTCATAGCAAGGGCTGAGGGCAAGTGAGCGAGGGAAACTCAACCTGTTTTTGGAACGCAGCCCAGGTCTCTCTTGCAAAAGAGATCTTGGATCTCAATGGGACAAACCTGGTTAAATAAAGGTTATAATAATAATAATAAAGTTTCTCTCACACAGAGGACATACATGGACTTAACTTCATGGTCTGTCCTGTCCTGTCTTGGAGCTTCAGTTCTGTCTTGGGGATGAACTGTGTCTCTGCTGCAGCATCACTGCTGCCTCCAGCTCCAGCCTCAAACTGTCTCTACACCAGTGGTTTCTAACCTTTTTTTTTTTTTTTTTTTTTTCTTTACACAAAAACTATTTAATATTCCTCCACACCGCTTGTTCGTGGCAGTCCAAGTGTCCTGAAGGGATTTTTTTTTTTTTTTTTTTTTTCAAATCATTACAACAATTGAACAATGGACAAAACGAACTACAACAACAACAAAACAAAGCGACAGACATTCCAAGACATAGTATTGGAAATTAAAGACAAGTAGGTTAATCATTTAAATAAATAAAAAAACAGCAGATGAGGTAGATTAAATTAAATTAACAAAATCAAATTAAATACATGAGAGAAGAAATAAATTAAGGCAGACAAGTTATTTCATATGATTTAAAAAAAATTCAGTAGCTGATATACATTTTTTGTTATAATCGACAAGTAGCAAAGATTCAAAATATTTTTTTAATTCAATTGAAAAAAAAGGAAATGATGGGGTAGATTTGGACCATTTTGCTTTGTGAATATGAAATTTGCCTAATAATATGAAGAGATTAATAATGTTAAATTTATTATTGGGAGAAGAGTAACCAAAAATAACGTTTTTTTCATTAAGGTGATAAGTAACAGAAGTTTTAACCAAAAGAAAATTTTTTACATCTTCCCAAAAAGTAATACAAAGTGGGCACTTGTAAAACAAATGAACAATACTTTCTCTATCCCCTCCACAAAAGGTACAACAGTCATCAATGTCGGAAAACCTGGATACGTATACATTAGTTAGTAGGATAAATATTATGTAAAATTTTGAGATGTAATTCTCTAACTTTATTAGAAATTAAAAATTTAAATGGAACAAGCCACGCTCTATTCCAGTTAATATCAGTGAAAAGAGAATTCCAATAAGTCCTTCCATGTGGAGTTATTTTCCTTTTGCTATAAAAGCATCTTCTAATATGTTTATTGGTACATTTGTGACTGATGAGTGGTTCCAACCTTTTTTGTCTCCTGACCCCATAATGACATCACAAATCACTGGCGACCCCACGATCACAATGTGCCAGCTCATATATTTTTATGTGCTGCATGTTTTCTGAACTCGATTTATATTCGTGTTCGTATAAAATACAGTTGTTTAAGATTGTGTGTGGTGATTTTATTCATAATTTTAAAAAGAACCTAATAATTAGTTTAAAAATATATTTTTATTAGTAGATTTAAAAAAAAGAAAATCGATTTCTACACATTTCAGGAGACACAAGGTGGAAAAACACTGCTTTTTGCTCTCAGTCCAATCTGTCTTCAACATGAAAATGTAACTTGTCATTCAATCAAACTGAACAGATTTGACAGCGTTACATGGACCTGACCTGTCGGCCTGACGTCATCATGACTCCAGCTGCTCCACATGTTGGTCTCTGATGTTCTGGATCATTTCTGACCTGGTGGTTTATAAAGTTTCTCCTGAAAAGTTTAAATCTAAGAGAAGAAGAATGTGAGAAACCTGACATTTGTTCCATTAAACTCTTTGTGTTATTAATATATTATACAGTATATAATATTGTACCAGATGCATCACATTGATCCACTGAGTTTCAGTCTGTTATTCTCCAGTTTTGATCATTTTAGTGGCGCCACCTTGTGACATAAATATATTACTGCACCAAAACTAGTGAAGAGGAAGAAGTGAGTGTAGATGTAGTTGTTGATGTGTTGTTGTAACAGCATGTGTTAATTACACTGACACATCATGATCATCAGCAGATGACTTGGTCGCACTGCGCGCGGCTTCTCGGGCGCTTGGGTGGTCGCACTGGGAGCGTACTTCTCCTCCTCTCTCTGCGCCGGTCAGACATCGACTGCAGTCGTTCATACTCGTATTCACTCGGTTTTCCACACACATAAACATATGTGTGTGTGTCTCATGCAGGGCCGTTGCTAGGAATTCTGGGCCCCCTGAAAGAAATACTAAAGTGGGCCCCTGACTATTTTTTAGCTGTAACCATACTACTTATACCTACTTTATTTATTTGGAACTGACCATTTTAGTTTGTGTTCAGAATTGAAACTCTAGTTTTTAATTTTGTATTAGCAATTTATTTACTTTGAGTCAAAAGGAACACTTGGCTAGCTGTATTTTAAATTTGATATATTAGATTTATATAATAAAGCTATTTATCTTTATCTGTATAGATATATAGCAAGCTAGCTATATAGATAGAGATAAATAACTGAATGAACCGATCTGAAGCGCTGCAGGCGCGCGCACTGCGCTCCACAGCGCGAGATGTGCGACCAGGCAGACCCGTTAACATGTGGCCTATCTGAAACTGCCTCCGCTCCAGGGCGCTGCGCTTCGGTTCCGCGTCCAGTGTGACCAGGCTGTTAGTGTCTTCAGGCTTCAAGCTCAACATTTTATTCATCACCTCTGTCTATGTGGATACTACCACCTTGTGGTAGAAACACATTCCTGCACTAGACTGATGAAGCAGCCTGGTCCTGACTGGATGAAGTGAGTGTAGATGTAGTTGTTGATGTGTTGTTGTCTCCTGTGACAGGGAGAAGATGATGTGCTGCTTCCTGCTGCTCCTCACACTGACCTCCTGTGTCTGTGGTGAGTTTACTCCTTCACTTTATTCTCTACAAACTGATACAAGTCCTCAGTTAGTCTGCTCCTCACTTTCCCTCTGTCTCCTCAGAACCAACATTTGTAGTGAAGGTGACACAGAGCTCCTATCAGGCAGAGGAGAACCACAACATCACACTGGAGTGGACCTTCACCAACACTCAGGGGTCAACAGAGCCCTACGTTGTCTACTGTGAAGCCAACACTGATCTCACAGTCTCACTCCTGTATCATCTACATGAGGGTGTTGAGGTCTCAGAGTCTCATGATAAACAGTTTTCAGGACGAGTCCAGAGTGACAGAGACGTCCTCAGAGAAGGACGAGTCAGACTTCATGTGTCCAGACTCAGGACTGAAGACTCAGGACTTTACTGGTGTCAGGTTCTCACTGAATTGGGGAGGGGATCTGCTGAATGTCGACTGAAGGTCACTGGTGAGTTGAGTCAGTAGAGTCATTTACAGTTTTTCTCAGTCGCTTTGGTGCTTTTCTCACATCACTCTTAACATTTGCACAACAGTTAGTGCATTTCTCAGAACAATTATCACAAACTGCAAAACCTAGTGGATGACCTGCAAAAGTGCGTCACTTGCTCAAAATGGGTTGTCCATCCCTCAAAAGCAAGTACTCATGTCAATGAAACTGTCAGTGTTGTCAAAGTGAGAAGTCCTGACACCATCATTTATGAACAAGATAGTCAAATGGCTTTGTCATGTTTTCATTAGGACACTTTATTCTCTAAGTGTTTTCCAATGCAAAAAGTGATGATACTATCTGAAAATGCTCCAGACAGCACTATACACTACTAGTACGGCCATGTGAAAACTACAGTAAAGTTACACATTACTGTATTTAGTGGAGATACTGAATATGTATGTTTCACATTTCTACTGTATATGCTCTTTGCAATTCTGATTTGTTCACAGCATTGTGCAAAGGAAAAATACACTACAGTCATCTACAACAAACATAAGAAACACTCTTTGGGTACAACTTTACGTAAACAAAACTGAACCTACAGAGTACTGTAAATCATTCCTGCACATCCAGACGTTCCAGTCACATTTTCATCTACATCACTTTGTCAATTGTAGCGATTGAAAGAGATTCAATATTCCCAAAGATACAGTAATGTCATCCTTACATTGTATCTCTTTCAACCTTATGCCATTGTTTGTAATCACCATTGCACAAATGTCTTGTTGTTGTAGCAGAGTAAAAAGGGCTCAGTCTCTTCCACCTCTGTGAGGTTGTCTTGTAATCCTATGTGATGCAGAGTAAAATTACAGTAATGTACAGTACATGTACTGCATCAACCATTATTACTGTAGTGTACAATACTGTAAAAGTGCTTCCTACTTGTAAAATGCTGTAGTACAGTACCGTACTGTAAAGATGGGAAATCTTTACTGTGGTTGCTGTAATACATTACAATACAGTAAATCTGTTCTCTAGTGAAGCTGTAAGTCTAAATGTAAATGTAAAAAGTTCTTGTCCCACTGTATCTTACAGTAATGCCTGACACAATGACAGCAGTGTAGATTGTTTAGTGCTGAATTACTGTCCAATACCATACATACCTGTTGTTCCTTACTGTAAATGTTTTATATTTACATTTAAAACTAGTTTGACAGATTTTGAAAACTAGTTCAAGAATTTTGTATGTAATGACTCGAGCAATGAAATGAGGACTATTAGTTTTATAGGGAAAGACTATTCAGCGTTCAAAAGTATAGTTCATTTTGACTGACATGACATAAACAAATGATAATGTTGTAAAACAGCAGAGAATTGTATGAGAGAAACTGATACATGTCCAAAAGCATTTGCAATTTGTTCAGAGGAAGGAGAAACTGCCACTATGATGTGGACAAATGACTACATGTTGTGGAGGTTGAACTAACAGTTATGAGAACTTTCATTCTGATCTGAGAATAGCACCAAAGCGATTGAGAAAAACTGTAAGTTAGAAGTCAGTAGAGTCAGTAGAGTCAGTAGATCTCTGGTGATGGAGGTTACCACCAGTGTTGTTCAGACTCTGCTGCTGAACTAGACCTGATGGAGTTTGTCTGCTCAGCTCTAGATTATTTACTAAGACTGTCATTAATGAACACAACATAGAATAAACTGCACATGGAAACAAACATCAGGAGCTTCAAACACAAACAGTCCACATCTGAACTTTGGACCTGAAGGACCAACAAGTGTTTTATGTCTTTTACAGAAGCTGTTGGTGAACCAGAACCAGAACCAGAACAAGAGAGACCAGGACCAGAACCAGAACCAGAACCAGAGAGTTGGGGAATGATTGTTGTTTATGTAGCAGTGACACTAGCAGCAGTTTCAGTTTTAGTTATCAGTCTGCGCTACTGTAATCTCCGACCTCGTATGTGTAAATTTAAGAGAAGAAACACCACCACAGCTGCAGAGACTGAGAGTCTCTCTAAGCTTCAGTCCATCAGATCTAACTGGACTCTGTCTGAACCACCGTCCTCTGTCGTATCAACAGAACCTGAGTCAAAGAACCAAGAGACAGAACCAGGACTGACTCTGGATCAGCTGCTGATGGAGACTCAAATGTAACATAAAAGCTGGATCTTCATGTACATATTGTTTTGCTTTTGAGTTTAAATTGAGTTGTTGTTGCATCAACAGATGATATCAGTGTCAATAACAACATTCATCTGACTGTTGTTACAATGTAAAAAAGATTATGTGAATATCTGGTAAAGTCTCTTTTTAACTTTCTACAAATTTGTATGTTTTATATCAAATATGTTGCAGCTTTTATTCTCTTTCTCTATGGACCTTGAGTTTGAAATAAAAATATTCATGTAAATAAATCTTTATTTGAGTGAAGTTGTTCTGTCTCTTCTGTGTGAGAGTCTGAAGTCCCAGAGACTAAAAACAACAATAAACTTTATTAATAAAAGAACAAGGAGACTGTGATTTCCTGCTCTGGCCCTTTAAGAGACTCCACACTTCTCTCTGATCGCTGATTGGTCCGTAGATAATGAAGCTCTGAATATTCATGAGGCTGGTTTGACTGGTCTTCCTGTACTTCCTGTAAAGCTCAGATCCTCCTGTGGACTCCACATGAAAGAAAAGAAAAGTGTCTCGGACGTTTTTAAAATGTAAAAACAGTTTCAATCCAGCTTCTCTGATGTTTGACAGTTTTCATCGTATCAAACTGTGACTTCCTGAAAACTCTCTGAACTCATAATATCAGGTTTTTAAATCAAGAATCATCACATTCATGTTACCAGAGGTTTTAATGTGATTCACACTGATGTTTCAACACATTTCAGACGCTGATGTGAGACTCTGACACCAACTGGATGTGATGAGTGAACATAAAGGGGAAGTAGCTCCAGACTGACACACTCCACCATGTCCTGTCAACACTGCTCCGTCTTTTCTCCTGTTGTCTGGATACGACTGAACACACACACGGCTCTGAAGCTGTCAGGAACCTCCTGTTGAAAGATTAAATCCATAAATGTTGTGTTGTTGCTGCTGTTGCTGTGTTCATCGTGGTTTTGTCTTTGTGAGTCTGACAGAAAGTCAACCAGTGTGAATCTGTAGGTGAAGCTCTAGACCACGGAGAGTCACAACAAGTTGACTCTGATGAACACAGGTTGATCTTCAGTGTGAGGAGAGGAAACAGAGTGTCAGGGTTTATAAAGGGGGAGGGGCTTCACTACAAACTGGTTCAGCCAATGGGAGACAACAAGGTTCACACTCATTTCTGTTTCTGCTCAGACCTGAGAATTATTCTAAAAATAAATGTTCATGGGTAAGAGAAACACAAACTGTGATAGGCTAATCCTTATCTGGAAGAAGCAACAGCTCATGACAGGCTACACTAACAGTAGCTGGTCAGTTTGAACCAATGACTGATTAAATACTGAGACGACTGGATGAAGCCAAAGCAGCAGAGTGGAGCTTTGTTACTGTTATTCATTCATGATTTCAAAATAAAAGCTTTTTATTAAACTTTGAGAGAGACGTCTTCTTCATGGTCCATGGTTCTGTCAGGAAACTGATCATTTAGAGTTAACCCCAATACTTATTGATCCAGTACTGTAACTTATTGATCCTGTACTGTAACTTATTGATCCAGTACTGTAACTTATTGATCCAGTACTGTAACTTATTGATCCAGTACTGAAGTCAACCAGGGAACAAACCTGGTACAGCTGCTTCACCACACACAGGAATGTTCTATCAGCCTCAGTCTGTTGATGAGTCATTCAACACTGGTTAACACTGAGTTTATCACAGTCAGTGAACGACTGCAGGACAAACTATTGGTGGTTAAACCTTCAACTTCAACTTCATTGTCCCCAGAGGGAAATTTACGTTGCAGGCAGGTAACAACATACCTGAGGAAACACATTCACACACTGATCTACATTCAACAGTGACAGTAGGAGTTTCAGAGCAGAGTCACAAGGAAGGGGGAGTGGAACTGGATCCTCCACCATGTTGCGCAACCTCTGGGTAACAAGGAAGGTGACAAGAAAGAGTCCAGTTGTTTTACAAGAGTTTGAACCACATTAAAGTCATTGTTGCTGTTCAAGTCAATTAAAAGATCAGAGAGTCACTAATTAATTAACATGATCACAATTAAAGACATTTCAGTGAGTTTGTTACCAGATAAAACCTTCAAAGTATTGAACAGTGAATCTGACCTCATGAAGATTTTCATTTTCTAGCCTACTTGCTTTTTTATTACCAGAAGTTTTTGTTTGTTGTTTTCTTGTCATTGTGAAGCAGCTTGTAGAAACATGAAGGTTTATCATTACTTTATGATCACAAAATAAAAGCTTTTTATTAAACTTGGAGAGAGACGTCTTTGTCTTCTTGGCCAGCAGATTACATTAGAGACAAGTCAAGAAACACTGATCAATACTGAGTCTGTGTCATCATCAAATATAGTAGCTACTGTTAACTTCTGCCCGTGACCTCAGGGTAAACACTAGAAGAAAAGAAAGAAACAGCAGCAGGCTGTCCTCGGCTGCTGCTCCACTCCCTTCAGTAGGAGTAGATAAAGAGTTTTTCGTCACAACATGCACAACAGTCACAACCCGGCCCGCCCTGTTCGTTGTTCCACAGTGGATTGTTTGAGCTGCTGATTTTCTCTCTGAGGCTGCACCAGCGCCAGGGTTTTTTATTCATCGGAGTTTCTTCTTCTCACGTCCAGTTTTGTTCTCTAAGAAGAGGCTGCAGTCTTTGACACCACCAGGTAAACTTTGGAGCTGTGTGTTGCTGTTGTGTTGTGTTGTGTTGTGTTGTGTTGTGTTGTGTTGTGTTGTGTTGTGTTGTGTTGTGTTGTGTTGTGTTGTGTTGTGATTGTGTACGTTTGTTAAGGGACAGATGAAGTGAGAGTTAGAAGAGAATGAGACTCGTCTTTCTTCTCGGTTTCTGGAGGACTTTCTCTCTGATGACATGACTGTTTAATCCACTACAAAGACTTTATCACCGTCAATAACAGGAAGCAGAGGGACATTTACAAGTGACAATACAAAAAAAAAAAAAATCAAATATGATGAAAGCTAAAAGTTCATAGTTAGGGTTAGGGTTAATCATAATCTAAAAATAATAAAAATAAAAATAAAAAAAAGATAGAAAGGCATCTTGTTTTCAGCACGGTGACTGTAGTGTCAGTAGTCGGTTGTTTTTAGTGCGACTGCCAGCTGGTCCTACCTGATCGAGCACGTTGTTCAGTGTTTTAACAGGAAGAGCAGCTGTAGTGTGTTGTCTGTTGTTACGTTTACTGTTCAGTCTGATCTCACTTCAGTCAAGTCTATTGTTGTTGTCTGATACCAAAATGATGACTAGGATAAACATCTTGTTGTCCAACCTAACAGATCCGTCCAGCTTAATAAACACTCGGACGTAGAAAAGAAAAACCATGTTCGCAGATCAGATCACTGCACTGATCCCAGTCAGCTGCAGCAGCAGAGATAGTGGATAAAAACACAGTTGTTGGAGGAAACTGTGGAGGGACAGGGAACTGACTGGAAGAGACTTATTTTGTGTATCTTCACTGTATGTGACAGTGTTGTTGGTGTGTTGTGTTTAGTGGGCCATTTGATATGTGTATTTCTGTATTAAAAACTGTCAGTTTTGACGGAAAAAACCGTCGTGCCCTGACATTACGTAAGTTGGTGGCATCTGGGATTTTCTTCCCTCGTAGACTCAGACAGACTAACCAATCAGACCCCGCCCACGGTTAATAAGATCAGATAAGATATAAGATAAGATAAGATAAACTTTATTGTCTGTCACGAGCTGTACAGTTCTGAAAGGGGGGGTTGTGGTGCTCCAATGATTTTGCTGGCCTGGTTAACTGTCTTGTGTTTGGATGAGAGGAGGCTGTACCAGGAAGAGATGTTGAAGGTGAGTAGGGATTCAATGAGGGACTGGTAGACCAGAATTAATAAATGCTGACCAAGATGTGTAAACTGATAATCAAAGCCCCCCCTCCCAGAGTACAGAGTAAAAGAAATACACTTTTTTTTCTCCCCCCCCCCCCGCTCGAGCGTGGCTGAACCAGGCCGGCACGGGCGCGAGCCTGCTGCAGCCGCCGCTCCTGCTGACAGCAGACTGAGAGAAAAAAGAAGTAAATTTGGCTTTGGTTAGGTTCAGGCAATGAAGAAAGGAGTTGGTTAAGTTTAGTAAAAACAGCAGGTAGAGGCTAGACAGGCTGGAAGCATAATGAGCGTTATATGTTATTAATATGAAGTATTTGCTTGTTTTGCACATGATCCGTTTGATCCCAGAAAGGAAAAAAGGATCAATGCGCAGCCTCTGTTTCCTTTCTGATTGCGTCCGTCTGTCTGTTCGGAGTGGGAGAAAGAGACAGAGAACCCAATCCACCTGTCTGTAATGTAAGTTTGATTTGATATGAGTGTCAAGGTTTAATTACGGACACTAATGAGCGCGCAGCAGTGCGTAAAAGTCGTGCGTAATGACAGCTCCTCGTTGGTGAAACACAATAAACTGCACCTCTTCTTCCACTTGTGTCTTATTGACAGGTGGAGCCTATATGAATAATGATATAAATGCATAGTGAACGGTAAGAATGGAGAGTTTGACTAATGCTAATAACTAGTCCAGTTCGGACTAATGAGGACCTCCCATTAGTTCGAACCACAGCAACAGGCTGAGCCTGTAACCGTGTGGTATGCCAATGATACACAGACAGCCTGTTACTGGGTCACGCTCATGGATGTATTATATTATCTGGATACCGGACCGGGAAATGGCCGCCGTTCATTTTTTTTAATTTTTTTATTAGAATTACAAATCTTACAAGCAGAAGAAATTTCAATACAAAATACATTTTGAAACTGGGCTAAACATGTCACCATAAAAGTTTAACACAGTAACAGATGGAACAGGAAAGCCATGAAATAAAAAAAATAAAATAAAAAAAATATAAATTATAATTGAGGTAAAAATTAAAATAATTAAGTAAAATAAATAGATATTTAATACAAAGAAGGTAAATTAAATTTACAAAGATAGAAATTAGGATCATATACAACATACATCACATTAGTTTACTGGGGTCTGATGAAGGGAAAGATCAAATAAATGTTAAACGTTGTGCATTCTGCAGAAGTAAGCGATCCGGTCGTTTCGGCTAATGCTGCGTTCCAGGCAGGCTTTTGAAACCGTAAATTACAGCTTCAAGTCACAACTTACGACTTTGTAGCGTTCCAGGCAACCCACTCGTGTTTTTCCGACCTGTTTTACCGGTGAAAGTCACTATAACGGCCACTCGTAACTTCCGACCCGTGAACTCGTACCAGATCGAACTGGTACCACTTCACGGTCGGAAAAACAGAGTTACGAGTTGCCTTGAACGCACCATAACGTCTCGTCATGGATCTATTTCATTTCATTTTCCTTTATTTGTTCGAGAGGGACAGTGTACATTAATGAACATTTTAAAAGGATAAAATGTAAATGCACCCAATTATAGCCAATAGGCTCATTTCCGTTGGCAGTCCCCCTGCCGGATGGAGCATGGCAATGAGACCTATTGGTCCTCGTCCCTACATCACCACATTCACGGCGTCCCTTGGCTGCACACACAGCCCTGCATGCCGTTCTCTCTCCTCATTGGATAAAAACTGTAGGATACGATAAATGTTTTCTCCTCGGCTCAGAGCAGAGCAGAGGGACTGACAGACCCGTGTTTCAGTCCAAACACTCTATAGAAGTGATTGCTGTCGGAAGATAGAACTATTTAAGACTTATATTAACACAAATATATCACTTACTTCTGCTTTAAATCTAAGGCGCATTAGTTGTCTAGATGGGTATATCTCATTTATTGTTTTAAAATGCACTTCTTTCGCTTTCGGTGGAATAGAAAATTTCAAAAAGTTACATCTAATTGCAGATTTGCAGGTAGATTGATCAGTACAATAACTTTCCAGCATGAATTTTCTTTTTAAAGGTGAGGGAAAACATTCATTAGATAGTATGGATCTTAGAAAGCGATTTTTACCACATTTCACATCTGAAAAGAGACAGTCACGAATAAATAAAGGAAATAGATGAGGTAAAGTTAATACATAAAGTAAAGAACCTTTTATAGAAGCAATTAAAGCTTGCGATAGAGCATTAATTAAATCACTGTAAACCTTTTGGGAACAATTTACATTGTAGCCTACTTATTCCTGAAATCTAGAAAATCATATATATTGCCTCTGTAGTCCATTAAATGTTGAATAGACCAAATTCCTTGATCCTGCCATTCTTTCAGGAATATAGACTTCCTTTTTATTAGAATGCATCTGTTGTTCCAGATTGGTGTGTTGTGGGGCGAAAAATTATGCTTAAATTCTTCCAATAATTTCCAGTAGTGGAGGACCTATTGGTGGAATTTCGATAACTTGATTAGTAATTTATTAACTTCAAAATCACATTTTAGTAAAAATTCTACACCCCCAAAGTTCAAGAAAATGTTCTTAGGAAGATTAAACCAGATATCCTCACATTGTTTTATAACATTTTGTAGCCATTTGAGTTTTAGGGAACCATTCATTGGATCAAAATCAACTGCATTCAGCCCACGTTCTTCCAAAGATTTAATGATATCATTCATTCTAATATAATGATGTCTATTATTCCATTTAATAAAATTAAAATTATATTGATTTATAGTTTTAATTATATTGTCAGGGATGTTTAAAGAATAAGCAGGGTAAATTAATCTTGATATTTCTCCCATTTTTGAGATTAAAACTCTTCCAAAAATAGATAGGTCCCTTTGTAACCAAGTACTCAAAATAGATTCCCTTTTATTAACATAATCTCCAAAATTAGCTTTCTCTCTAATTTTCAAATCTTTGGAAACAGTAATAACTAAATATATAACTTCATGGTATATTTTCAATCTGAGTTGAGGGGTGATTATGAATTGCCATCAGTTGGCATTTATTTAAATTCAAGTAAAGGCCGGATGCCTGTGAAAATATAGAAACAATTTTTAGGGCATTTGTAATTTGAGCTTCATTTCTAAGAAACAAGGTTGTATCATCCGCTAATTGGCTTGTGATTAATGAATCTCCCATGACATTTGGCGGCATAATGTCCTCACAATTTTTAACCATAATAGCTAACATTTCAGCCGCCCTAATAAAGAGAAGGGGAGGCAACCTTGACGTATGCCCCTCATGACCTCAAATCTACTACAAATGCCAAATGGTAATATCACTGAGCTGTTAATGTTTTTATAAAACATGCTAATGATATCACTAAAGTTGGTTCCAAAGTCAAAGTGATGTAAAGTGTCTAAAATAAATTGGTGTTCAATACTATCAAATGCTTTGCAGAAATCTAAAAATAAAATAAAACCATTTTCATCGATACAGTCACTATAATCTAATAAATCCAACACTAAGCTTATATTGTTGTGGATGGAACGACCTTTTAGAAATCCTGATTGTGTTCCACTGATAATCTGAGTGATTCCTTCTTTAAGCCTATTAGCTATTATGTGAGCAAATATTTTATAATCCACATTGAGTAAAGTGATAGGCCTCAAGTTTTTTAAATATTTCTTGTCCTCATCAGGTTTGGGAATAAGATTTATTAGACCTTGCTTCATCGTAGGTGTTATAGATTTATTCCTGCAGCACTCACATATCGCAAAAAAATAATAATTCCATAATATCTTGCCAAAAAAAAAAGTATAAAAGTTTGCAGAAAGACCATCACCGCCATTCATTTCAATGGAAGTTGCTCGCCTGGCGCATACGCTGAAAAAGTTTCTGACTTCCGGGTTTACTTCCGCGTTATGCGGCCCATAGAGACAGTTTGAGGCTGGAGCTGGAGGCAGCAGTGATGCTGCAGGGAGAGCCACGACAGAGCTGAAGCTCCACAGACCAGACAGGACAGACCATGTCCATGTATGTCCTCTGTGTGTGTGAGAAACTTCCATTTCCCATGTTTCTAAACACATCAGACTAAAAAGTCTTAAATCTACAAGGAGAAAAAGTGACTTTATCTTCTTCTCTCTTCGGTTTTATTCAGATTCTGACATCAGACTGTGTCTCTATTAAAACTAACAACCAAACAAAACAAAACACTAAACAGACTCACAAAACAACAACATCATCAGCTCTGTTTGTGTTATGAATATATTATACAGTATATAATATTGTACCAGATGTATCACATTGATCCACTGAGCTTCAGTCTGTTGTTCCCAGTCTGTGATCATTTCACTGGCGCCACCTTGTGACATAAATATATTACTGCACCAAAACTCGTGAAGAGGAAGAAGTGAGTGTAGATGTAGTTGTTGATGTGTTGTTGTCTCCTGTGACAGGGAGAAGATGATGTGCTGCTTCCTGCTGCTCCTCACACTGACCTCCTGTGTCTGTGGTGAGTTTACTCCTTCACTTTATTCTCTACAAACTGATACAAGTCCTCAGTTAGTCTGCTCCTCACTTTCCCTCTGTCTCCTCAGAACCAACATTTGTAGTGAAGGTGACACAGAGCTCCTATCAGGCAGAGGAGAACCACAACATCACACTGGAGTGGACCTTCAACAACACTCAGGGGTCAGCAGAGCCCTACGTCGTCTACTGTCGACTCTTCACTGATCACAGAGTCTCAGTCCTGTATCATCTCTATGAGGGTGTTGAAGAGTCTCATGATAACCAGTTTTCAGGACGAGTCCAGTGTGACAGAGACGTCCTCAGAGAAGGACGAGTCAGACTTCATGTGTCCAGACTCAGGACTGAAGACTCAGGATGGTACCAGTGTAAAGTTATCACTGAGTATGGGAGGAGCTCTGATGAATGTCACCTGAACGTCACTGGTGAGTTAATTTGGTAAACACAAACAGTCCACATCTGAACTTTGGACCTGAAGGACCAACAAGAGTTTTTATGTCTTTTACAGAAGCTGTTGGTGAACCAGAACCAGAACCAGAACCAGAACCAGAACCAGAGAGACCAGAACCAAGGAGTCGGGGAAGGATCGGTCTCTACCTTGGACTGGTTGTCACAGCAGCAGTCCTGGTCCTCATTCTGCACTACTCTGCTCGCCGCCCTCATTTTATCAAAGATGATGAAGAAATAGTCTATACAGCTATGGAGACTCAGTCAGAAGATCTAAGAGTCTGTCTGAACCAACATCTTCTACCAGAGAGTCCAAAAGGGATCGACCTTGCTGTTGCAGTGGCAGTAGTTTCACTGTTTGTCTGTGTGCTCTTCTTTTCTCTCAGACTCAGACCTTTATGCCAGAGGCTTTGGGGAGAAAATGTCAATGTTCAGCTGTAGAGGGCCGTATAGCTCAGTGGGTTGAGCAGGCATCCCATATCAAATGACTGTGGGTTTGTGTTTACATGAAGCGTTACAAAGTCCAGAACTGGACTAGAGGACAACTGCAATAGTTGCAGTGCCTCAACATCACACTGAACAAACCTCATCACTTTGGTTTTGAGTCCCGTTCCTGTTCAGTGTTTGGAATGTATTTGTTATTTTTCCTCAGTGTTTTCAATGTAGCATGATGGTTTCTACTTCTAATGTCATACAGCAACATAATACTTCATATTGATCATATGCCGATGACACACAGTTATACATTTCTGTTTCTACCAATACCAATGCATCACAGACATCAGACGCTGGATGGTCAAAATTATTTTACAACTTAAAGAGACAACGAGGAGTTTCTATTTGGTTATAAAAAAGTCTCACGTTAATGTGGATGAATCTCCGCTACCCACACTTGTTAATGGGCCCATTTTCGATAAATATATCGTTTTGTCTCTATCGTTATTTTGTTATTATTAGTGGTGGTGGAGATGCGATTCCTTACTTTCGGTTTCGCGGCGAGTCATGAGAATAACGCCGCCGAATCTCCGTTTATGGTCGGAACTATGACGGTATGTGATCGTCTTCGAACCTCTGACTTTAATTCTTGATGAATGAAAACATGAGTCTGTCTTGCGCCGGTCAAAGAATTTCACGGTGCGCGGAGGCTCATAAATGTAGTGTGAAAACACTTCGCTTTTCCAAAACTCCTCGTTGTCCCTTTAATGAGGACAAAACAGAGATTCTTTTGGTAGGTCCTAAGGCTCTGAGGCAAAATATTCAATCCTTTTTAACTCCTCTGTCTGTAAAACCATGTGAGCATGTCAAAAACTTGGGTGTGATTTTAGATGCTGATCTTACTTTCCAACGGCATATTTCTAATATTTCTAAAACTGCTTTTTATCATGTGAGAAACATATCAAAAGTTAGATGTTTCCTGTCTCAGTCAGACTCTGAAAAGCTGGTCCATGCTTTTATTTCCAGTAGACTGGACTACTGCAATGCCCTTTTTGCTGGACTGCATGAGCAGACATTAAATAAACTCCAGCTTACAGTATTCAAAATGCTGCAGCAGAGTACTAACGAAAACCAAAAGGTTCGAGCACATCACTCCTATTTTATCATCTCTTCATTGGCTCCCAGTAAAGCAAATAATTGATTTTAAAATACTTCTTATTGTTTTTGCTTTAAGAATGATGATGATGATGATGATGATTATTATTATTATTATTATTATTATTATTACTATCTCCATTTTTAAATGATGATAATAATACATTCTTGTGTAATTTTATAATGTCCTAAATGTTTTTTTTATGTAATATTTCTTATCCTATATGCTATTTTAGTTTACGTTGGCTGTATGAAATGTGCTATATAAATCAATTTGACTTGACTTGACTAATGTAAAACCATGTTCTGTCATTTAAAAGCTGTAAACTGTTTTCTTGTCTGTAACAACATCTATTGCACGTCTGTCCGTCCTGGGTGAGGGATCCCTCCTCTGTTGCTCACCCTGAGGTTTCTCCGATTTTTCCCTGTTAAAATGGTTTTCTAAGGAGTTTTTCCTCAGTCGATGTGAGGGTCTAAGGACAGAGGATGTTGCTACGATGCCATGTAAAGCCCTTTGAGACAAACTGTTGGTAAAAACGGGCTATACTGTATAAATAAAATTGCCTTGCCCTGCCTTGCCTTGCCTAAAGGTAGTGAATCTGACCTCATGAAGATTTTCATTTTCTACTCGTGTATTTATTGACAGAATTTTTTGTTTGTTTTTTTATTTCCATTGTGAAACAGCGTATAAGTAGAAGTCTTCTTCATGGTCCGTGGTTCTGTCAGGAATCTGATCATTTAGAATTAACCCCAATACTTATTGATTCAGTACTGATCATTGAGTCTGGAATTAAGATACGGTATGTTTATATTTGTATTTATCGATTTATCTTGTTTAAATATGCACTGATGTTCTTCATAAATGCAGTTAATGGAAAAATAAAGTTATTTGAATTGAATTAAAGGTTGACTATGTAGAATTACAAGAAAAACAACAGAAAAAGAATTCCAGCAGTCGATTGCCAGACCGTTGCTAGGTAAAACGGGCCGTTGCTAGGGACTCCGCTCTGATCAGAGGACAGCAGAGGAGGAGAGCTAAGCAGGATATTTACCTTATGTTTCATTTTTACCGTCATTAACAGCATAATAAATGACTTGTAGCGTGTTACAGGGAGAGTGGAGGCTCTCTGCCTTCCACACCGCTGCTGCTCAGAGCCTCAGAGCCTCCGCTGTCACTGCTCTCCTCAAGTTGGAAAAAAAGAAAAAAAAAAGGAGCTCCGTGGCACCGAAAGTCCGCGACGATAAACGTGTTTATGACAGATAAGACTACACAAATACACCCATCCAAACAAGTATATGATAATCCATTGATCCACCGATTGATTATTAAAAAGGCTTGGTTGGAAACAAACGCATCCGACCGGGAGGAGGCAGGAAAACAGCGGAGAACTGAGCCACATGTCGGCTACAGGCAGGTAGGAATGTAAACAGAACGTTGACAGAAAGTCATTGTCGAGAGTCGAGCCCGTCAAAAATATTAAAAATAATAATTCAGACTAAAAAATTTTTTTTTATGGAAAAGCAATACTTTCATTCTGTACCCCTCTAAAGGCCCCATGGATGTATTATTTTTGAAAAAATATAGCTTTTAATAAATATTCTACATATTCAACCTTTAAATTGAATATCTGTAAATAAATCTTTATTTGAGTGAAGTTTTTCTGTCTCTTCTGTGTGAGAGTCTGAAGTAGTGACAGAGACTAAAACAACAATAAACTTTATTGACACAACTTCAGCACCAGAGAATGAGAGAAGATGGAGCTCATGTTAGAAGACACCAACCAGAATAAAACCTGAAGCATCCACAGCTCAGTCAGACATGAACCAACAGTCACTGATGCTGGTTGATACTGATCTGTAGCTTCACTTACAGTCTGTGTAGAAATAGCTGAAGGGTCGTTATCAAAATAAGGTGAAAAACATGTCCCTGCACTTTCCAGACACACAAATTCTTGAAATTTTTTTTAAAAAATCATCCACATTAAACCAAAATTATGTAATTTAAAACCATTTTAAATGATGATGATAATTTCAGTTTATATATTTACTGCTTTATTTTATTTTTTTCAGTCTCAATTTCCTTTGTATCTAAACAAAACACTTGTCCCAGTGCCATGGTTCAACGCTATTGGACAGTGTAAAAATATTTCCTCTTTTGGTAGCACTACATAATACGGCCCGCGACTTACAGCGTACCTACCGCTCTCTTGCCGCGTAGGTTGCCGCTTATTTCACACAAGTACTGAGTAACTGCAGCTCACTTTCCCCCCTGTTTCCCCCGTGCATTTACAGTGTAACTAGGCTGCGTCTTAGCGCGTAACTTACATCCTGCTTCACACCAACTTCCACAGAAGTACAGGGTAACTCTCGCTGTTTTACAGTTTAACTAGGCTGCGTCTTGGCACGTAACTCCTGTCATACTTTACACCAAATTACACAGTAACTCTCGCTCACTCCGCCACTTATTACCCCGCATTTTACAGTATAACTAGGCTGTGTCTTAGAGCGTAACTCCCGTACAATTACGTCCTACTTTCCCCGGACTTACAGTGTAACTCCTGCCAGGTACATTAGAAATTAAATAGTCTACTGTACAATATGAGCACAGTTGCAATCCATGTTTTCCAAAAGTGTCAGCAGCGACATTTCACCTCTATTTCAGAGATTTATTATTCATTATTTAATTGTATAGTTTGGAATAGGTGAGAAATGGGTATAGAGTGTGGACATTTTCCAATACAGTAACAGGCTGGCTGGTAGCAAACTTACCTCTCTAAAATGCACATCTATGAAAGTCTAGTTCTGTCATCCAAGGGCAAAACACAAACTATACAGTAATACATCCACAATAATGAGTCATTCGGAGAGTTAGAAAATGTTTTTATTATTTATTAACCAGAAAACACATGACACATCCACATCCATGATCATTCATAAACTTTAAGTACAGTAAGTACCCTACTGTAAGTGAGCACTGTTACCCCTCCTTAGTCTGCACCTACACAGTAGCTGTCATGCACCTACACACTACTTGTCTTAGAGTTACCCAGTAAGTAGAGGGTAACGGGCTGTATTATAAAGTAATGGCTGTTACTCCCTCCTTACGCTGCACCTATACAGTAGCTGTCATGCACCTACACACTACTTGTCTTAGAGTTACCCAGTAAGTAGAGGGTAACGGGCTGTATTATAAAGTAATGGCTGTTACTCCCTCCTTACGCTGCACCTATACATTAGCTGTCATGCACCTACACACTACTTGTCTTAGAGTTACCCAGTAAGTAGAGGGTAACGGGCTGTATTATAAAGTAATGGCTGTTACTCCCTCCTTAGTCTGCACCTATACAGTAGCTGTCATGCACCTACACACTACTTGTCTTAGAGTTACCCAGTAAGTAGAGGGTAACGGGCTGTATTATAAAGTAATGGCTGTTACTCCTTCCTTACGCTGCACCTATACAGTAGCTGTCATGCACCTACACACTACTTGTCTTAGAGTTACCCAGTAAGTAGAGGGTAACGGGCTGTATTATAAAGTAATGGCTGTTACTCCCTCCTTACGCTGCACCTACACAGTAGCTGTCATGCACCTACACACTACTTGTCTTAGAGTTACCCAGTAAGTAGAGGGTAACGGGCTGTATTATAAAGTAATGGCTGTTACTCCCTCCTTAGTCTGCACCTATACAGTAGCTGTCATGCACCTACACACTACTTGTCTTAGAGTTACCCAGTAAGTAGAGGGTAACGGGCTGTATTATAAAGTAATGGCTGTTACTCCCTCCTTACGCTGCACCTATACAGTAGCTGTCATGCACCTACACACTACTTGTCTTAGAGTTACCCAGTAAGTAGAGGGTAACGGGCTGTATTATAAAGTAATGGCTGTTACTCCTTCCTTACGCTGCACCTATACAGTAGCTGTCATGCACCTACACACTACTTGTCTTAGAGTTACCCAGTAAGTAGAGGGTAACGGGCTGTATTATAAAGTAATGGCTGTTACTCCCTCCTTACGCTGCACCTACACAGTAGCTGTCATGCACCTACACACTACTTGTCTTAGAGTTACCCAGTAACTAGAGGGTAACGGGCTGTATTATAAAGTATTCTTTGTTATTCCCTCCTTAGAGTGCAAATACACTGTAATTGTCCTGCAACTACAATGTAGTTGTCCTGGAGTTACCCAGTAACTACAAGGTAGCGGGCTGTATTATAAAGTATTCTTTGTTATTCCTTGTCCTGGAGTTACCCAGTACCTTCTACTACAGCTGTAACTACTGTCTAAGTAGAACCAGTAAGTTAGAACACAGTTTGTTTCACGAGATAACATCATCTGAAAGTACAGTAATACAAAGACAAAACTAACTGAAGTGTCCCTGACATCATAAAATAACAGATTTCTACTGGCTTTTGTTATTTACATTAAAGTTCAGTTTTGTTCCTTCTGTTATAAACTGTTTCATTTAGTTTTGATCCATCTGTCTGGTCCTTCTAGGTCTAAAATAGTCAGTCAAGTCAGTTTCATTTGACAAAATGTACTTTCTAAGTTAGAAGAGTCAAGTTGAAATGATCGTTGTGATACTACTATCACACCGGAGTGTGACACTCAGTAATGGAGAATGGATGGGCTCCTCCATAAAAGGTGATCTTGATCTTGATCCAGCTCCTTGGGTCAAGGCAGAGATCAGGGTCATGGGTGGCGTGCCATCTCCCTCGTCAGGTACCATTTTCATGGCATCTCAAAAACCTCACCTGTGTAGAAACATAATTATATATTGTATCATCAACTTCATCACATAAATGCATCACTGTAAAACAAAGTGAGAAAATTAATAACTTTGAACGGTACAGTTTTTCTCATCATGGAATACTTAATCCCGGTTTTACCTTTCACATCATAAATCATTAGCCTTTTAAACCATAACTTGTGATTTTTTAGCATATTAATCAATTACAAATTATACATATTTTTTTCTTTAACTATTGAGTAAATATTTTAACCATTTAAAAATCTTCAATTTTACAAAATCAATGCTATGACCATACTGTTTCACAACTGTAGGCTGCACCAGTACTGTTACTCTTGACTGTATTCATCATACCAGTCATTACCAACAGTAACGTTAGCTAATGGAGCTAATGTGTACAGTACTAACACAAATACAGTTCCCGGTTAGCGTGGTTCAGGGGAAAACACACACTATTATCTTTAGCACAAGCTAACATTGCTAGCTGCGTTAGCATAGCTACTTAACTCACCAAGAGGTTGATAACGCGGTCAAACTGCCGTCGCACAGGTCCTCGGTTCATCCCTCTCGTCTCCCGGGGTGTTTGCTCTGTGTTTATATCAACATATCACATCGTAGACATTGCATAATTTCCCTCATTTCTCCACTTCGTCTCCTCCTGTCGTCCCTGCGGCGGTGTCAACAAGCTCCGTCCTCGCTGTGAGGTGGGACTTTCTACCTTCTCAACAGGCAACCAATGGCAAGTGAGCTGCTTCTGGTCTGACCAATGACAGATGGTCAAAGGTGAGTGACTGTGATTGACACCTTAGTTCATCCTATTTGACTACCACAGTCTCTCAGATTTGACCATCTGTCATTGGTCAGACCAGAAGCTGCTCACTTGCCATTGGTTGCCTGTTGAGAAGGTAGAAAGTCCCACCTCACAGCGAGGACGGAGCTTGTTGACACCGCCGCAGGGACGACAGGAGGAGACGAAGTGGAGAAATGAGGGAAATGATGCAATGTCTACGATGTGATATGTTGATATAAACACAGAGCAAACACCCCGGGAGACGTGAGGGATGAACCCAGGACCTGTGCGACGGCAGTTTGACCGCGTTATCAACCTCTTGGTGAGTTAAGTAGCTATGCTAACGCAGCTAGCAATGTTGTGCTAAAGATAATAGTGTGTGTTTTCCCCTGAACCACGCTAACCGGGAACTGTATTTGTGTTAGTACTGTACACATTAGCTCCATTAGCTAACGTTACTGTTGGTAATGACTGGTATGATGAATACAGTCAAGAGTAACAATAATGTAGCTACTGGTGCAGCCTACAGTTGTGAAACAGTATGGTCATAGCATTGATTTTGTAAAATTGAAGATTTTTAAATGGTTAAAATATTTACTCAATAGTTAAAGAAAAAAATATGTATAATTTGTAATTGATTAATATGCTAAAAAATCACAAGTTATGGTTTAAAAGGCTAATGATTTATGATGTGAAAGGTAAAACCGGGATTAAGTATTCCATGATGAGAAAAACTGTACCGTTCAAAGTTATTAATTTTCTCACTTTGTTTTACAGTGATGCATTTATGTGATGAAGTTGATGATACAATATATAATTATGTTTCTACACAGGTGAGGTTTTTGAGATGCCATGAAAATGGTACCTGACGAGGGAGATGGCACGCCACCCATGACCCTGATCTCTGCCTTGACCCAAGGAGCTGGATCAAGATCAAGATCACCTTTTATGGAGGAGCCCATCCATTCTCCATTACTGAGTGTCACACTCCGGTGTGATAGTAGTATCACAACGATCATTTCAACTTGACTCTTCTAACTTAGAAAGTACATTTTGTCAAATGAAACTGACTTGACTGACTATTTTAGACCTAGAAGGACCAGACAGATGGATCAAAACTAAATGAAACAGTTTATAACAGAAGGAACAAAACTGAACTTTAATGTAAATAACAAAAGCCAGTAGAAATCTGTTATTTTATGATGTCAGGGACACTTCAGTTAGTTTTGTCTTTGTATTACTGTACTTTCAGATGATGTTATCTCGTGAGACAAACTGTGTTCTAACTTACTGGTTCTACTTAGACAGTAGTTACAGCTGTAGTAGAAGGTACTGGGTAACTCCAGGACAACTACAGTGTAGTTGCAGGACAATTACAGTGTATTTGCACACTAAGGAGGGAATAACAAAGAATACTTTATAATACAGCCCGCTACTTTGTAGGTACTGGGTAACTCCGGGACAACTACATTGTAGTTGCAGGACAATTACAGTGTATTTGCACTCTAAGGAGGGAATAACAAAGAATACTTTATAATACAGCCCGTTACCCTCTACTTACTGGGTAACTCTAAGACAAGTAGTGTGTAGGTGCATGACAGCTACTGTATAGGTGCAGCGTAAGGAGGGAGTAACAGCCATTACTTTATAATACAGCCCGTTACCCTCTACTTACTGGGTAACTCTAAGACAAGTAGTGTGTAGGTGCATGACAGCTACTGTATAGGTGCAGCGTAAGGAGGGAGTAACAGCCATTACTTTATAATACAGCCCGTTACCCTCTACTTACTGGGTAACTCTAAGACAAGTACATTGTAGGTGCATGACAGCTACTGTGTAGGTGCAGCGTAAGGAGGGAGTAACAGCCATTACTTTATAATACAGCCCGTTACCCTCTACTTACTGGGTAACTCTAAGACAAGTAGTGTGTAGGTGCACGACAGCTACTGTATAGGTGCAGCGTAAGGAGGGAGTAACAGCCATTACTTTATAATACAGCCCGTTACCCTCTACTTACTGGGTAACTCTAAGACAAGTAGTGTGTAGGTGCACGACAGCTACTGTATAGGTGCAGCGTAAGGAGGGAGTAACAGCCATTACTTTATAATACAGCCCGTTACCCTCTACTTACTGGGTAACTCTAAGACAAGTAGTGTGTAGGTGCATGACAGCTACTGTATAGGTGCAGCGTAAGGAGGGAGTAACAGCCATTACTTTATAATACAGCCCGTTACCCTCTACTTACTGGGTAACTCTAAGACAAGTAGTGTGTAGGTGCATGACAGCTACTGTATAAGTGCAGCGTAAGGAGGGAGTAACAGCCATTACTTTATAATACAGCCCGTTACCCTCTACTTACTGGGTAACTCTAAGACAAGTAGTGTGTAGGTGCATGACAGCTACTGTGTAGGTGCAGACTAAGGAGGGGTAACAGTGCTCACTTACAGTAGGGTACTTACTGTACTTAAAGTTTATGAATGATCATGGATGTGGATGTGTCATGTGTTTTCTGGTTAATAAATAATAAAAACATTTTCTAACTCTCCGAATGACTCATTATTGTGGATGTATTACTGTATAGTTTGTGTTTTGCCCTTGGATGACAGAACTAGACTTTCATAGATGTGCATTTTAGAGAGGTAAGTTTGCTACCAGCCAGCCTGTTACTGTATTGGAAAATGTCCACACTCTATACCCAATTCTCACCTATTCCAAACCATACAATTAAATAATGAATAATAAATCTCTGAAATAGAGGTGAAATGTCGCTGCTGACACTTTTGGAAAACATGGATTGCAACTGTGCTCATATTGTACAGTAGACTATTTAATTTCTAATGTACCTGGCAGGAGTTACACTGTAAGTCCGGGGAAAGTAGGACGTAATTGTACGGGAGTTACGCTCTAAGACACAGCCTAGTTATACTGTAAAATGCGGGGTAATTAGTGGCGGAGTGAGCGAGAGTTACTGTGTAATTTGGTGTAAAGTAGGACAGGAGTTACGTGCCAAGACGCAGCCTAGTTAAACTGTAAAACAGCGAGAGTTACCCTGTACTTCTGTGGAAGTTGGTGTGAAGCAGGATGTAAGTTACGCGCTAAGACGCAGCCTAGTTACACTGTAAATGCACGGGGGAAACAGGGGGGAAAGTGAGCTGCAGTTACTCAGTACTTGTGTGAAATAAGCGGCAACCTACGCGGCAAGAGAGCGGTAGGTACGCTGTAAGTCGCGGGCCGTATTATGTAGTGCTACCCCTCTTTTTTCTTTAAAAAAAAAAAAGTGGTCAATAATGGGCAAACACTGGGCTTAAAGCAGAAGTAAGCGATCCGGTCGTTTTGGCTAATGCTGCGTTCCAGGCAGGCTTTTGAAACCGTAAATTACAGCTTCAAGTCACAACTTACGACTTTGTAGCATTCCAGGCAACAGACTCGTGTTTTTCTGACCTGTTTTACCTGTGAAAGTCACTATAACGGCCACTCGTAACTTCTGACCGGTGAACTCGTACCAGATCGAACTGGTACCACTTCACAGGTCGGAAAAACACAAGTTACGAGTTTCCTTGAACGCACCATAACAGTCCTCGTCCCTACGTCGCCACATTCACGGCGTCCCTTGGCTGCACACACAGCCCTGCATGCCGTTCTCTCTCCTCATTGGATAAAAACTGTAGGATACGATAAATGTTTTCTCCTCGGCTCAGAGCAGAGCAGAGTGACTGACAGACCCGTGTTTCAGTCCAAACACTCTATGTAAGTGATTGCTGTCGGAAGATATAACTATTTAAGACTTATATTAACACAAATATATCACTTACTTCTGCTTTAACACAGAGGTAAGTCTTGTTTTTATGATCCTGTCTGCAGTGTTATCACCCTCTGAAGAGCCCTCCTCTCTGCCTGGGTGGTATTACTGTAGCAGACAGTGATGCCAGTTCTGAGGATGCTCTCCACCAAACCCTTGGGATGGGGGGCTTAATACAGTACTACTATACTAATATATGTTTTTCAACATTCTTGTGTCATTTGTGTTTTGTCTACAATAACCTCTGGCATTGTGTATTTGCACTGTATATTTGTTTTTTGTGTTATTTCCCTTTCTAATGTCAGAGACTTAGCCTACCAGAAGCAGTGTCAGATCCTCATGAGATAGACGGCTGTACAGTACTGTCAGGAGTGATATCGCTTCCACTTAGGGTGAAGGGTGAAGGGTCAAGGGTCAAGCCAGCTTCCTCAGGCCAGTAGCGCACTGCGGCCAACAGAGGGCAGAGATTTACAAGAACCAATATAAGATCCTAAATGAGATGAAACGGCTGTAAAGTAAGGAGTAAGGAGAGATACTTCTTCCTCTTAGATACATTTTGGTTCTTTCAACAAGTAATGTACTGACTTGTGCTTGCCATGATCGCATACTACTGGTTTGTGACAAAACTGATTTGTAATATAAAATGTATATTCGTCTGTGTTAATCCATGTTCATAAAGTTTCAGATTTTTGTGTTTAAACTATTAACACTAAAGTAAATAAAATGTCAATTTGATGTAAAATTAAACTTGTACTAAAACCTCATTCGATTTTCGATTTCTAGCTGAGACGACCTCACACTGTTCAGTCTCTGAGTCTCTGTTTCTTTGTTGAACGTGTAACACAGCTTCTCTAAACTATAGGGTGGTGTAAACTGTATCAGAGCTATAACATCATGGCTTAATTACGTATTGTTGTGTTGATATGCACAAACTTCTTGAAGACTGTGACCAATTAGTCTCGGTTAGGTAAGGGATAATGTATAGTTCGGAGGTTGTTATGGAGAAAACCCCTTCAGGTGAACCCCTCCGCTTCGCGTCGGGGTTCCATACAACCTGAAGGGGTTTATTTCTCCATAACAACCGGGTTTATTTCTCCATAACAACCGGGTTTATTTCTCCATAACAACCGACCAACTATATTATCCCGCTTAGAACACGGCCTACAACTAAATCATTCAATAATGTAACACAAAATAATGATAAAAAGAGATTTTATTCATGTAAAATTAGACCGTTGCTCGGGACGCCGCTCTGACCAGCGCAGCACAGAAAAGAGAAAGTATGCAGGATATTTACGTTATGTTTCATTTTTACCGTCATTAAATAGCTTCGGACTAATAGTGATGTTAGATAAACGACTTGTAACCTGTTACAGGGAGAGTGGAGGCTCCTAAGTTATTTCCACATCGTGGCTGAAAAGTAAACTTGCATCAGAACTTCTGACCGTGTCACAGCTCCTCTCCTCTCTGTAGCTCCGCGACACAAACGCACCCCATAATCTCTTGTTTATGACAGATAGGACTACACAAAATACACGTAACGTGTATGGTAATCCATCGATCCACTGATTGATTATCAAAGGCTTCAAATGCACGAACGGGAGGAGGCTCAGCAAAACAGCGGCCGTGACCGGACATGCAGAGTCGGCCGTTGCTATGGAGTCCCTAGCAACGGTCCGCTCAGCGGTGGTCTATCGAGAAATAAACACCGCAGAATATTGGTGATTGACCAATCAGAATCGAGTATTCAAGAGAGCCGTGTTCTAAAGTTGTTTAAACCACAGCTGTTATTGTGTATCAGTCAAAGTGAAAGTATAAAGTGTTACCAAAACATCTTTGACTAAAGTCACATAGAGTTTCTACCAAAGAAACAGAAAGAGAGCAGCTACAGCACTGACTCCTTCTACTCTCTACATCTGGTTGTTTGTTTCCTGTTAAGTTGGACAGACAATTAAGTCAGACTGAGTTGTTCTCTCCACTGTGGGTCTTCAGGACATTCTTTGGACATCTATAATCCTTTCCTTCCTCCTCCTGGACAGGTGAGGAACCTGTCCAGTGATATTAACAGGTAAATTAATTGATTATTTCTCCATCTCTCTCTGCTTACGTTCACTCTTGATGCCTGAACTGGATAAATGTAATTTAAACGGTTTTTATTTGATCTTATCTTTTAACAATTTTAAGTCTTTGGCCACTTTCTCTTCACTTCAGTCTGTTTCTGTTCACTGTAAAACATAATAGTCACCAAGACTTAGAAAAAATGAGTAACCTTTACTAATTTGATATAATACTAGGTTTAATCAAGTAACCTTTACTGAAAAACACAATTTACTTATTGTTTTGAGTAAAGATATATTTTTTTACTTGTCCAGAGCGAGTAACATTTAATTACACTATGATTAGTATGATTTACCTATTTATTTGTATTCACGGTTACTTGCCTAGAGCGACTAACCTTTAATTACATTGTGATTAGTATAATTTACTTTTATTTGTATTTAAGGTTACTTTCCCAGAGCGAGTAACCCCTAATTGCACTGTGGTTATAGTAACATTTACTTTTATTTGTATTTATGGTTACCTGGCCAGAGCGAGTAACCTCTGATTGCACAGTGGTTATAGTAACATTTACTTTTATTTGTATTTAAGGTTACTTTCCCAGAGCGAGTAATCTCTAATTTCACTGTGGTTATAGTAATATTTACTTTTATTTGTATTTAGGGTTACTTAGCCAGAGCAAGTAACCTTTAATTGCACTGTGGTTATAGTAACATTTACTTTTATTTACAAGTAAGCTTTAGCCTACTTGAGCAACCAGGCTTGGCTTGGCTTGACACAGCAGCAGAGTCACTACGACAGAAGGAAACAGCGCGTTTTTACATCTTTTTTCATATCCTGGACTCATTTCATCAGGAAGGTAAGTTTTATAAGTTATACGTTTTATGTATTAAATGTGTTTATCTGGCCGCTGCCGTTATGTATTGGACTAAGAATGGTGGGGGCTGTGTAACCGGGGTTTGGCGAGAGCCATGGAAAGTTAAAATTAACGTTAGTTCGCCACACCGTGTTAAAAGTCCATGTCTTCACATTAAAATGTATTTAAACCACCCGGTATTTGTTTCAAAGAGTGTTGTAATGGATGGAAGTTACAGACACACTTTTCGCCGGTCAAATTCGCCGTTTTGAAACCAAAATAAGTTACCTGAATTGTGAAGATGGAGGTGCGTTCAGTGAACAATGTGTGCTTGCGCCTGAGAGACAGCTGGAGGGGGAGAGGGGGAGCGGAGTAAAAATTAGCATTGGGCCGCTCACTGTCACTATGACGACTTTCCAAACGCTCTTGACGACTGACAATGAGCAATCAATTGGGTTGTTGTTACTAACGTGTGTGCTTTGTATCACGGAGCTTCAACGAGCTGCCGAGCCGCCATGAGCCCCGCCGCCGCCGCCCCCCTCTCACTGGCGGCCGGCAGTGTGACAGAGCAGCCCCGCTGCAGTCAGACGACCGCACCACTCCACGAGGGGGGAGAAATACACTATATTTTCTTATACTTTTTAATACAAATGTGTTTTTCTGCACTTTATTTTGATAGTACAAGTCTGATCTTCACAGAGGAGTTTACGAGTTATCCCGTCCTTGGCAGACTATGCTTGGATTCCCAAAGACGAGATAACTCGTCTTTGGCAGTGAAAGAGTTAATCAAGACAGCCCTAAAAATATATTGTTTTGAAAATTGCAAATTACAATTTGAATCGACTTTTTTCCGACCTTACAAGGGGACCTTTCAAAAGTCTTAAAATGTCATACTTTTAACTCAATAAATTTTGAGTATTAAGTAATTAAGTAATTCAATTGTATTGTATATGGTGATAAAACTTCTGAATGCAGATGTGTGAGTGATCTACATTATCCTATTGTACGTCTGTTTGGTTCTATACAGGATGGTCACAGCAAAGAGGCCTGGCCAGGAGTGGACATAGGATTGCTGACTGTGACTGAAGATGCTGTCATCAATACAGCAATCATCATTGAAGGAGCTATTGTAATGGAGAAGCTTCAGAACACCCCAAAAGCACTGTGCCTGGTCTTTGGGCTCACATATATACTCAATTTGGCCTACCCAGAGTCCATGAAAAACACAATGCGGTTCATCCAACAGGTAATGCTGGAAATAGGGAAAAAAGAAAAACTACCTCCAAAACTTCAAACTTTGAAAAACCTCCTTTTATTTTAGAATGTTATTCTTGTATTGTTCAGGGTAGGGAAGATGAGCGTGTATACCTTTTTAAGCACCTTTGAGCTGCAACTTCTTAAGTGTCTCAGGTTAAGTTACAAAGGTTAAGTATGTAATTGATTCATTATACAGGAGCTTTGAAGCAACTTAACTGTATACCTTTTTCTAAGCGCCTTTGAACTGTAGGTTCTTTGACACAGGTCAAGTTTCTATGTAATTGCATTTGTATACATGTTGAGTTTTGAAGCCACTTTCTGTGTAGCTTCTCTTTTGAACTGAAAGTTTCAATGTAAGTTTCATGTAATTGATTATTATTATACATGTGAGTTTTAGACATTCCCAAACCAAGTTTGTTTAGGAGACACATGTTCATTGCTAGAGCATTTCTAACTGGTACTGGTACTAAATGGTACTTTTTTTTCCTGTGCAATCTGTGTCTCAAGTGGACCCTCCTGTTGTCCTCCTGGGTCAAAGAAGGAAGGGAATGAGAAAGGGAAAGAAGTTAGGATGGACAAAGGGAAGGAAGGAAGGACGAAGGGAGGGAAGGAAGGAACGAATAAATGAAGAAAATGATTGTCAAAAGAAGGAAAGGAGAAAGGAAGGAAAGAGGGAAGGATGGAGGAAGAGAACAGATTTTTGACCCAGAAGGACAACAGGAGGGTTTTAAGCACCTTTGAGCTAATAAGTACTTTTGAGGTACAAATTCTTAGACTTTAAATGTAATAAAATTGAATACTGAATTATAGGTACTCTACAGAGCCCATGATAGAACATGCAATAAAAAAATTATAATTTGTTCCCACAAAATATTACCTTGTTCCCACAAAATACTAATTCTTAACTACAACAACATACCACAAATTTATCTGACAGTATTATATCTATTTCGTGGCCACAAATTGTATATTTTTTTATTGCATGTCCCACCAAGGGCTCTGTAGAACTCATTCAACTCAATAATGACTGTGTTGTCTGTTCTCCTGTTCAACACAACTAAACAATATTGACAAAAGTGTTACACTTAGTGTGGACAGCCCTATTAGTCTGGAAATTTCCAGGTGTATGTTCATGTGTGAAAGAATGTATTCTATTAACATTTATATATATAATATTCATATTTTTATATTTTATTGGTTTTACATAGTGCTTGGTATGGATTGTTGGACGTTATTAATTAACCGTTTGTACAATAAATCTTTGAGAATGTAAAATGCACACTTGCCAGTGTATGACTTTATTGTCAGACTGTTGGTTTGTTAAACAGCAAGTTGAAAGTTGGTACAGCGTTTTCAGTTTAGATGTACTTTATTACAGGTTTTTTTTTTAACTGTTAATTTGTTATAATAAAGGCCACAATATTATTTGTTTCTGAATTAAATTATATGTTTATTTTTATTAACTTGATGTTCCTTAATGTAATCATTAATTAGAGCTCAAGTAAATTATTTAGTAAGTTTTACTAAATAAATGATAGAGTAAACTTTACTAAAGGATCGAGTAAACCTTACTAAATAAATGATAGAGTAAACTTTACTAAAGGATCAAGTAAACCTTACTAAATAAATGATAGAGTAAACTTTACTAAAGGATCGAGTAAACCTTACTAAATAAATGATAGAGTAAACTTTACTAAAGGATCAAGTAAACCTTACTAAATAAATGATAGAGTAAACTTTACTAAAGGATCAAGTAAACCTTACTAAATAAATGATAGAGTAAACTTTACTAAAGGATCGAGTAAACCTTACTAAATAAATTATTAAGTAAACCTTACTAAGTAAGTGATCAAGTAAACCTTACTAAGTAAGTGATCAAGTAAACCTTACTAAGTAAATAATCAAGTAAGCCTTACTAAGTAAATGATCAAGTAAACCTTACTCAGTAAATACTATAGTAAACCTTAATAGCTGGAACGAGTTTCCATGCTTTTTTCTAGTAAGGTTTACTAATTGCGTCTTACAGTGTTGGATTGTCTTTTTCTAAATCTTTGAATCAACAGTTTTCTCATTTAGAGGCGGTAAACTGTTAAAAAATAGCTACAAGTGCTGGTGTCAGAGATGTAAAGAAACAAATGAGTCAAAAAGAAAAAAATACAACAAAAGATATTGGAGACTGAAGGTCACAGTGAAGTTTAAAATGTGAACGAAGACTTTAAAATATTAATTAAACAAACGTTGCCTTGTTAGATCACAGAGGAAATCATGTTTTTGACCATCCGGTGCTTCATCGACCATCTGCAGTTTTAAAGTTTTTAGAATGAAAATTTGGATCTTTACACCTGAGTGGATTTGGACCAGTGGATCCAGGGACCGTGTTCGAGCACGGCTCAGTTCTGCTCAGTGCGAGTTTAATGAGTGACATGAGCATCTAACACTTTCTTTATTGTTCTTTGTTCACCACTTCTGCAACGGTTCAAGATGAGAGCAGTGTGTTGAGTTACCGCAAACTGAAAGGATGTGGTTTGGGTTTGTTGCTTCACATCACGTATTTAACCTGACACCTATGCATCACCCCTACGTAGTCTATCCCCCAATTCCAATCCGCCCCCTAAAGACTCGGGCCCTGAACCCTCTGACTAAAGTGACGTCAGCTGTAAGTTACAGAGTGTGAGAGTCTGTGAGGGTCCAGATGCTGTAAACATGAATGGAACAGCACTTACCCACTCTCACGATATGTTACCTTGACAACAAAATGTTTTTAACTCAGCCCTTGGACCGATAAATTTACTGTACTTTCAATACGCACAAGGTGTGTGAGGGGGACGGACTCAAAACAAAATATTCCTGGATCAGATCTGATCAAATCATCATCAATAATCACAAACTGCACGTTAACACTGACAGTAAACTGCTTCTTTTCTTTTTATTTATTCCTTTTTTTGGCTCCTGTCCATTAACAATAAAGAGACTGGCGGAGCTCTCTCTGTCCACGTGTGTTAATTTCTTTTTTTTTTTAACACTTGCGTTCCGACAGCATCCCATGTGTTATGGTTTGACTTCACAACGCTATGAACTGTGGGTAATTCCCCTACCCAAAGTCAGCATCGGTGCTGACTTACGGTAAGGGGGCAGTAAGGGCTCATTCACTGACTCACTGACTTGATGATCTGACAACGGAACAGCCCTCACACACTCACGGACTGAACCTGAACGCGCCTCTAAGTCAGTGAGTCCGTGAGGGGTCGGATTGGAATTGGGCCTATAACCTGACACCCAGATAACGCACTTATATTTCCACTATAAATGTCTGAAAGTCGCAGTGCAGACCTTGTAGAAGCTACAGCCCATAAAGAAAGGATCAATCACTAAACTTTGATGAAAAGTCTCAGAAAGAAAAAGAAAAATATTTCTGTGGCAGAAACACATTCCTGCACTAGACTGTAAAGATGAAGCAGCCTGGTCCTGACTGGAAGAAGTGAGTGTAGATGTAGTTGTTGATGTGTTGTTGTCTCCTGTGACAGGGAGAAGATGATGTGCTGCTTCCTGCTGCTCCTCACACTGACCTCCTGTGTCTGTGGTGAGTTTACTCCTTCACTTTATTCTCTACAAACTGATACAAGTCCTCAGTTAGTCTGCTCCTCACTTTCCCTCTGTCTCCTCAGAACCAACATTTGTAGTGAAGGTGACACAGAGCTCCTATCAGGCAGAGGAGAACCACGAAATCACACTGGAGTGGACCTTCACCAACACTCAGGGGTCAACAGAGCCCATCGTTGTCTACTGTCGACTCTTCACTGATCACAGAGTCTCAGTCCTGTATCATCTGTATGAGGGTGATGAACAGTTTCAGGATAACCAGTTTTCAGGACGAGTCCAGTGTGACAGAGACGTCCTCAGAGAAGGACGAGTCAGACTTCATGTGTCCAGACTCAGGACTGAAGACTCAGGATTTTACATGTGTTCGGTCCTCACTAAGTATGAGAGGAGCTCTGATGAATGTCGACTGAAGGTCACTGGTGAGTTGATTCAGTAGAGTCAGTAGAGGTCAGTAGAGTCAGTAGAGTCAGTAGAGTCAGTAGATCTCTGGTGATGGAGGTTACCACCAGTGTTGTTCAGACTCTGCTGCTGAACTAGACCTGATGGAGTTTGTCTGCTCAGCTCTAGATTATTTACTAAGACTGTCATTAATGAACACAACATAGAATAAACTGCACATGGAAACAAACATCAGGAGCTTCAAACACAAACAGTCCACATCTGAACTTTGGACCTGAAGGACCAACAAGTGTTTTATGTCTTTTACAGAAGCTGTTGCTGAACCAGAACCAGAACCAGAACCAGAACCAGAACCAGAACCAGAACCAGAACCAGAACCGGGGAGATCGGGACCAGAGAGTTGGATAGAAACTATTTTTATTGTAGGACTGACACTACTAATACTACACTGGCTATCATTTATTGCTATTGTTCTTTCCAGTATAAAAATGGCGTTGCGTTCTCACTTACGCAGTTAGAAAAGCGCTTTTTGGGGAAAATCTGTGTGCATACAGAACTTTGTGGAATTCGATGTTGTTATGCACGCCAGGCAAAGAACACCACAAAGAACCTTCCGTCTCTGCCTAATTAATGCTCCTTCTGCTAGGGCAACTCCATGTCTGTGACGTAAATACGTACACGACGCGAGCAGATCAGGGCAGGTTTTTGCATTTTTACAATTTAGATGGGAACGTAACGTTTCAGCGTTTTTAATATTTCTTATCTAGAGGCTGGTTTCAATTCATTCATTTCAAGGCATAAATGCCGTCGCCACCTAAAAAAGGCATATCTGATCAAATATTTTGTCGTTTTCATCCGTGAGCAATGTCAAACGGGGCCTGAGAGAGAAGATGTAGCCTACAGCTGTAGACATTTTGAGTCTCTTTAAGATACAGTCCATCAGATCCAACTGGACTCAGGAATCTAAACTTGTAATAAAACTCATTATATTTGTAGCAGAGACATCCACACACTGTTCAGTCTCTGACGCCTTGTCCACACGAGCCCGGGTATTTTTGAAACCGTGAACATATGTTCCCGGTTGTATGTCCTGTCCACATGCAACTGTGCTTTTGGAACCCTGAAACCGTGTTTTTTTTAAACCGGAGTCCAGGGTGGGGTTTTCGGCCGGGGTTGGTTTCACCGGGTGCGTGTGGACACTGCAACCGTGATTGTTTTTCTCGTTTACGTCATAGCTGCACACGTGCTGATGTAAACACTGCCAGCCCGCAGAGGTGGTTTGCAGCGGTTTGCAGAAGTTGACGTGAGCTCGCAAAAATGGAGGTGACAAAGTGGATTTTATTATTTCACTTTTTCTTTTTCTTTTTTTTTTACATCATCTAAATGTACGGAGTGTTTTTATTACACCACTCGTGTGGACGCAGAGCAAAACTCCGGTTTCAAAAATACCCGGGCTTGTGTGGACAAGGCCTGAGCCTCTGTCTCTTTGGTCTCATCCAGTAGCTTTGTACATTACAGTATTGTTTTTGTTATTATTAAAGGTGTACAGAAAAGAAAATTGAATTTGAGCCCACTCTGGATCATAAAATGAATGTGATAACTCATCTATCAGACGATGTAGGCCAAACTTTGTGCAAAATTCTATTTTTGAGTAAATCCGGGATGAAAGTGTGTATTTTTTTTCCGCATTAGATAATGCAGGCGCACGGATTATACGTCAGCCTGTACACGATTCATCAGCCACTGATATTGGATCCGTCATCCGTCATTCAAACGTCTGAGACACACACACACACACACACACCGAGCTCGGTCTCGCCCCCAAACTTTGAATATCCCGCCCGCTCGATAACGACCAATCAAATTTGTTTTCCTTACTCGGGTAAACTCGTGTTGCAGCTCGTGACAACTCGGCGCGACAAACAGGAAAAACGGCCATTTCTGTACACCTTTAAATCCTTATCACATTATTTATAATTTGAATGCTGTAAAATTTAAATAAAAGTCTGTTTCTATCAGAGTGAAGTTGTTGTGACTCTTCTGCGTGTCAGAGTCTTAAGCCTCGTTTCACCTATGTGGTACCAGTTCGACTCGACTTGGTACTATTCTAGGAGAGTGTTTACAGGATAGTAGGCTACCACCTTCAGAGTAGCCAGTCATCATAGCGACAACGCTTAATAAAGCAAAGTGAAATTTAGACTTCTGTTCATTTTAAAACATTTATTGATTGAAATGTGGTGATATCTGTACAGAGGCCCGAGGCAGTGCTGCTCTTCTGTCCAGTTAACATCTGAAGCTACACTTTACAAACTAATGTGGCTTGTAGAAAACTAACATTTAGAAGGAATTATATGACACTCTTTGTATTGTAAGTATTAACCTTATCGGTGTAAATAAAGTTTCAATTTGATGTAACAGGCCCCCAGACTAACTTTTTTTTTTTACTAGGAGCACTGTGAACCCTAATTTTAAAACTTTAGCACAAGCAGAACATTTAGGGGCGCACACTGTAAATCAACTTGAATTTCTTATTTCCTTCTCCTTCTCCTCACACACATTGGCCTGCCACCTGTAATGACAGATTCCAGATTCCAGATTCCTATAGTCGCCCATTTTATATTTCACCAGTGTTAAAAAAAAAGGGGGGGGGGGGGAGTAAATTTGCTGGTTGCACATGCACAAGTAGATGAAAAATTTACTTGCATCGTCTCAAACTAAAGGGGCAAAATACGCCCATTTACAGCCCTGTGCTGTGTAAAAAATCTGAACATCTACTATGATATAATTTGACATCTATGCCACTAAGACACTCACATTGTTCAGTCGCTGAGCCTCTGTTTCTTTGGTCTTGTCCAGACAGACGTCCAAACAGACTTGGAGCGCCCCCTACTGACAATTGAAATAAGTGTTTAAAAAGTAGCTGGCCATTTTGAGATAAAGCAGTTATCAAGAGCCATTCATACATTTGTCATGCTAATTTCCCCTCAGGCTTATGTCACTTGTGAAATAAAAGTAAATAAACTGACTCGACTTAACATTTTATTTTAAGATTTAAGTTAAATGCTTGTAGAAGATAACTGGGGCAGGGTGACAGGCCATTAGCCTCTTGCTGTCTTGCTAGCTAAGTGCTTGCTAGGCCTCACCTAGCTCCACCTGCTACTTAATTGAAATCACTGTAGCGTATTGGTAAAAGTTACATATAATTGAGGGATTGCCTGTTTAGACTGCTTACCGTAAACCGATATCCACTGAGTCTCAGCTTGACACTCAACCCTTTGCTCTGGGCCGTGTAGCCTACACCATGCGCACTTTTGGAGCGCTCTCTCTCTCTCTCATGCTGCCGTAATCAGGTTACAAAATGAGCCGTCTCACTTTCGAGCAGCTTGACGAGCGGCGCACTGTTCCAAAAGTTGAACGTTACCCTTGTTGTTTGAACTGGGAGTTTCAGGTACGGACAAGGGGGACAGCTCTCCATTCCGACACACCTCCACTTCGACACCCTGCTGTTCTGAAACACCCCCACTTCGAAACACCGCTGTTACGACCCGGGGTCTGGAAAAATAGAAAAAATAGAAAACCCCGCTATTACGATGAATGGAAGTCTATTGTCGGAAAGGCGGGGTTTCGAAAAGGCGGGGTGTAACCACGGACAAGATGGCAACGCAGTGATAACCATAGGGTCATAACGGTCACTCGGAGCTCCAAAATTGTTTGTCAAAAATCTAAAGATTACATCACGGAGTGGAGGCTTCGTCCAACTTCAGGAATATGGCTTGTTATGTGATTGGAGAGGACAATACTCCTGTTGTTTAAGAGGCGAATGACGCTCTGATATTGTTTTGTTTACGTGTTAGCAGCCGTGCAGAGCAGATTAGCATTGGTGTGTTAGCATTTGTATGTTAGCCAGTAGCTAGATGAATTGACATGATGAATGCAAACTGTCTGGGAGGAAAGATAAAATACTAGCTTGCAGGGGAGACAATTAATATGTGCCTTTTTAATTTATTGAACACTGAACAGTCAAGAACCCATTTCATGTACAAAACAATAAAGAAACATGTTTTTTGTCAGTTTGATCAAAAAACAGAGTGACAAACTTTGTTTTAAATCAGTCCTCTGTTATAGAGAATACAAAATAATAAGCGAATTAGAACAAAAGGCATGACGTTCTAGTTATGTACAGTGAAATTAAAAACAAAAATTAACAAAAATGAATATGTATTTAACAGCATTACTGAGAAAAATATAATCTAGAAAACATATTTACAGTGGTACTTTAGTCAGGGTCACACCACAGAATATGATTAGCTTGCTATGCCTAGTTTGAGAAACAGAGTTTAGACCTGTGTTAAGTTAGGCTATGTATTGTGATAACTATGGATGGATAGTCACAGAGGCCAGTTAAAAGATGTACAATTAACACATACTATTTCAGTCTAGTACCTTTACCTGTGTCCTGTCCATTTGCTTAAAATCCATATCATAATTCTGGCTAGCTGATTTAGTTAGCTAACAGGACAAGATGGCTACTATGAAGAAGTTACTCCCATTTAAAGGATAACTCAACCAGACAGCTGAGTTTGACATGGATAAGTCTTAATAAACACTACAGACTGCATACGAGAGAAAAATGCTGTTGATGTCTCGATGGCGTCTCAAAGACAAAGTCCCTGTCTCCATGTCGATCTTAGAGTCGTCACTGAAGGGGCTAAGAAGAGGTGGACGAGGAGAAGGAGAAAGGAGAGAAGGGGAGGACAGAGGAGGTTGCTAGAGGAGGGGTGAGGAGCTGATCACTCCATGCTGGCTCGTCCAGGTTTATTTCAACAAATGGGTCCGTGGAGAAAATGGCTAACGAAAGGGGACAAATAAAGAGACAAGTACAACGATGAGATTGGAGATCCAAAGACGAAAATCAATACACTTTACTTTCTATTATTCCTTATTGATAATTGACTTCAAAGCTTCATTGGCTTTTTGGAAGCAAGAGAGCTCCATCAAACAACTCAAGTTTCTTGATTGGCACTTAGATCTTGTGTTTTACATATAAAATGTTAGTTTTCAAGACTTCCTATTTCTTTACCGGTCCTCACTACCTACAGTGTTGTCCAGGTTTTGCACATTCCAGCCTAAAAGACTTGCCGATTGATTTATAATTTGTGTCTTACATGGGTTGTTGTTGTTTTCGTTCTGCTGTGTCTCCACAGTAGCGTCAAAGATCAGGTCGGCGCTGCTCGGTGGCTCGGGTGTCTTGTCAGCTGGCTCGTCGTCGCCTGATGATGGGCTGGTGTTGCTGGGGGGTGAAGTCTCAACGCCGTTTGCTTCCGGCTGTGGATCTGGAGCTGAAGACCAAGTAAGGGAAGAGGTAAAAACAAAAAGGTAAGGAAGTGGACTGTCTCTGGATCAGATACTGATGGAGACATAAACTTAATTGTATTTTAAAATGTAGATACTGTATGTATGTATGTGTTAAACAATGTTTGTAAAGTTTCAAATTTTTGTATTTAAAATATCAGTGTAAATGAAGTTTACATTTGATGGTTTCTTTAGTCTCTGACTATTGAAATTGATGAAATTGGAGCGGTTAAAAAGTAGCTTCACCACATTGAGACAGTTAGATAAAGAAGTGATAATGATGATAATGAAGTGTCCTCTTCTTTGGAGATCAAAATATTGTCAGGGAAGTAAGGGAAGAGGTAAAAACAAACAGGTAAGGAAGTGGAGTTTCACCACAGTCATTGAAAACATGTTGATGTTGAAATAGAAGTTGCATTCAAGGACAGAAACGAAAGCTGAGGTGTTTAAAGTTCTCAGAGTGGTAGACATTAATGGAGAAGTCCCAGATTGAGAAGTCTTGCCAGGACTTTTTTGTTACTTCTTTCAGGAATGAGCAATTTTTACAATTTCTTATCAAGTAATATAGCCTACTTGTTGTGGTCCTTTAGCACCAAAATAAGTATTCAAATGTTTACCGTTTTCTCCATCAGAGTCTTTGTCCTCCAGCTGTGGACTCGTACCGTTGCTTACTGGTGGAGGTGAAAGATCACTGATGATCACATCATCATCTTTAGGAGCTGGTCGATCTGAGATACAATGCACACAAAAAGTCAGGATAGTCTTATAGTCTTACAGGGTCTTGTTAATTTGAATACAACTGCACACATAAACACAAACACACACCGAGGTCATCTAGGTAGACTTGTTCAAAGCCGGTGCCGGTGGGTTCATTGAAATGTCTCATGATGGGTTCTGGTCGCTGAAGATCAAACGAGTACGTCTGGACACACAGATGAGACAAGAGAGAAATAAAATATGGCACAAAAGAAAAATCAAATAACCAAAAATGATGTGTCCATCTCTACAACAACTTGTCCCCTCACCCTGGAGACTCTCCTGAGGAAGTAGAGGATGACACACAGGATGATGATCACCAGGATGATCAACACCAGAAGCACGTAACCTAGACGGAGATCGACACAGAGACAGAAATAATTGAAACAATCATAGTTCATAAATAATGACAAAATAATAGAAAGTAACCCTGTGTTTACTGTCACAACACAATCAACTGTGGTTAATTCCCTTCAGACACAGTCTGCAGCCATGGAAAATGCGTATGAAGGTTTAGAAACATCTGCAGATAAACCCTGAGGTCCTCCATGGTTTGGACTGCAGGTGTAAACCAGCCAATCAAGAAACACTGACCATATTTATAATGATAATGACCTCACAACCAGATTGAAAACATATAGCATATAAAAGTGCAGCTTTAGCGCCCTCTGCTGGCTCACACTGATTACTGCAGCTGTTTTACCTTAACCACTAGTGCATTCTGGGACATCAAACTTACTGTAAATTCACACTGAGAGCCTGAGTGGTTCATTTGGATTTCCTTCTAGATCTGATCATGAAGATACATTATCTTTTAAAATGTGTTTTTGAATCAAAATGTAATTTCAATTTTCAAGTTAGAAAAAAGAACGAGTGAATAATACCAAGGCACAGGGTGTGTACATATAGACAATAAATATTACTCAAAGGGACACTGAAAGACAAGACACACACAGAAAAGAAAATAACTTTAAAGTTAATTAAAAAATGGTTAAAGTGTATGTATAAAAAAAATACTAGTACGGGCAAAGGCATTGGGTGGCAACTTGCCAACATTAAAGCCACCCAAAATACAAGAGGAGAAGAGGAAAAAAGAAAGAAACAAAGAAAGAAAGAAAGAATGGAGTCAACTCATTCCAATTTCCATGCCGGTACCACCACAGCAATTTCATACAACCGTCAAAACGGTGGAATAATTTATGCACATTTATGCAAATTTGCTCATGTTAACAAAGAATTTCAAAAAACTTGTAATACATTTTTTGTTTGTCTTAATGTAAGTAATCAACTCAGTAATTTTCATGGAGATAACTAAAGGTTAAAAATGTTACCCTATCCACGTGAAAAAAATCTTTTATATGTGTATAAATGGGATATGTTTGGGTCTGTTTCTAAACTTTCCCCTAATGGGATTCTTCGGGGCTTTTTTTTTCCCTCACTCAGGACATGTTGAGAATACAAACTCAGTTGAGTTTGCTTCTGTTGCAATTTGTTTAACATTGACCCATTTTTTGGCCTAAAATTACTGGACTAATTAGCACTACTGCACATAAGTTAAAAAAAAACAAATGATGATAATAATAGAAAAACGTCCTTACCCCAGGATGAACCACCACCAGTATCACTGTCTTGAATTGTTCCTAAAACAGACAGTTCATACAGTATACGTCAACATTTCTCTGTTCACGCCCTCTGGTGGACATCAGGAGCAAAATACATTTACAAACTAAGGTGTTTTCATGTTTCTCAGAGTCCATCAAATCTCCCAAACCCTCTTCAGGTTATAGACTAAAGCTCTGACATGAAAACAGAGCAGACTGGATATTATTGATTAGGCTTGTCAGTGGGAAGGAACGAGTAAGTAGAAGATTCCTGCAGAACAACATAATACAAATACACCTCCCTCTCCTTCCCTGGGTTTTTGTCAGGATTTACATTATTTCTTCACAAAGGTTTTATCCATCTGACCAGACAGTCAGAGTGGAATAGGGCTGAAACTAATGATTATTTTCATGCTTAATTAATCTGTTGATTAATTGATTAGTTGTTTGGTCAATACAATATTAAAAAATGTTGAAAAATGTCAATAAGTGTTTCTCAAACCACAAGATGACGTCCTCAAATCCCTTGTTTTGTCCACAAACCAAAGAGATACTCAGTTTATTGTCATAAAGGTACAAAGAAACCAGAAATATTCATATTTAAGAAGCTGAAATCAGAGAATTTGAACTTTTTTTTTCTTTAAAAACTACTCCAACTGATTATTCGATTATCAAAATAATTGACGATTAATTTATCGATTATTGTTTGATTAATCGATTAATTATTGCAGCTCTATTTTTGACATTTTGAAATAATCTAGAGAACTTTTTTACTTAAAAAAAACTACTCAAACCGATTATTTGATTATCAAAATAATTGACGATTAATTTAATAATCAATTATTGTTCAATGAATCAATTAACTCTTGCAGCTCTAGTTTGGACAGCAAGATCAATCAATATCCTAATCAGCTCAATATTAACACAACAGCTATTTACTTCATACAGAAACAATATTTATTTTCCTATGCGAGCACTGCAGTGTCCGTCTTTATGCAGACGATACTGTCATCTATGTCTCCAAGTTACAGTCGACTTTTGACAAACTTCCCTCCTATTTTGGGGGGTTCTTCATTTTAAATGTCATTGTTTGCTCTTGAAAAACATTTTTTTCCAACCACCTGGGTGTATATGTGCAAAAGTGACCCACCGGCCGTTGGGCGTGTGTGTGTGTGAGAATGTGTTTGTTTGATGGTTTGTCAGTGCATGCGTTTGTGTATCCACCGGTACAATACGAGCACATGGTGGTTGTGGTCTGACACACAGGAAGACGAGCTGAGGCACGAAGCTCGTCCAACTGCCTTCTGCATCTGTGACTGATCTGTCGGGTACCTGGCGATGCTGCGCTGCCCGTTGTCGCCGTAGAAACCGCCTCACCGTCATCCCCGGTGGTGGTTCTGGCCGGGGTCGTAGCAGGAGTCCCTGTGCCGCTGCCACCTCCCACTGTTGTGTTGGACAAACTCTCATTGTCAACGCCCGTCTTTGTGTTTTCAACAGAGAGAGAGAGAGAGAGAGAGGTTACAGTTACTATTCAGAAATATGTTGATTTTCTTTTTCTCTAACTAAATAAAACTCACTGACCTGTTGTTTCTTATTCATATAAACCTGACTGGAGTGGTGTTATTCAGTCAGGTCCAGCTGTAGTGCTCTAATTGTTTCAGATTAATTCTGTTTTTGACTTGGACTGCAACTAACGATTATTTTCATTATCAATTATTGATTGATTGATTGATTGATTGATTGATTGATTGATTGATTGATTGATTGATTGATTGATTGATTCAATTCATTGTCATTACACATGTTAAAAAACAAGGCAACGAAATGCAATTTGTATCCAACCAGAGTGCATATGCAGTATAATAAAAACAAAAACATACATACAAAGTGCATGGGGATTATTAATATATGTTTTTTTTTCCTATACAGATGTGCTATATAAATACAGTAGTGCATTGAGTATGAATACAGTAGTGCAGTGATTAATCTGACGATTATTTAAACGATTAATTGGTGTTTCCCAAACCACAAGACTAAGCCCTCAAATGTCTTGTTTTGTCCACAAACCAAAGAGATACTCAGTTTATTGTTGTAACAGAACAAAGAAACCAGAAATATTCACATTTAAGAAGCTGAAATCAGAAAATGTGAACTTTTTTTTTCTTAAAAAACTACTCCAACCAAGGGGGCAGTTGTCAGTCTGAGAAGTGAAGCTCACTTCCGCGTTCAAAAAACTGCAATCCCCTCGAATTCCTCTGGGGGCTGGTGTCAGAAGGGAGCATTCCCCATAGACCCCCATGTTAAAATCGCCGACTTTACATCCTCAGTAAACATGTTAAAAGCCTGGTGTCAGAACGTTTTTTCGTCTCAATCGATAGTTTCTACCCCCGCACACACTCTGAGGGGGGTGAATTTTTTTTTAACTCTACCGTTTGACTGTTATTAGGTTAAAATTCTGGCCAATTAGGGCGCGGAAACGTTGAGTGACAGGTCCGAGCAGCTCCGTGGACAGCTGCTTCGAGGCCAGTGGGCGGGTTCTCGGCCGGCCAATCCAACATGGCGCTGTTCAGGCCGCCATATTTGAGTCACAAAAACGACTCCCCAAAACCAATGGGGGACGTCACGGACGCTACGTCCATTCTTTTTACAGTCTATGACTCCAACTGATTATTGGATTATCAAAATAGCTGACCATTAATTTATCGATTATTATTTGATTAATCGATTAATTATTGCAGTTCTATATTTGACATTTAGAAATAATCTATGCAATAACTCATTTTATTTGCGGTTCCTGTCGACCCACGATGCTCAGCTTCACGTAAAGTTAAGATATTATTGTTACTGATGTGAGGTTTCAGGTCTCAGGTGCAGAGGTACGACTCTGTGAGGAAGTCGTCTCAGGTTGGTTCTTACCACATTGTCTGCTGTTGCATTCATTGAGTCGGGGCTGTCAAAGAGTCGAGGGGCCGGTGGTGCCGTGGTGGTGGTGGTGTTGTTATTTTCAGTTTGATTGAGTCTCGGCCCTGAGCCTCCAGGTGCAGCAGCAGGGGCCTCGGTGGCCACGGGGGCCGGGGGGGCCGGGGGGGTCGGGGGGGTCGGGGTGACTGTGTCAGAAGTAGAGGAAACACACACTCAGTCAGCCAGAGGTTTTCTAAACGGCAGTACACGATAGATGCAGGAAGTGGGCACTGTCGCTATGGCTACAACTCATGTCATGTGCTAGTGATGGTGATGGGGTGGCACGGTATAGCACAGCTTTGCAACACAGTGCAGCACAAACACAACCCTGTAGTGGACAGTGTGATTGGTCGTTGGGGTAGGACCAATCACAGCTCATTTCAGAATCCCTGTCTGATCACTGATTGGTTAACGGAACAAGCTGCTGCTGCATTGTCCCGCCCACTGAACACATCAATCCAGAGTCCCATTAGAAGAAGAGAGAGTTATGTAGGCCTATGTTTTCAAAAATCAGATTGTGAGGAAATCACTTCACATGTGTCCTCTTAAAGTTTACAGTCTCATGATCGTTAGTTGTTTAGTTATTTATCTAGGTCTTTATTGTTCTTTATGATGTGTATTTTGAATTTTTTTCTAGTCTGGATAAAGTTTTGTACAGAGTAATATCACCAAAAGATTAGACTCTAGAGTGGACAGTGTTTCAGTTGTAGCAGTCAGAGGCAGAGGGCCAGTGAGGGATCAGAGCTGATCCACAGTGAGTATGTAGATGAGGTGTGTGCTGGTACCGTACCCTGGCTGTCATTGGTGGGGGGTGAATCATCAGCTCGTCCTCTGGAAATCGTAGAAACTGTCAGAACTGAAACAGACGGAGAGAGAAACATTAAAACAATGACGTTTAAGGGCACAACTTAGCAAGCATTTGTACTATTTAGCCACATCATATTGTACCCATACCTATTTTTGTCTATTATACTGATGCTACCTATGTTTTGTGCAAAAAAACGTGAAAAATAAAGTTTAAAAAAACAATGATGTTTGTGCTGAAAACGCTGAACTTAACCTTTAACATAAAGTCCAGGGGCGAACGTTAACAATGAGAGGCGTCATGTAGCTGTTACTTAAACCACACAGAGCTGCTGCTGCTGCTGCTGCTGCTGCTGCTGCAACACATCTTCATATGTGTGAAGACGTTGGTGTGAAAACAGCAGGACAGAAACAAGACCATACTGTAACAAAGTGCATTAATCATATACTTTAGATATTCATTATTGACCTCTGACCTTTGATAATAATGTTTGTCACTGGACTGAAGCTCATTCATCCGTCTAAATACAGACAATAAACAAAGTCAACTTTACAGTTTCATATTTTTGTCACTGAATTGACCTTATTTTTTAAAGATTTGTGATTGTGATGTGACAACAGTTTTCTTAAATAGTGATGAGGGAATATTCACTGTGTTCAGGAACATGTTCAGTATCATGTTCTTTTTAAGGTGGAATAATCAAGGTTGTGTTTCTAAACTGCTCGGATAAAAAGAAAACAAGCATGTGGTTTTTCGTCATTTTCACTAAAACTGCGGCATTGTGTGTTTCTACTACTTCCTGTACAAAGACGTCAGGTATCCCATGTCCTTGGATGAACCTTAACGTACACACAAGTGCAGATTTAAGACATGAACATAATAATAATAATAATACAAATTCTAACACTGATAACACGTCTTTGTGAGTGTTGGGGGCTGAATCATTTGCAGAAGTTTGATCAGAGGAGTGAAACCAACAACTCACCCAACTGACGAGAAAACAAACTGTGAGTAAAGGCGGGAGCTCTGATCTGAGGACAGATTTAATCTTCCTCTTCTGCTTTTTTTTTTTTTTACTATAAATAAATCTCAACTCTTCAACTTTTTAGAAACACTCAGCACTCAGCACTGAAATCAAACAACACGAGTTAGTAAAAGTTAGTTTTGAGCTGCTGAGCTGAACTCACCGAGGAAACAGAGTCGACTCCACTTCATCATGATTTACTTTCCTTTGTCAGATTTTACTTCCTTAAAGATGGGGGACGATCATCGGCTGCACTTTCTCTTGAATTTTCTATATTTTGTTCCTTTTTCTGCGGCGCCGTGGCTTCACCTCGTCTCTCTGAGCTCAGCTTTGTTCTCTCTCGCTTCCTCTCTCCACCTGCTCTCTATCTTTCAGTGTCTCGCAACCTTTCCTCCCCACTCGCTCTCGCTTGCTCTCTCTCTTCCTACCTCTGCAGCTCTCTCGCTTTTTCTTTTTCACTGCTTAGTCTCAGTACATATGGCATAAGAGCCACAGACACGAGAACCACGTTGAAAATGTAACTTTAACCAACAAAATTAAACTCAACGGTAGAAAACTAAAAGCACTAAACACAGAAAAAGTCACCACCAACATCATTTGGGACAAATTTTGGGGGGAAATCAACACATTTGAAGAAAGGCCGCCTCACACTGGTGTCTCTTGTCCTGGGAAACTAAAGCTCCAATGGACCGGTCCTTCAGATGTCAAAATATCCCAAGATTCATTGAAAATAACAAGGCAGCAATTACTGTAACACAACAAAGCTGAAGTTCGGCCTTGGTGGTCTACAGAGGTCCAGACCTTCATAGACGTGGTCCTCTACATGATGCAGAGACTGAACCGTTGTTCTGTTTGTGTCTTCGCTTATTTTATTTCATGCACTTTGCAGCAAAAGCCTGATTTCTGACCATCAGGCTTTAGTTTCACCTCCTCAAATCAGTGACTCTTATAAACAGTTTGAATCATATATAATTATTTCTTTAAGAATGTATAAGTCTATAGCCAAAGTATTTAGACAGGAACAGACTAGAGGCTGAGAATGCTGCAGCTCGCCATGATATTTGCTGATCTTTAGACGTTGCAGCAGCAGTTTTGGGGGAAACCCCGACTTTGTTTCAATGCAGCTATAAAGGCCAGGCACCTGAAGGCATCGTTTTACTGTAACAGTGGAGAAACTCAGCTGGCCTGCAGAGAGCTGCAACCTGACCCCCATCCAACTTCCCAGGACTAAACCTCTGCAGCCCGGGTCTAAAACAAAAAAAATCTGACCCCAGATGATAATGAATAATGCCCATTGTTTTGGTTCAAAATCGGTCCACATTGGCCAATGAGATATATCCCTTTGTCTTCTTCACCAACCTGTCTCTCCGCCCACAAAATGCTATACATTATCTTTTTACATTTTCCTGTCTAGCCCCTGTGTTTCTCAACAACTCGCCCCCCATGGCCTCTCTCTCTCTCTCTCTCTCTCTCTATACTACACTCTCTATGTCTCTCTACCCTCTAAATGTCTCTCAGTATCAGTCAGTAACCAGGAACTGAGTCATCGACCGCAGCTCGAGCTCCGTATAACACAGGATGCTGCTTCAGTCTTTACTTCAGCAGCTGGAACCGGCCTCATGCTATAGTTCTCACATTGTCACGTTTGAAGCCGCAGAACAGATAAAACTTCACCAACAACATGGAGCTCTGTCAAATTCACTTTAAAACTACAAAATGGCAGATGGACTTTAAAAGCTCTCCAGATTTTGGGGCTCAAGTTGTCATTTTAGAGAATATGCTTTTGGTTTTAGCGCTTGGTATTTTAGAAATGTGTCAGAAATGTGTCAACAAACCACAGACAATAGAAGTATTGGTTGGCTAATGCACCTACACACGCATCTTTTTTCTTTTAGGTCACAGCTGGTCAAAGTGCAGCTAAATATATTGCTGCATACATTGTGTAACAGTACATATTGACACACTTAACTAAGGTCAGATCACACATAAAACCTCAGAGACATTTTTTTTAATCAAAGACAGAGTTAGAGATAAAGAGTGACATCATCTGCAAACAGAAACACGACAATAACTTTAGAATTTAAACTTCACAATCCAATGAAACAGGTTATAAAAGTTTACAGTGTATTTATTTATGGTTACAGGCTTCAACATCAGGTCCTCACAATGATACAGTTGCATTTCAACATGCTACGATGCACAGGACAAGGAGAAAATGGATGAGGTCGGGGCAGTTGAGGTTGGCTCTGGACAAGGGTGTCGGGTCGCTGGCGGTGTTGACTGTAGGTACAGAGAAGGAAAGAGATGTAACCCCACTATATGTAGTATAGTATGCAGCTTATTGTGGGACAGACTGAGGTTACCTGGGGTTGAGTCATCGTGATCTCCCCATGGAATTGCAAAATTGTCAGGTAAGAATACATATAAATCAGTGTCATTTGATGAATAATAATCCCAGTATATGTCATTATCATCATCATCATCATCATCATATCCTCCTGATAAAACGAGTGCAGCAGCTACAGGGATATAAAAAAAGAAGAATTAAAAGTTGGTAAAATTACAACAACGCACTGCGTGACATGTATTATATTGCCACATTACATAGTTAATCTCTTTGAAATGTTTGCACCAATTAGCATCATACAAGCAGGGCCGTTGTATAGGGGAGAAAGGTGATGATAACTCTAGGGGCCCAGCGCCCAGTGGGGCCCATAAAAAACCCCAGTAGTCTAATCTTTGTATGACTGATTTATTCTGCGTAAGACCCTGACTAATACTCATAGTACACTGTAAAAACTCAACATCTAGTCAAAATTAATCTCTTTCCACTTAAAATAAGACTCATTACCTAAAAATTAACTTGTTTTTAGATCATTTTCACTTAAATTCACAATAGATAGAAAAATTTGCCAGTGAAAGTAAGTTTTTTGTGCTTCTAATAAGGAAGAAAACCTTGCTCCACTATCAGATTTTTTCTACTTATTCCAAGTGAAAATCTGCTTGAAAGAAGTTAAAAGTGTCTAAAAACAAGCTACTTTTAATATGATGTGTCTTATTTTAAGTATAATGAGATTTGTTTTGACTAGAAATTACATTTTGACTAGAAATAAGACAAATATTCTTGCTCAGATACTTGAGTTTTTGCAGTGTAATGCTACATTAGCATCAAAACAAAGAAGGCTAAATAAAAAACAATAATACATACGTAGTCTAAGAAAAAAAAAGGAAAAGTTAGGGGGAGGGGCCCACTTTAGTATTCTTTAAGGGGGCCCAGAATTCCTAGCAACGGCCCTGCATACAAGGGAAGGAGTCACCGGCAGCGACTGTTTTGATATCAATCAGGAATTTAATTCTTCCCCAATTGTGGTTTGTTGTTATTTTGTTTCCTCTTTGACACTCTGCTACCACATCTTTGATGGTTCATTCACTCTCTGCTAAGTTTTCATTTGAATATCGAAAGCATCTACCAGTGTACTCACACCCCATCTGGTGCCAGACGATGCAAAAAAATAAAATAAAAAAATTGTCGAGAAACGAAGCAGGTAGTGAAAGACAAACTCACCGAGAGCCCACATCAGCAGATAAACCTTCATCCTTGTCGTCGTCGTCTTCTCCTTCTCCAACAAATACCAGTTTTTGCGGAAACTCGCTAAAGTTTCTCCAATTGACTTAAACGTCTCCTCTCAAACTCACCGAGACAATCTGTCTACTGAAACAGGAACTAGCCGACCACATCAACAGACTTGTTCACTCACTGTACTGTCAATTTATTCCACTTAGACAATGTGGCCCCGCCAGCTTTCAGAGCAGAGTGTACCACAGGAAAACAGGTAACAAGAGTAAGTAAGGGTCGACTTGGAGCTGTGATGACTACGAGAGTGAGCCGAGCCTGTCAGTGTGTGTGGGGGGGGTAAGGCTTTGAATGTTGGCCAGTCCAGTTGTGGGGTGATGGACTTAAGCCATGAATCAGTTATTTGGAGGAGCTAGCTAAGATGTTGACATGAATCTGGTGAATATGTTCACTGTTCACTGTAAACCCACTTCTAATTGTAACCAAGTCAAGTTCACTGCCCAGGTTTGGAGCAAGCACCATGAAGTAGCTACATCAGGGGTGAGACGCCTGGATCCACTTTCAAAGACTTTCACGCCATCTCAAGTTGGGATATTGTGGCAAGGTGCAGAGGGCCCGGGCGGGGATTGAACCCACACCTCCCTGGTAAGAGTCATGTGCGCTTGCCACTTGGCCAAAGGGACATCCCCGTGGCCAAGCAGCCAGGGCGCATGATCAATTGGGGGCATAGTGACAGGAACCTCAACTGTCACAATATGATAACATATGATTTCATGGTCATCTAGCCATCTAGGTCATCTAGCCATTTTTTTAAACATTGATCTAATGCTAACCCTTATGGCATTTTACCTTTTATAATCTACTACTCCATTCATTAATCCATCAGTCAGAAGTTAGGTTTAGGCCCCCATTACAAACAAAAAAAACACCCATGGGCCACCATGCCACCGGCTCAACAAGTTTTCTGGGAAACCCTGAAAAGTAGGTATTTGGTATCCCTGACTGATGCATCGACACATAGCAGCTCATTTAGGTCACAGCTGGTTAGAGTGCAACTAATTTACTTATGCTAACAGTACACCTTGACACACTAAAGAAGACTTATGATAGATGAAAGAGACTGTTCTGAGGCCCTTGAAGAGAGAGGCATAAAGATTTGTGGATGCAGACTTTTAATCAGAGACAGAATTAGAGATGTAAAGTGACTTCATCTGCAGAAAGAAACAACGCAATCATTTTAGAATTTAAACTTTAGAATATAATGAAGCAGATTATGGAAACTGACAGTGCATGCATGGTTACAGGTTCAACTTCAGGTCCTCGCAACAAAGATGATACAGTTGCATGTTAAAATGCTAACATGCACAGAACAAGGAGAACATAGCTGAGGCAGGGGTAGTTGACGTTGGCTCTGGACAAGGGTGTGGAGTCAGTGTAGTCTGTAGAGAGAGATATGTAAATATGTTTTCCCTAATTATATGTAGTACATGCATTGTACAGTAGTTCACTGTAGGGCAGACTGGGGTTATTGGAGCCACTGTTACCTCCCTAAAGTGATAAGAGGGAATTTTTGGTAAAACTCACTATAAAATAATAATAATAATAATAATAATAATAATAATAATAATAATAATAATCATCATCATAAAAAACTCACCAGAATAATTTTCAGATGAAGAATTTAAGTAATCTAATAATTTCATGTAATCATCATCATCATCATCGGATCCTCCTGATAACACAAGTGCAGCAGCTACAGGGATATAAACACAGGCAGATAAATGAAAAGATATGTTAAGATAGGTTATGACTACGTGTTACAGAGTTAATCTCTTTAAAAGTTTTGCACCAATCAGCATTATGTGATATAATGTCATATTTAGTTGTTTTCTCTTCATCACTTTGCTACTGAATCACGCAATAGATGGTTCATCCACTCTGCTTAGTCTTCTTTAAAATTTTGAAACCTTACCGTACCATCTAGTGTACCACACCCCAGTAAATATGTTTACATGTTTTGGCTAAAACTAAGCAGGTAGTGAAACACAGACTCACCGAGAACCCACATCAACAGATAAACCTTCATCCTCGCCGTCTTTTTCACCTCCTATCTTCTTCTTCTTCTCCTTCTTCTCCTCCAAATGCCAGTCGAAGGAGTTTGAGAAGGACTTTCTCTAACTGACCAACTTAAAAATCTCCTCTCACACTCACAGAGACGATCTGTCTACTGAAACCGGAACCAGCCGACTACACCATCAAGCAGCTGGTTAAAATTAACAAGTCACAAAACCAACTTGTGCAGAATGTGTTGCAGAAAGTAGCTGGCCGTCGATTCAGAGCCTCAAGTATGGGGTGAAATTACTGCCATAACTCCACAAACCCGCAAAGCATGTTTTCTCTCGCTGGACGCCGGCGTTGTTGTGGTGTACCGGGCTCCAAAGTGGGTGGAAGAGGCTAAAACCCAGTGCTACACCCAGCTGCTTTCCCTGGAGCAGCTGGGGGAGAATCGTACTTCCGGCTATCAGCTGTGCCGTGACATAGGCCTACTGACTCAGCAGCACCACCTGTTGTTGTGGAGTGCGAATTACAGGTCTGGCTGTGAGTGCAAGTGTGTGGATCAGCGCGGAGGGTGGAATATTACTGCCAAAAGTCACGTGACAGTTCCATAGTTGTAGAATTGTGTTTGTAGTTGTAGAATTGTAGTTGTAGTTGTAGAATTGTAGTTGTAGTTGTAGAGTTGGGCCCTGTCCCAATATCCGCACTTCCGCCCTAAGGTCTTCCTTGAAGTGTGCATTTCTGGAAAGCGCACTTAGGGGTGTAAGTGCGCAAGGGACCGATTCAATTAAGAGCGGAATTGGGACGCTTCTGACACGTCACGTGTTACGTCATTTCTGTGTTGGTTCATTGTGAGACGATTGTGAGACATGGAGGCTGCAGTGGCGCTGCTCGCTGAGTGCTTGGTGGTGATGCGACATCACCAAGAGCTATTAAGGAGAATTAGGAGTCGCAGGAGAAGAAGATATCTTCACCTCACCCAGCTGTTGATGCTGATGCCTGATCAACAGGTAAATTAACTTTATTGTATCCTACCTTTTAAAGTTAACTGTTAATGTGACCAGCGCTATTTTGAAAAAAAAATCTGTTAACGTTATAACCTGTTGACACGGAGTTTGGCGAGGATATATTGAGATATTACTCAAATTATGAAGTAATGTGAACTGTAGCTACTGGGTCATAAAAGGGTGTAGTCCTGAGAAAATGAATGATACATTGTTTCATTATTCAACTCATATTTGTTTTCACTGCGGTCCATGTTGCCAGCGCTTTTATTAACGGCTGGATAACGTTGGACACTATTTTTTTTTAATTATGTTAACGTTATTCCTATTGAAAAAGAGTGTGGGTACGTTATACTGTGATATTATTCAAATTATAAAATGATGATGTGAACTCTACTGGGTGTTTTCCTTTCATGAAATGATTGATTGTGAGGGCCAAACGCAGAGGATGTTGTTATGATGCTGTGTGAAGCCCTTTGAGACAAACAGTATATAGCCTAGCTACTAGCCTTGTCTTGCCTTGCCTAAAACCAAAAATAATTAATTCCTCATTTTACACTGCAAATGATAGATGAGTTGAGCTGCCAGACAAATTATTTTTATTTTATTTATTAATTATTTACTATTATTATGTTTTCCCTTCAAGGTTAAATAAAGTAGCTATATCTTATCTTATCTGTAATATATTGAGCAATTAAATGAAGAAATACTTGTAATCTGTGTTTTAAAAACTGTTTTTTAATTTGTTTTTTGTATTTTTAAGGTTGGAAGAATGATCAGATATGCCAGGCTGAATCGCACCATGCCTGTGCTTCAGGTTTACTTTGATGTAGAGAGAGACCTCCGACCTGACTACCGCTTATCCAGAAGATCCATGAGGGGCCTGATGGATGTTCTCCGCAGGGACCAGGACCATGGCTGGGGATATCATTTAGAGGTTCTTATATTTGTGTATTGGATTGCCCACGGACTGTCCTACAGAGTCACCTCCCGAGCTTTCTCTGTGCCAAAGTCCACCGTTATGCCGTGTTGTACATAGAATCGCCAGGAAAATCATGGACATTACAGAAAAAGTAATTCATTATCCAAATCATGATGAACTTGAGGAAACTGGCCAGAGATTTGGACGCTTAGCTCGCCATGCTGCATTTGAGAAGGCTGTAGGAGCAATTGACGGATGTCACATACGCATCAAACCACCCAATCATGGCAAGGAAGACTACTTTAACTACAAGCAGTTCTACTCTATACAAATGCAAGCTGTCTGTGACTCCAGTGGACGCTTTCTTAATATCTTTGTTGGTTTCCCCGGTTCGGTTCATGACACCCGTGTTACTGAAGAACAGCCCACTGTATGTGAATGCTGAGTACCCCCCACCTGGTTTTGTTCTCCTCGGTGATGGAGGATATCCATGCATACAGTCTCCCATAACAATCATCACACCCTTCAAACACCCACTTCAGGGAAGGGTCGAAGAGCGGTTCAATCACTGTCATTCACGTGCTCGTTCCATTGTGGAAAGAGCATTTGGCATGATGAAAGCACGCTGGAGGGTAACGCTGTTCAAAGCCTTGGAGGTGAAAGTTGGCTTTTGCACAGAGGTGGTCACTGCCTGTGCTTTCTTGCACAATGTGTGTCTGACTCATGGTGATGTACTGGAACCAGAGCCAGCTGATGATGCCCCCCCACCACCACCACTACCACCAGCAGCAGATCCTGGACAGGAGACAAATGGCAACCTGCTGCGGGCGAGGATCGCTGCTCATGTGTCCGCACCCATTCACGTTCAGGAACAACTTCATGAACATGACTACACTAGAACGTAAAAACCATAGCTTAACTATTTATTGCCATGTGTCTATGTAACTATACTGTTCATTTATTTTCTTGTTAACATGCCTTGAAGCTTATGGTTCAATAAGGAATATTATTTTCTTTCTATGCTAAATGAAAATTGTCTTATTGCTATATTAACTAATGTTTCTATATACTGTTCACTAATTGTACTGTAAATTTATTTTCTTATGAACATGCCTTGAAGCTGATGTTTCAGTAAGGATTTTTTTTTTTCTATGTTAAATGCAAATTGTCTTATTTATATCAATACTGTACACTGATGTCTCTGTTTACTTGCACTGTCAACTGATGAAAAAACTTTTTTTTTTACGTGATTCAGTAACGAAAAGAAGAATTCTTAATGCAAAAAAATACTTTATTTACCTAATACATATCACAAAAAAAAGAAAAAAATCACTTGTCTGTCATGTTTTTCACCAACTGTCCAAAGAGATCCAGCATCCTATCCATCTGTTGCTGTGACCTCTCCACCCACACACTTTCTCTCTCAGCCTCGTCCCGCTGTCTACTCTCTTGTCTCTCACAGTAGTCTTTCATAAAATCAAATGAGTCTTGACTCCTCTTCCTCTTTTTCATTCCAACTCCAGCTGCAGATTCTGTCTGTTCAGGGGCCTGCATGTCAGAGGTCTCTGCTGAGTCGGTTTCCTCTGCCTCTGTGAAGGACCCAGCTTCCTCCACAACCTCAGGTGAAGGTGACTGGGGCCTCCTTACATTATGTGGCCCGGATGAGAAAAGACTGACCGGCCTTACGGACGGCCTCTGCCCAATGGCCTCATGCATAGCTGCATAAAAAATCCAATTTGCTGCCGTTACCTCTCCCTCATCTGTCCCTGACCCTGTTTTGGGGAGTGTTAAGTCCTATGTAGCATTAGGGGAAATTAAAAAGAAAGAAAGAAAGAAAAAATGTCATTTACATTCCTGACGTCTAGTGGTATCACTCATACTAATCAAACATTACAAAAGAGATTACCTTGTACTTTTTCTTAAGGTTTTCCCACTTTTTTTTGCACTGCTGTGGGGACAGCTTTCCCTCCAGCCCCATGATTTTGATAATTTCACTGGAAAACACAGTTTCCTCCATTAAATAATTGTACTGTTACATCAGGCCTGCATACTTTTTTGCTCATGTATGGTCATATGATAACTTACTCATATCCCTGGGTAGAGGCGTTTCTGTGCCCTGTGAAGAGCCTGTCATTCTCTGCCCTGAACTTGCCCTGAAAGGTCATCTCGTCGGTCCCTATGTGAAAATAAAAGCAAAACAGTTAATTTTGTCGTGTGTTATGCCATGTAAGCATGCCACAGCTTCACATGATTCATCTCTCTCTCTCTCTCTCTCTCTCTCTCTCTTCTGATAAGCTTTGTTTGCACTTAACCTCCCTCTGCAACCTGTTGTATAGATCTAGTCCCCCTTCGTGAGTGAGATAATGCATAATATGTGACGGATTGACGGGAAAAAAAGGCATCTTCCTTTAGATCTATTTTATGTTTTTATTCCATTTTCCATTTCTAACGGACAGAGCCTCCTTAACGTGTTTAACGTTAAACACAACGGACAAACTTCCGATCGTAAAAAATAATCAATAATCACTTTGTTAAAAGTCTACGGCACAAGCCACAAGACATAAGACATCAGCGGTCCTAAAAGCTGACAGGACATGATGGATTAAGAGGAAATAACAGCGGAGGTGGAAAAAAAACGCAACATTTTATGATACAATACATCCGTTTTACAAAACAATAACAGAGAAAAGGCTGACAAAACCCGGTTCTGTATTGAATACCAGTTTACACTTGAGGAAATACGTTTTACATATATTTATAGATGCCAATTCTGATCAAAAACACTTTATACTTACACTTTACAAGCATTTTCTTTTCCATCGCTCCGCTACTCTCGGCTTCAGATCTCACCGGCTTCAGATCTCCAAGGCAACAGACGCTTTGCCGTTCGAAACGTCACGACACGATATGAATTATGGGAAACTGCCTTCAGCGAAGTGCGGTCTGATGGCCACTTCAGGGAGGGGTGCATGAAGGGCGCAATACGGCACCCTTGATGAACCACATTAGAGAATTGGGACACCCTACGGTCTTCCACCCTCAGCGTGAACGCGCATTTGAGGGGCACAAGGGCGGAAGTGCGGATATTGGGACAGGGCCTTGTAGTTGTAGTTGTAGAATTGTAGTTGTAGTTGTAGAGTTGTAGTTGTAGTTGTAGAGTTGTAGTTGTAGTTGTAGAATTGTAGTTGTAGTTGTAGAATTGTGTTTTTATACTTGAAGGATTTTTTTTCTTTTACTTGAAGAAATATGTTTTTTGTTTCTGAAGCATGGTGTATTTATTCAATAGGTGCATTTCTTATTTGTGAAACAAAATGCATTAGTTTGTGAATTATGTTTTGTATTTGCAAAACACACTGAGTTTGTTTGTGAATCGTTGGGCGTGAGTAAAACATGCTTTGCAGGTTTGTGGAGTTATGGCAGTAATTTCACCCCATACTCAAGGGTCAAACTGTGTTTTATACACTAATGCAAATGGGTGCTAAGCATCAGGGAACATTTGTTACAACATAAGATTTGTTTCTTGAATATTTTAGAGATTGAAATCTTGAGAAAATACAGGAAGCATCTTAGATAACGATCTTTCATTAAACTTTCAAAGACTCGTCAATGACAGGTTGGCGGTTGGGTTCCTTCAGACTGTTGCAACTCTTGTGTTTTATTGTTGTATTTTTGTTACGTATGCTCAAGTTTGCTTGTTTGTTTTTTTTGCACAGCTGCCACACTCATGTTATCAAGAGGATCAAATGGACAATACAAAGAGGTTGATGATGATGATTGGAGAGCCGAGTCTGTAACGATGAATCAGGGTTAGGGATGAATCAGTCAGAAGACGCGAGCGATAGACTTGAAAAAGTAGCTTGAAACGCTTGTATCGCGCCGAATTTTCCAACTTTATCAGCGCCGCTTCAGACGCTCCATTGGCGCCGCCTGATATTAAATTGCGTGTTATCGCGCCATTTACATCGATTTTACAATGTTGCCACTCAATTCGCATCTATCGCGTTTGGTGTGAACGCCCCATAAAGGTCGACCTTGGGCTGTGATGACTATGAGAGTGAGCCGAGCCTGCTAGTGGTCACGTGACCAGGACTGGCAGATTGCAGCAGGTTGAAGTGTGGCCAGGGCAAGGCCTTGAATGTTGACCAGTCCAGTCCAGTTGTGGGCCGATGGACTGAAGCCATGAATCAGTCGTTTGGAGAAGCTAGCTAAGATGACTGGCTATGTTGACATGAATCTGGTAAATATATGCTACTGTAACTATATTCGCTGTAAACCCATTCATAATTGTAACCAATTCAAGTTCACTGCAAGTACCATGAAGTAGCTACATCAGAGATGAGACGCCTGGATCCACTTTCAAAGACTTTCACGCCATCTCAAGTTGGGATATGATAACAAATGATTACATGGTCATATTTTCAAATTTCCAGTCAATTTTTAACATTGATCTAA